>NC_134193.1:6271123-6571123 GCF_964188355.1 Buteo buteo
CGGGCACCCCCCCCCAGCCCCCCCCATACGCACGGCCACGGCGCAGGCGATGGGCCCCGCCAGGCTCCAGACCAGGCTGTCGTGGATGGAGAGCCAGCAGAAGTCGGGGTTGCCGTAGCCCTCGGGGTCCAGCCCCACCGCCAGCCCTGCCCCCACAGGCACGGCTCAGGGGCGGGGCCATGCCGGGGGGCGGGGCTAACGGCCAAGGGGCGGGGTTAAGAGAGGAGGGGCGGGGCTAAGGCGGGGTGGGGCATGGGATAGCATGAGGATGGCGCAGGTCTGGGGAGGTGGCTATGCTCTTGGGGGCGGGGCTATGCTGGGTGAGGGTGGGGCTATGGACCTGGGGGTGTGTCTAAGAGGCTGGAGAGGGCTATGCTCTTGGGGGTGGGGCTATGCTGGCTGTGGGCGGGGCTGACGGCTTAGGGGCGGGGCTAAAATGTTTGGGGCGTGGCTACGTTTTGGGGGGCGTGGCAATGCTATATGCTTTGGGACAGGGCTATGCTGTTGGGGGCGGGACTGTGCTCTTTGGGGGCGGGGCTATGCATGGCAATGGCACCCCACCCTGCACTAGGCTGATGGGGAAGTGGTTTAGGGGGAGGGGCCAAACCCTAGAAGGGGGTGCGGCCACCCAGAGGGTGTTGACCCAGGTGGAGGTGGGTGCCCAGCGGTGGGGGTTCCATGGGGCAGGGCTAGGGCCAGGGGGCGGGGTTAGGGCCAGGGGGCGGAGCCCGGCTCTGTGGGCGTGCCCTTACCCGTGATGAAGGCGGGCAGCCCCCAGCCCAGGACATGGTAGAAGCGCATGGGCCCGCGGTCGACGTGGCGGGGCTCGCTGCGGCGCCGGTAGAGGTGCAGCCCCTCCAGCAGCGCCCAGCCCACCGCGCTCATGTAGAGGAACTGCAGCAGGATGGCCACCACCGTGCACGCCAGCTGTGCCCCGCACGTTACTGCCCTGCCCCCTGGACACACCCATCCCGCCCACAGGAGCCCCGCCCATGCAAACCACGTGCACTACCCCTGGAGCCCCGCCCCCTCTGCAGTCCCGCCCATGAAAGCCACACCCATCACTGTAGCTCCACCCCCACATTAGCCCCACCCCCACCCCCCCGGGAGCCCCACCCCTTTGAGAGCCCACCCTTTAAGAGGCCCCACCCCTTTGATAGACCCTCCCCTCTTAGGCCCAACCCACCATGGCTCTGCCCACTGGTTAGCCCCGCCCAATGTTGCCCCGCCCCCAGGAGCTCCACCCACCAGCGTGCCTCGGTGGTGGGGGCTCCCCAAGCCCTGAAAGCCCCTCCCACCCGAGCCCCGCCCCCCTTGGCCCCGCCCCAGTTGCCCCCACCCCCCCGGGTCGCGCACCGGGAGGTCGGCCTGGTTGATGCCGAGCAGGAAGACGAGCTGGGCGAGGAGGAGGGCGGTGGCACCGTGACGGCGGATGCTGTGGCGGTTGGAGCGCAGCCCCCGCAGCCCCCCCAGCGCCAGCACGGCCAGCAGCAGCCCCGCCAGCCCCACTCCCAGCGAGGCGTAGGTCAGCGCCGCCAGCGGCAGGATCTCCCCGTTCTGCAGCACCGCGGCACCCGTCGGCACGTGCCCGCCATGTGCTGGGCACGCGCCCCGGGGGACACGCCCTGTAGAACCACACCTCCCCCCCAAGCCATACACCCCCCGGGGGCTTTAGCCCTAGGGGAAACCCCGCCCACATTACTCAGCCCCACCCCAATGGAGCCCCACCCATCCTGCTTAGCCCCGCCCCACAGGAGCCCGCCCCCCCCGCCTTGCTCGGCCCTGCTGCCATCGGCACCCACACCTCCATCTCTGACCCCGCCCCTTCTGCCAAGCCACGCCCACCTCCCTGTCCCCTCCCCCTTTTCACAAGCCCCGCCCCTGCCACCCTACAGCCCTGCCCACAGCGTGGCACCACCCGCCCAGCCTGGTCCCCACGTGTCCCCCTGCCAGCCCCGTGCCCCGTGTGCCCCACGTCCCCACGCCGGGGCCCTGTTCCCGGGTCACCCCCATGCCCCGGGTCCCCCCGTGTCCCACCTCGCGGCGGGAGATGTCCATGAGGACGGCGAAGCTGGTCAGGTGGTGGCACTGGCAGCTGACGTGGCTCCGGTTGCGGAAGACGACCTCGCAGCCCCGCGCCGACCAGCCACCCGTGCCGCCCGCCCTGCACCGGCACCCTCAGCCACTGTCTGGGACACCCATCCCACCCCACCCGGGGACACAGGGACACCCACCGGCACCCTCAGCCGCTGCCTGGGACACCCATCCCACCCCACCCGGGGACATGGGGACACGCACCAGCACCCTCAGCCGCTGTCTGGGACACCCATCCCACCCCACCTGGGGACACAGGGACACCCACCGGCACCCTCAGCCGCTGCCTGGACACCCATCCCACCCCACCCGGGGACACGGGGACACCCACCGGCACCCTCAGCCGCTGCCTGGGACACCCATCCCACCCCACCCGGGGACATGGGGACACCCACCGGCACCCTCAGCCGCTGCCTGGGACACCCATCCCACCCCACCCGGGGACATGGGGACACCCACCGGCACCCTCAGCCGCTGCCTGGGACACCCATCCCACCCCACCCCACCCGGGGACACAGGGACACCCACCAGCACCCTCAGCCACCACCCGGGACACCCACCCCACCCAGGGACACCCACCAGCACCCTGTCCCTGATACCCCCCAGGGTCTGAGCTGCCCAGCATGACCCCGTCCCCGTCACCCCCTGTGACAAGGCCGCCCCATCTCCGCACCACCCACCCAGCCATACCCACCACCACGTGCCATCCCCTCCCTCCCTGCCCGTCGGGGGACCCACCCCACCCTGTCCCCATGTCCCCTATCCCCCCCCAGGGGTGTCCCTGTCCCCGTCCCTGTCCTGTCCCCCCCCCAGCTCACAGCAGGGAGTGGTTCCAGAAGACACAGATGGGCTTCGAGCGCTCCTGGGTCTCCAACAGCCGGAACTGGAGGGTGATGGGCTTCGCCAGCGCCCGCGGTGCCCGTGCCCCCCCCGCGTGCACGCTGATGCTCACCACCGGCGTGTTGATGACAGGGCGCTTGGGCACCCTGGGATGCACCAGAGTCAGGGTCCCCACCCAGGCGTGGGTACCCTGTCACACTTCTCGGTGACCCGCTGTGCCCTGGCACCCCACGGGCACCCACCCTGGGACTGACCCCCATCTCCCAGCACCCCCTTTCCTGGGGATGCCCTGGGCACACTTCCCTGTCCCCATTGTCCCAGAACCCCACAGATGCCCTCCCTTGCCCTGGCACCCCATGGGCATCCTCCCAGCCCCCTGTGCGCCCCATGCCCTGGCCCCCCCACTGCCCCCTGGTCCCGCAGGTACCTGAGGCTGCGCTTGTCGGTGTCGTACTGCTCGGGCAGGAGTCCGGCCAGGGTACGGTAGATGATGACGCTGGCGATGGCCTGGCCCTCGCCCAGTGCCGGGTGGCGCTTGTGCCGGGTCACCAGGGTCACCTCCTCCTCTTCATCCTCCTCCTCCTCCTCCTCCTCCTCCTCATCCTCCTCTGTAGCTTCCTCATCCTCCCCTTCCTCCTCCTCCTCCTGCCCACCCGTGCCCTGTGGTGGCTGCCCGTGCCCAGTGGAGGGGTCTGGGATGCACGGGCAGGGGGCTGGCATGATGCTCTGCCAGCTCCATGGTCATGCCAGTGTCCCCAACCCTGCTAGCCCCATGGCGACACCAGTGTCCCCAGCTCTGCCAGCTCCATGGCCACGCTGAGGTCCCCTCATCCTTGCCAGCCCCATGCCAGGCTCCCCAGCCGTGCCAGTCCCACAGCCGTACCAGGATCCCCGCCCCCAAACCTGCCAACCCCATGTCCATGCCAGGATCCCCAACCCTGCCAGCCCCATTCCAGGGTCCCCCCGACCCTGCCAGGCCCACTGCCACACTGGGGTCCCCAACCCTCCCAGCCCCGTGCCAGGGTCCCCAGTCATGCCAGCCCCATGGCCAAACGGGTGTCCCCCCAACCCTGCAAGCCCCATGGATGCAACAGGGTCCCCAACCCTGCCAGCCCATGGTTGTGCTGGGGTCCCCCCCACACCCCCCGCCTGTGCCAGCTCCCCCTGTCCCCTCATTTCCCCCCACCGGGACTCACGCCTGCCCTCGGGGGGCCGGAAGACGCTGTCGGGCAGGATGACGGTGGTCTCCAGGTCGGGCGGCTTCTCCCCCCGCAGCGCCTCGTAGCGCGGCAGCCGGGCGCCCGCAAAGCTGCCCTTGTCCAGCCGCACCACCGACACCACTGCGGCACTGTGTCACCCAGGGGCCCCGCGGCACCCTGTGTGCCCGGCACCCACAGCCCCTGGCACCCACGGCCCCTGGCACCCACGGACCCTGGCACCCCATGTGCCCAGCACGGACCCCGGCACCCACAGGTGCCGGCACCCACAGTGCAGGTCCCTGGGTACGTGTCCCCTGGGCACACTTGTGGCAGCATCCCTTGTGCACACACACACAGATGCCCGTGATCCTGGGCACACGTGTGTCCCTGGGTACATGTAGCGGAGGGCACGGTATTCATGTCCATGTCACCAGGCACACACATGTCCCTTGGCACATACGTCCCCTGGGCGCACACACACACCCGCAAGCCTACTCACACACACGTGCTCCCAGACACACGCATGTCCCCATCCCTCGGCACACAGGGACCCACAACCCTGGGCACACACATGCCCATGTCGGCACGTGCACAGGTGTCCTTGGGCACACACATGTTCCCAGGTGTACGCATGTCCCCCAGGCACACACATGTCCATGTCCCCAGCACACGCATCCTTGGGCACACATCATGTCCCCCGAGCACACGTGTTCCCAGGCACACACACGTCCCCTGGGCACACACGTGTCCACGTCCCCAGGCACAAGCATGTCCCCAGCACACACATCACACAGGCGCACACACGTCCCCGGGCACACCCATGCCCGCGTCCTCAGGCACACGTCCCCCAGGCACACACATGTCCCCGTAGCACATGCATGTCCTTGGGGACAGGCATGTCTCCACAGGACACATCTCCCAGGCACACCCACGACCCCAGCACCACCCCCTCCCCGGGCACACGCATGTCCCCGTCCCTGGGGGGGTGTCCCCGCTCACCGATGTTGGGGGTGACGATGGTGAAGGGGCTGAGGTAGGTCTGGGGCATGTTCTGCGCCAGGGCGCTGGCGTAGTCCTCGAAGTGCTTCAGCAGCCAGGCCGTGCCCCCCTCCGTCTGCTGGATCAGCTCCCAGTGCCGCTTGTTGCTGGTGTCCAGCAGGGCGCTGCCCACCCGCAGCAGGTTCTGCAGGGATGGGCAGGGGTGGGCAGTGCTGCCGGGTGCCCGCCACCCTGGCATCTGGGCAGGGGTTTTCCCTCCCTCTCTCTGCTTCGCTTCCCTGCAAGGCTCTGTGGGCTGGGGTACCCTGGCACCGACAGCTGGTGCCAGGTATGCTGTAACCCCCCCCCAACTGTGGGTGAGGCAGTGCCCATCACCCTGGCATCTGGGCTTATGAAAGGGAGCACTGAGCCCACCCCACCTACAGCTCAGCGATTCCCTGGGGAGCAGGGAATGGAGGAGGTGCCCTGGCACTGCCAGCTGCTCCCAGACACTCCCTCCCCCAGTACGCACCCCATTTCCAAAGGGTGCCCATCACCCTGGTGTTGGGCCTCCTGCCACCATCCCATGCTCCATTACAGCTCAAGGGGAGGGGGCATCCTGGCACTGCCAGCCAGCCCCACCATCCACCCCTCTCCAAGCATCACCCTGCAGACACAGCCCCACCCCCCCACCGCCATGAGGGCGCCCATCACCCTGGCATCTGGGCTTCTCCACCAGCCCATGCTCCCCTGTGAATCATGGCATGGAGGGGGCACCCTGGCACTGCCAGCTGCTCCCAGCCATGCCCTGACCCAGCATGCACCCCCTTCCAAAAGGCTGCCTATCACCCTGGCATCCAGCCTCCTGCACCAACCCACCCACGAGGGTGCCCATCACCCTGGTGTCAGGCCTCCTCCACCAGCCCATGCTCCCCTTCAGATTAAGGCATGGAGGAGGTGCCCTGGCACCTTTCAAAAGGCTGCCCATCACCCTGGCATCTGGGCTCCCGCACCTACACCCCCCCTTCCCATGAGGGTGCCCATCACCCTGGCGTCTGGGCTCCCACACCAACACCCCCCTCCACCACGAGGGTGCCCATCGCCCCGGCGTCGGGCCCCACCTCGGTGAAGTGGACGTCCTGGGTGGCGGCCAGGCGGAAGCCGCGCTGGGCGCTCTCGTGCTGCAGCAGGCGGCTGGCCAGCCGGTACGCCAGGCGCAGGTCGCTGCCGAAGTAGGCGGCCGTGCGGCGGGTGGCATCGTGCAGCTGCAGGGCCACGCGCCGCGACTGCGCCGGGTCCAGCGCCGACTCGTTCCGCGATAGTCGTTCCGCCTGGCGGGCGGCATCGTTAGCGGGGAGGCGGTGGTGGCATCGTCACCGTCCCCGCGTCCCCGTCCCCCCATCGTCCCCCGTCCCCGGGGACGCTCACCCAGGCCCGGAGGGCGGCGAAGGCCAGGGAACTGCAGTTGAAGAGGTTGGGGGGCAGCCAGCCCTTGTGCTCGTCACAGTGCCGGACCGCTGTGCCTGCGGGGACGGTGGCCCGGTGGTGACACCGTGGTGTCACCACCCCTGCCCTGGCCCAGCGGTGACACCGCCGGGTCACCCCACCTTAGCTCCGTGCCAGCAATGCCACCACAGCGTCACCCCCCCAGCCCCATCCCAGCTCTGCCACCACCACCATGTCACCCCCCTGTCCTGTCCCAGCAGTGCCACCAGAGTGTCACCCCATCCCAGCAGTGCACCATGTCATCCCCCCGCCCCATCTCAGCGGTGACACCATGGTGTGACCTCCCCCCACGATGTCCCAGTGATTCCACCACTGTGTCACCCCCCAGCCCTGTCCCAGTGGTGCCACTGTGGTGTCACCACCTCCACCCCATCCCAACAGTGCCACCACACTGTCACCCCCCTTCCCTCTCCCAGCAGTACCACCCTGGTGTCATCCCCCCTCAACTCAGTGGTGACACCATGGTGTCGCCTCCCTGACCCCATCCCAGTGGTGCTACCGCGGTGTCACCGCCCCCATCCCATCCCAGCAGTGCCACCATAGCATCCCCCCCCGAGCTCTGTCCCAGCAGTGCCACCACAGTGTCACAACCCCTGTCCCTGTCTCAGCAGTGCCATGGTCTTGTGTTCCCCCGAACTCAGCGGTGCCACCACGGTGCCACCCCCCACCCCGTCCTCGCGCCCCCCCACCTACCGATGGATCCCTTGGGGCAGGGGGCAGCGGCGGGCAGCCCGAAGCGGGTGCGGGGCCACCAAATGCTGGCCTCGATGGCACGGGGACAGCTGTCGTAGTTGACTGTGGGGCAAAGCAGGGCGTCACGCTGGGGTGACAGCAGTGGCACCTGGTCGCTGGCACCCAGGGTGACAGCAGGGTGACAGCAGGGTGACAGCAGTGGCACCCAGGGTGACAGCAAGATGACAGCAGGGTGACAGCAGGGTGACAGCAGGGGCAAGTGGTTGCTGGCACCCAGGGTGACAGCAAGGTGACACAGGGTGACAGAAGGGTGACAGCTGGGTGACAGCAGGGGTACCTCATTGCTGGCACCCAGGGTGACAGCAGGGTGACATAGGGTGACAGCAGGGTGACAGCAGTGGCACTTGGTTGCTGGCAGCCAGGGTGACAGGAGGGTAACAGCAAGATGACACAGGGTGACAGCAGGGTGAAAGCAGGTTGACAGCAAGGTGACAACAGGGGCACTTGGTTGCTGGCACCCAGGGTGACAGCAAGGTGACACAGGGGTTCAGCAGGGTGACAGCAGTGGCACTCGGTCACTGGCATCCAGGGTGACAGAAGGGTGACAGCAAGGTGACAGAGGGTGACAGCAGGGTGACAGTGGTGCCCAGTCGCTGGCACCCAGGGTGGCCCAGGGTGACAGCAGATTGACGGTGGCACCCAGTCCCCATCACCCACCTTCGCAGCCGCTGGCCGTCACCTCGGCGAAGGGGTTGTCACAGCGGTCACAGTGGCGGCCGATGACGCCGGCCTTGCAGGGACACTGCCCGCTGGTGGCATCGCAGAGGCGGGACAGGGACCCGGTGGGGTAACAGTCGCAGAGCAGGCAAGAGTCGCTGCCCGCCGGGCGGTAGTGGTTCTCCTGGGGGGGGGTGATGGGTGGCACCATTCGGGGGGGGTGTCACCATCCCCCTGGGGCCACCGCGGGCACGGGACGCTGGGGACGGGGACTCACCTTGCAGCGACACTCGCCCGTCGTCTTGTTGCAGTCGGGGTCGAAGCCCTTGGTGACGTCGCAGCTGCAGGGGCCGCAGGTGGGGTGGCCCCACCACCCCCGCGGGCACGGCTGGGCCTCCCTGCCCGGGTGGCATCGCACGATGTGGCACGGCCTCCACATCCAGCACCGCCACCCTGCTTGTCCCATGCCCTCCCTGCCCCTTGCACGGCCACCGTGCCCCTTGCACAGCCACTATGGTTCTTGCACGGGCAGCGTGTTCCTTGCACGGGCACCGTGCCCATCCTGTGCCCGCTGTGCCCCTTGCACGGCCACCCTGCCACCTGCATAGGCATCATGTCCCTTGCACAGCCACTGTGCCCACCCCGTCCCTTGCACACCCACCATGCCCCCTCACACGCCCATCCCTCGCTGCCACTCACTTGTGCTCGCAGTAGGGACCGAAGTGACCTTGGGGACACTCGCACGTGTAACCATGCACCGAGCCTGGTTTGCGGGCGCAGGTGGCTGGGGACTGGCAGGGGTTGAGGGCACAAGCGCTGACACAGCTGTCACCGAAGTAGCCTGGGCACGAGGACGGGCATGGTTGGGGACATCATAGAGAGGGGGTGTCACCGGGGAGGGTGGCAGTGCCGTGGGGACAGTGCCCAGGTGACAGTGACAGGAAGGGTGGCAGTGCCCTGAGGACAGTGACAAGGAGGTGGCAGTGCCCAGGGAGGGTGACAGTGCCCTGCGGGTGGTGATGGGGGTGGCAGTGTCCTGGGGACAATGATGGGGAGGGTGGCAGTGCCCTGAGGACAGTGATAAGGGGGGTGGCAGTGCCCAGGGAAGGTGGCCACGGCAATGGCAGCAGTGCCAGGAGTGGCAGTGCCCAGGGGACAGAGAGGGGTGGCAGTGCGGGGTGTCCCCGGGCACTCACCGGGGTGGCAGCGGCAGGAGAAGCTGTCCCAGTCGTCGCTGCAGTAGCTGTGGGGGGGGCAGGGCCCCGAGTCGCAGGGGTCGGGCAGGGCACAGCCCCCCTCCACGTTCACCCGCGCCGCCTGCGCCACGCTCAGTGCCACCGCGCTGGCCGCCGTCTCGCCCACGCGCACGCCCTGCGTCACCACCACATCGTCACCCCTCCTGCTGTGCCTCAGTTTCCCTCGCTAGATTCCGGGCCCCCCCCTCCATGCCACCCCATCCCCACACCAACATACCCCCATCCCTGCCCCAGGAGTTATGCCCGTGCCCACATCCCTGTCCCCATGCCCAGCCCCAGGGCTGTGTCCCTGTGCCCCCGCGGCCCCGTGCCCATGTGCCCCTCATCCCCACATCCCATGTCTCTGTACCCATGTCCCTATGCTCATCCCCTGTGCCCAAACGTCCCACGTCCCTGTGCCTTGTGCCCATACCCACATCCCTGTGCCCACGTCCCCATGTCCCCACATCCCACTGCCATGTGTCCCATGTTCCCATTCCCTGTGCCCATACGCCCATGTCCCCATTCAGTGTCCCCATGCCAATACCCTGTGCCCGTGTTCCCACATCCCTGTGCCCATGGCCCTGGCCCCCCCTGCCATGCCTGTGTCCCCACGTCCTATGCCGCGTCCCCAAGCCCGTACCCCCCTGTCCCTTTGCCACCACCCCTGTGCCCATAGACCCCCTGTCCCCACGCCTCATGTCCCTGTGCCCAGATGTCCCATGTCCCCATGCTTTGTGCCCATACCCACGTCCCTGTGCCCAAGTCCCCATGCCCGTGTCCCCACAAGCAACCAATGTCCCCCTGCCTGTTACATCCCATGTCCCCACACCATACACCCGTATGCATGCCCCTGTGTCCCTGTCCCTATTTGATGTCCCCATGCCCTGTGCCCGTGTCCTTAACCACGCTCCACGCCCACGTCCCTGTGCCCATACCCGTGCCCCCCCACCGTACCCATGTCCCCACGCCCTATGCCGCGTCCCCAAGCCCATACCCCCCCATCCCTTTGCCACCACCCCATAGGCCCAATGTCCCGTGTCCCCCCGCCCTATACCCAACGCCCCCTGCCCGTGCCCGTACCTGCAGGCAGCCACGGAAGCCCTGCTCCACGGTGCCACCATCACCCGCCATCCCCCCCACGCTCAGCGTCCGCAGCCGCAGCCCCTGCAGCTCCCCGGCCACGTCGGCCACCGCCTGCGGGCATGGTGGGGGGGGGGCACTCAGACACCCATGGGCGTCATGGTGGCACCCATGGGGTGAGCAGAGCGGTGTGCCAGCCCCGTGCCTCAGTTTCCCCCCCCACCCTGGAGGTCCCAGCCTACCTGGTGGCGGCCATAGTCGAGGGCGAGGAGGAGGAGGGTGGCGGGGGGGGGGCGGCCAGGGGCCCCCCGCAGCTCCAGCTGGAGGTGGTGCCAGTCGCCGTCGTTGACCTTGGCGTGGGGCAGCCGCAGCCAGGCCAGGCGGGAGCCCCCCTGCCAGACGCCCGCCTCCGCCTGCCCCTCGCTCAGCTGCCGAGAGGGATGTCAGTGCCCCCCGCACACCGGGGGGGGGGAACGACAGCCCTGGCACTGCCCCCAGGGCAATATCCCCCACCCAGGGCAATACCCCCTCCCAGGGGCAGCCCCCCCCCCAAGGGTAATTCCCCCCCTCAGCACTGTCCCCCAAGCCAACACCCCACAGAGTGCAATACCCCCCCAGGGGTGGCACGCCCCTGGCACTGCCACCTCCCAGGGCAATACTCCCCCCATGGCAATACCCCCCCAGGGACAGGACCCCCCCCCCCCCCCGGTAATACCCCTATGGCAATACCCCCCTCCAAAGGAAGTACCCCTGCAGGGCAATAACTCCCCATCAAGGGCAATACTCCTCCCAAGGCCAATATCCCCCCGGCATTGCCCCCAGGGCAATACCCCCTATGCCAATCGCCCCCACCCATAGCCATACCCCACCCCGTCCCCGCGGGGCACACCTGGAGGGTGAGGGTGGCGCGGGGGCCAGCGCTGGCCCGCAGCAGCAGCCCGCGGGGGTGGCGGGTGCGGAACATCAGCCCCAGGTGCCAGGGCAGGGTGATGGGCAGTGCCAGCCCGCTCCAGGACACCCGGCTGCTGCCCAGGAACCGCTGGGGGCTCGCCATCTCTGTGGGGAGATGGGGTGTAGGGTGGGTGCCAACCTACCCCCACCCCCACCATGGAACCCCCATGGCCACGCCGGTGCCCCCCCCCCGTACCTTCCTGGCAGGTCTTGCCCCCAAAGCCCAGAGGGCAGCGGCAGCTGAAGCTGTCCCACTCGTGCACGCAGGTGCCACCGTTGTGGCATGTGCTGGCGTCGCAGAGGGTCTTCTTGGCAGGGCAGCCTGCAGGAGGGGACATGGGGCTCACCCCCCCCCCATCTCTTGGGACCCCAGCCCCATGCCCCCTCCTAGCCAGCCCCATGGCCTGGCATGACCCAGTCCCATGTCCCCATGGCTGGGGGGGCACCGAGACCCTCGGGCACTGGGTCCCAAGTCTCCCGAACCATTCTCCAGCCCTATGTGCTGGCATGGTGTCACCCCCAGCCCTCAATCCAGCCCCACACCATGGCACCCCAACAGCCCCATATGGCCCAGCCCCATGCCCAGAGAGCACAGAGACCCCCGGGCACTGTTGCAGCCCCACATGCCCTTGATCCCCCTCCAGCCCTGGCACTCCCCGACCCCATGTCCCCATGCCCAGGGTCACAGCCCCCCATGCCCCCTGGATCCCCATCTAGCCCCACAGCCCCGGCACCCCCTTTACCCCATATCCCCCAGCCCCACGTTCTCAGGCCCATGGGGCACAGAGACCCCCAAGCGCCGCCCAGCTCCATGCCCCATGGATCCCCCTCCAACCCCAGAGCCCTGGCACCCCCCAGACCCCAGACCCCAACCCACACCCAGTGGGCAGAGCCCCCTCCCACCCCCAGTCATCTCCCCAGCCCCATACCCCCCTGCCCCCCTCCCCGTGCACCCCTGTGCCCCTCACCGGGCAGGGTGCCATTGTTGGCGATGAAGGCGGCCATGTCGACGGGGCGCTGGTCAATGTGGAGGTGCCGCATGCACCCCACGAACTGCCGGCTGCGGATGGGGAAGCTCTCGGGCAGGGTGGGCACGCCGCCCAGCAGCAGCGGCCCCGTCAGATCCAGCGACCTGCAGCACCCACCGTCACCCAAGGGGACCCCGAGGGACCCCCAAGGGGCCCCTAAGCCCCCCTACCCATGGGGACCCCAAGGGACCCTCCCACCCATGCCCTAACCCATGGGGACCCCAAGGGACCCTCCCACCCATGCCCTAACCCATGGGGACCCCAAAGGACCCTCAAGGGACCCCCCACCCATGGGGACCCCAAGGCACCTCCCCGCCTTACTTCTTGCTGCCAGACTGGGTGCCCTGGGCGGCACAGGAGTAGTTGCCCAGGACGGGGCCGAACCGGAGAGCCATGCCGGTGTCACAGTCGTCCACCGTCACCACGGCCACTTTCTGCTCCGAGGGGCCCTGGGGCAGCCCTGACCGCCCCAGCACCGGCTGTGGGCAACGCCTGAGCCGTGGGACCCGGGCTGCCCCCGGCCCCACAGCCTTCATCCGGCTCCTCGTCCTCCCTCTTCCCCCCAGCACCCCCAAACCCCCACCCTGCTCCCCTCTATCCCCCCAACTCCCACCATGCTCACCCCATCCCTCCCTCCCCCAAACCCCCACTCTCCATCCCCCAAAACCCCCTCCCTGCTCCACTCCATCCCCCCCAGACCCCCACCCCACTCCCCTCCATCCCCTCTTCTTCTGTCCCCCCAAACCCCGCACCCCTCTCCCCTCCCTCTCTGTCCCCCAAAACCCCCACCATGCTCCCATCCACCTCTGTCCCCCCAAATTCCCACCCTCCCTCCCCTCTTCCTCTGTCCCCGCCAAACCTCACCCCACTCCCGCCCAAACCCCTGTGCCCCCCAGAGTGCCCCCACCTTGTTGTAGTAGTGGAGCTGGACCCGGTGCCACTGCCCGTCGCTGACACCACCCGGCACGAAGGGTGACACCGTGGTGGTGGTCTCGCCTGCGGGCACCAGTGGTCAGGCAGCGGGAACAGCCCGGGGAGGGGGTACAGGGGGGGAGCAGAGTAATGGGAGTGCCAGGGCTGCAGTGCCATGGGGACAGCGCCAGGGACGGGATGCCTGGGATGCAGTACCAGGCAGTGCCAGGGACGCAACGCATGGGATGCAGTGCCAGGGATGGGATGCCTGGGATGCAGTGCCAGGCAGTGCCCAGAATGTGGTGCCAGGGACACGACACATAGGATACAGTGCCAGGGATGCAATGCCCAGGATGCAGTGCCAGGGATGTAATGCCTGGGGTGCAGTGCCAGGCAGTGCCAGGGATGTACAGCATGGGACGCAGTGCCAGGGATGTGATACCCAGGACACATGCCAGGGATGCAGTGCCAGGCAGTGCCAGGGATGTACAGCATGGGACGCAGTGCCAGGGATGTGATACCCAGGACACATGCCAGGGATGCAGTGCCAGGCAGTGCCAGGGATGCAATGCCTGGGATGCAATGCCAGATATGTACAGCATGGGATGCAGTGCCAGGGATGCAGTGCCAGGCAGTGCCGGGGATGCAATGCCTGGGATGCAATGCCAGATATGTACAGCATGGGATGCAGTGCCAGGGATGCAGTGCCAGGCAGTGCCGGGGATGCAATGCCTGGGATGCAATGCCAGATATGTACAGCATGGGATGCAGTGCCAGGGATGCAGTGCCAGGCAGTGCCGGGGATGTATAGCATGGGATGCAGTGCCGGGGATATATAGCATGGGATGCAGTGCCAGGGATGCAGTGCCAGGCAGTCCCAGGCATGCGATGCCCGGGAGGGAATGCCGGGGATGCCGTGCTGGGGCGTGGCGGGCACAGTGCCCGTACCTGCTGAGAAGGTGAGCTGGACCTGCTCGCCTATGATCTCCAGCGCCACAAAGTCGTGCTTCTCGTTGAAGCGCCCGTTGTAGAGCAGGAGCCCGTCCCGCTCCTTGGTGGCAAACCTGGTGCAGGGACGAGTGCCAGGCTCTGCCCATCGCCCCCTGGCCCCTGCCATGCCCCCCAATCATGCCCCGTCACCCCACAACTCCCTAGCCTGCCCCATGGCCCATCACCTTGCACCCACCGGGACACACTGGCACCCATCACCCCCTGCCCCACTGCCCCCATGGGGTGCCCCCCACCCCATTGTCCCCAGGCCATGGGGTCACCCCACCACTCCACACCCCGTTGCCCATGGGACACCCATCACTCCACGCGCCATCACCCCAGATGATGCCAATGGAGCACCCATCATCCCACACCCCAAATGATGCCAACGGGACACCCATCACCCCACACCCCATTGCCCCCCACCCCGTCTCATGCCAACGGGGCACCCATCACCCCACACCCCGTCCGATGCCCATGGGACACCCATTGCCCCACACCCCAAATGATGCCAACGAGGCACCCATCACTCCACACACCACTGCCCATGGGACACCCATAACCCCACACCCCATCGCCGCAGATGATGCCCACGGGTCCCCCCTTGCCCCCCCAGGGCTCACGTCAGGGCGAGGGTGAAGTGGAAGCGCTGGCGGAGGCCGCGGAAGGTGAGGAAGGAGCGCGGGGGGAAGCTGCGGGTGCTCATGGTGCAGAAGGGCTTCTCGTAGTGCCCGGGGGGGCACTGGCAGCGGAACCCCCCCACCAGCAGGTTGAGGCAGGTGCCCCCGTTGCGGCAGACCCCCGGGGCGCAGCGACCCCCCCGGGCGCTCAGCTCGCAGCGCTCCCCTGTGCGAGGCCCAGCTGGCACCCGGCACCGTGCCCAGGGTGCCGGGCACCCCCTGCACCCCCAAAAGGGGGGATGGGGGGGTGGGGATCCCCTCTTCATCCCCCCCCATCAGCTCCAGAGAGGCTTTATCCCCAGCTCCATTGCCGTGGCAACCACCTCCCATCACCATGGCAACTGAGTCAAAGCCCCCCCCCCGCCCCGCATCCCCTCCCCCACCAGCTGGCACCCCCCCACCCGGGTGTCCCGTGGGGGCTGGGGGTGCCCAGGGGTCCCCAGGGCAGGTGGGGGCTGTCCCCAGTGCCACCAGTCTCCCAGTGACCATGGTGTGTCCCGTCTCCCCCCCCGGGCCAGCCGTGGTGGGGAGCAGATGGCCGGGCCACCGCGGTGGGGATGGGGTGTCCCTGCACCCCGGGGTGTCCCCCAGGCTCTGCCACCACCAGTGTCCCAGTTCCCCCGCCGACCTCCTGCAGGGACCTCACTGGGGTGGAGGGACAGAGGGGACAGGGGACCAGACATGGAGGGTGACGGGAGGACAGGAGGGGGGACGTGGGAGGGGGTGAGGGGTGGGGGACAATAGGGAGACAGGGCAGAGGGAGGGGGGCAGGGTGGCGAGAGGAGGGAGGAAGGTGGAGAGATGGAAGAGAGGAGGAAGATAAAGGTGTTGGGGACAAAGGGGAGGGGGAGGGAGGGAGGATGGAGAGGTGGCTGGAGGGGAAGGGAGGGAGGGATGGCCGGAGGGATGGCCAAGGGACGATGGCCGACAGAGGGACAGCTGAGGAAGGAACGGGTGACGGAGGGCTGAAGGGGAGCAGGCTGAAGGGACGCCCACGGTGGATGGTGGAGGGCCAGCAGAAGAAGGGATAGATGAGGAAGGCTGAGGAGGGATGGGATGAAGGCTGATGGGGATGGCTGACGGAGGACTGGAGTGGGACAAAGGGACGATGGGGATGGATGATGGAGGGACAGCAGAAGGAACAGACGATGGAGGGCTGAGGGGGAGTGGGGTGAAGGGATGTTGGGGGAAGGATGATGGAGGGATGGAGAGCTGAAGGGAAGGAGGAAGAAGGGATGATGGAGCTGGATGATGGAGGGACAGAAGTTACAGAGGACGGAGGGCTGCAGAGGAGCTGGCTGAAGGGATGACGGTGATACATGATGGAGAGACAGCTGAGGAAGGGATAGTTGAAGGGCAGCAGGTTGAAGGGATGATGAGGATGGACACCAAAAGGAAGGGCTGGATAGAGGACGGAGGCTGCAGAGGAGCTGGCTGAAGGGAGGATGGAGGGAGAGCTGAGAAGGGGTAGATGAAGGGGAGCTGGCTGAAGGGATGATGAGGATGGACACCAAGAGAACAGGATCACTGCTGGAGGGCCGAAGGGGAACGGGACAAGGTGACACCAGGGACGGACGCGCTGGGCTCTCACCGGTGAAATCCTCGTGGCACTCGCAGGTGTAGCCGCCCTCACGGCTCCGGCACCGCCCGTTGCTGCCGCACGGGCTGGAGTAACAGAGGTCGATCTCCGTCTCGCAGTAGTCGCCGGTGAAGCCGGGTGGGCAGCGGCAGCGCAGGCCGGTGACGGGATGGATGGGGCGGAAGAGGATGGTGTCGGAAGCGAGGAAGGGCGCCGAGCTGTCGAATTGGAGGACGGAGACGCAGCGCATGTAGTTCTCGCAGGGCTCGCGCAGGCAGATGTTGTCGTCGAAGGGCAGGACCCGCTGGGCCGAGATGGCGGCCAGCAGCGAGCGGTTGAGGTAGAGCCGCTCCTGCAGCTCCTCGGAGGAGAAGAAGCGGGCGCCGTGCCCCGAGGCGGGCAGCAGCACTGAGAGGCTGACGTTGAGGATACGGGCGGTCCCCACGTCCGTGTCCGTTTGGATATTGAAGAGGACGACGCGGTGGCGGGGGGTGGCCAGGACGGCTGCCACCCCCTCCAGGAAGCGGCTGAGCAGGGGGGAGAGGAATCGCTCCTGGGACATGTCGGCCAAGCGCAGGGTGATGCTGTTGCTCAGCATCTCGTCCGTGATCACCGTCACCCGCAGCGTGCACTGGGCCGTCGCGCTGTGGACCCCGTCTGTGGGTGGGGGGGGATGTGGAGGGGTCAGTGGCAGCGCCGGGCACCGCAGGATGGGGACGGTGGTGGTGATGGGGCACCCATCCTGCTTGGCCACCGTGGGATGGGGACGGTGGGATGGGGACGGTGCTGGCTGTGGGGTGCCTGACCTACTCAGCCACCACGGAATGGGGACAGCACTGGTTATGGGGTGCCCGTCCCACCCAGCCACTGCAGGATGGGGATGGTGCTGGCTATGGGGCACCCATCCCACTCGGCCACCAAGAGACAGGGATGGCGGGATGGGGATGGTCCTGGCTATGGGGCTGGTGCTGGTTATGGGGAACCCATCCCACTCAGCCACCATGAGATGGGGATGGCGGGATGGGGATGGTCCTGGCTATGGGGCTGGTTATGGGGAACCCATCCCACTCGGCCACCATGAGACGGGGATGGCGGGATGGGGATGGTCCTGGCTATGGGGCTGGTGCTGGTTATGGGGAACCCATCCCACTCGGCCACCACAGGATGGAGCCAGTGGGATGGGGCCGGTGCTGGCTGTGGGGTGCCCGTCCCGCTTTGGCCACCACGGGAGGGGGATGGCACTAGTACGGGACACCCGTCCTGCTCAGCTACCGCGGGATGGGGACAGCACCCGCTCTGGGGCACCCATCCGGATGGCCACCGCGGGATGGGGACAGCGCTGGCTACCGGGCACCCACCCTGACTCACCCAGCAGTGCCATGGGGCAGGGAGGGGGTGGGGGGCAAAGGCTCTGCCCGGCACTGGGGCACCCACCTTCCTCCTCCTCCTCCTGGCCAGGATGAGGGGCAGCGGGACATGGGACAGATGGAGAGCGGGCGGTGGGCGGACAGATGGATGGAGGGCGAGGGGGGGGGGGGGGGGCGGGGGGAGGGAGAAGGGGCTGACGCCGGGGTGGGGGGGTGGCAGGGGGCTGGGGCTGCCCGGTGGCCCGTGGCCGGTGGCCGGCGGGGGGGTTGCCATGGCTGCGGCCGCGGGGGCCCAGCTATGGCCGGACCCTTTGTTCCCCTCCCGGCTGCCCCCGCGTTGAGGGGGGGCACAGCCTGGGCATGGGGGAGCTCCCTGCCCCCACCCTTTGTGCCCTGGGGCCCCCCCCCGCCCCGCTTTGTGAAGTTGGAGCAGGGACCCCAGCCCAAAGGGGGGTCTGGGGGGGGTACAGGAGGTGATGGGGGACACGTGGCTGGGGACAAGGGACATCACGGCATGGCCCGTGACTCAGTTTCCCTCCCTGCCTGGGGGAGGCTGAGGAGCCACTCCCCCACCCCAGGGTGACCCCCCCCCCCCGGCAGCACCCCCCAGCCCCCCCCAGCCCAAAAGGCGCCAAGCACCGCCAGCACAGCCCCCCCCTTGGCCCCTTCCCACCAGTGACCCCCCCCAAACAGATGCACTGGGTTTGGGGACCCCCCCAATAGAGAGGCCAGGGTGCCAGGACTCCCCCAAATACACAGAGCAGGCCCTGTGCCCCCCCCAAATACAAGTGTTGGGGCCTTCTGGAAACACATGCGTTGGGGTGCCAGGACCACCCCCAAATACTGCACTGGATCCTGAGCCCCCCCCAGATTCACCCATCGGGCCCCCCTCTAACATACACATAAGGGTACCAGGACCCCCCCATGCACACACCAGGCTCTTCCCCCGCCCAAATACATGCACAGGCTCTGCACCTCCCCCAAACACACACAGTGGGCCCTGCCCCCTCCAAATGCACACAGCGAGGTGCCAGGACCCCCCCCCTAAATACACACACAGGGTCCTGCCCCTGCTACAGGGTCCTGACCCCCCCCCCCCCCAAAAATGCACTGGGTTATTGGACCCTCCCAGACACCCCAGGGCTGAAGTTGGGGGTGGAGAAGCAAAAGGGGGAGCTGGGGACCCCAACTGCCTCCATCTGGGATGTCGGGGTTTGTGGGCACAGCATCCCCATTATCCCCCTCCCCAGATCTGGAGGAGGCAGTCAAGATGGGGTGGTGGGACCCCCAAAACACCTCAGGGCCATGTAGAAGGGTGGGGTGCACCCACAAACACTTCCCCAGCCCCAAACCTTGGGCCTCCAAGCCACCCCAGCCCAGGACAGGGGTCTTACCCGAGACGGAGACCCTCATGACGGCCTCCAGTGGGCGGTTGTTGTCCAGGGCAGGGCTGAGGCGCAGGTCCCCGCTGTGGGGGTCCAGCAGCACCAGGTTGAGCTCGTTCCCCTGCTCAAAGGCGTAGGTGAGGCTGTCAGAGACGTCGGGGTCGTGGGCCGGGATGCGGCCGATGACCCCCCCAGGGAAGCTGCCCGAGCGGTTGGTGATGTAGTTATTGAAGAGGATCTCGAAGTTCTTGAGTTGGGGGCTGTTGTCGTTGGCGTCGCGAAGGCGAACGTGGACGGTGGCCCTGCTGACCAGGGGGGCCGAGGTGGCTTGGACCACCATGACGTACTCCGCCTTGGACTCGTAGTCCAGGTCGGCCAAGGCGGTGAGTTCACCGGAGAAGATATCCAGCTGGAAGACCTCAGGGATATTGCCCTCCACGATCTGGTACATGATTTGGGCGTTGGTGCCCTCATCGGGGTCAGTGGCCGTGATCCGGGCTACCACTAGCCCGATGGGGCTGTTCTCCTCAACAAAGATGTCAAACTCATCCCGCTCGAAGACGGGCGGGTTGTCATTGACGTCCAGCACCGTCACTTGGATCTCCACCGGTGTCCGCTTGGCCGGGACCCCCTTATCAACAGCGAACGCCCGCAGGGCGTAGAGCGGCACGTTTTCCCGGTCAAGGCGGCGCAAGGTGCGGACGATGCCAGAGGTGGACTCAATGATGAAGTCGCCATCCCCATCATCACCCCCTTGGAAGGTGTAGAAGACCCTGCCATTGAGCCCTGAGTCACGGTCAGTGGCAGATACCTGGAGGACGCTGGTGAAGGCGGGCACATCCTCGTAGACGGAGCCCTGGTAGGAGTCACGGAGGAACTGGGGTGCATTGTCGTTGACGTCGCTCACCAGGATCTCCAGGTAGGTGGTGTCGGACTTCTGCGGGATGCCATTGTCACGCGCTGTGATGGCCAGGGTGTAGGACACCTGGTCCTCGTAGTCCAGCTCCATCTGGGTGGTGACGGCCCCCGTCTCGGCGGCAATGCGGAACTGGGGGATGCTGTCCTCCATCAGGTAGGTGATGCGGGCGTTCTCCCCTGTGTCCTCATCTGTGGCGCTGATGACCACCACCGTGGTGCCCACTGGCCGGTCCTCGTTGACGTTGACAGTGTAGTGGGAGCTCTGGAAGACGGGTCGGTGGGTGTTGGCATCAGTGACGTTGACGACCACCTGGGCCGTGTCCTGGCGGGTGCCGTCAGAGGCGGCGATGGTGAGGAGGTACTGCCGCTCCAGCTTGTAGTCCAGGGGCAGGGCGAGGGAGATGAGCCCACCGCCACTCTGGCTGGTGATGGAGAAGCGGTTGCGGGTGTTGCCACTGGAGATCTGGTAAGTGATGACGCTGTTGGCATCACGGTCAACAGCGGAGACGGTGAGGACGCTGGTGCCCACCGCTGCGTCCTCATTCAGGCGGGCGCTGTACTCCCGTTGCGTGAACTCGGGGCTGTTGTCATTGACATCCAAGATGGTGACACTGACGCTGGCTGAGGAGGCCATGGGGGGGTTACCCTGGTCCTGTGCCTCCACCCCGAAGTTGTAGAAGTCCACCGCCTCCCGGTCCAGCTCGGAGGCCACCACGATCCACCCGGTGCTGTTGTTGATGGTGAAGGGGAAGCCGGCGCCGGTCTCCAGGAGGGTGTAGACCAGCCGGCCGTTGTCACCCGAATCGGCATCGATGGCTTGAACGTGGATGACGGAGTAACCCACCGGCACGTTCTCCAGCACGGTGGCCTGGAAGGGCGTGCTGACAAAGATGGGGGCGTTATCGTTAACGTCCAACACCTGGACGGTGACCAAACCGCTGATGTTGGAGAGGGGTGGGCGGCCACCGTCCTGCGCCCGGATCCTTAGGGTGAACTCCTTGCTAACCTCATAGTCCAGGGGGCTGACCACGTCCAGCGCGCCCGTCTGCGCGTCGATGTAGAAGTGGCCGCGGGTGTTACCGCTGACGATGCTGTAGTGCACCAGGGCGTTGCTGCCCTTGTCGCGGTCGGTGGCCGTCACTCGCAGCACGGCCGAGTTGGGCGCCACGTCCTCGGGGACCTGCGCCACATAACGCTTCTCACTGAACTGCGGCGCGTTGTCGTTGTCGTCCTCCACAGCGATGCGGACGGTGGCCGTGGCGCTGCGGGGTCCTGGCTCCTGGCCTTGATCCGTGGCCTCCACCAAGAGCTCAAAGGCCTCCACTGCCTCGCGGTCCACAGGGCCACGGGTGCGGATGACGCCCGAGCGGGGATCGATCTCAAAGACCTCGTTGGCACCGCCGGCGTTGAGGAGACGGTAGAGGACGTTGGCGTTGGGACCAGCATCCCCATCAGTGGCCCGCACCGTCAGCACCTCGTAGCCCACCTCCAGGTTCTCCCGCACGCTCTCCCGGTACTCAGGCTGCTCAAAGGCCGGGTCGTGGTCGTTGGCGTCGCTCACCGTCACCGTCAACGTGGCCATGGCGCTGCGCCGGGGTGTCCCGTGGTCCACAGCCGTCACCCGGAAGACATGGGTGCTCTTGCTCTCGCGGTCCAGGGGGGTGGCGGTGGTGACGGCGCCGGTGTCGGGGTCCATGGCGAAGAGGGCGTCGGAACGGCTGTCGAAGAGGGCGGCCATGGCGTAGTGCAGCCGGCCCGCCTCCCCCTCGTCGGGGTCCACCGCCGTCACCCGCGTCACCGGCGTCCCCGCCGGCCGGTTCTCCCCCACCGAGGCCTGGTAGCTGGAGGGCTGGAACTGCGGCGCCGTGTTGGGGCTGCGGCGCCGGCGGGAGCGGCTGGGGGTCACGGGGCTCCTGGTGGCCCCCGTGGCCAGGGGGTTCCCAGCATCCCCAGTGCCCGTCATCCCCCTGGTGCTACTGGTACCCTTGGGGACTTTCCCAGTGTCCCCATTACGTCCAGTATGCCTGGTGTTCCCGGTATCCCTGGGGACTTTCCCAGTGTCCCCATTATGTCCAGCATGCCTGGTGTTCCTGTTATCCCTGGGGACTTTCCCAGTCTCCCCAGTGCGTCCAGTAGCCCCGGTGTTCCTGGGGACGTGGGTGCCCCCGGTGTCCCCAGCGTGCCGAACATCCCCGGTGCTCCTCACGTCCCTGGTGCTCCTGGGCTCCGTGGGGATGTCGGTGTCCCCAGTTTCCCCAGCGTCTCCAGTATCCCCGGTGTCCCCGGGGACGTGGGTGCTCCCGGTGCCTCCATGGCCTTGGGCACCCTCGGGGCTCCCGCTGCCTCTCGCGTCCCCGCTGCCGCCGGGGCTCCCGGTGCCGCCGATGCCTCGGCAACCCCCGCCGCCGCCGCCGCCGTCCCCGCTGGAAGCGCCGGCGCCCGGTGCGGTCCCAGCGCCGCCGCGGTCCCCGGAGCCGCCCGTGGCCGGGGAGGGCCCGGCGCCGCCGCTGTCCCCGGTGCCGCTGGAAGCGCCGGTGCTCGAGGAGGGCCCCGCTCCGCCGCTGTCCCCGGTGCCGCCGGAGCCGCCGCTGTCCCCGGTGCCGCCGCGGGGCCGAAGCAGCGGCAGGAAGGCGCCGGGCGGGCAGGTGCCGGTGCCGACGCCGGTGCCGGTGGCGACGCCGGTGCCGGTGGCGGGTCCCGGGGGCGGGCGGCGGGGCTGGCCCGGCGCGGGCAGCGGCAGCAGCAGCAGCAGCAACAGCAGCAGCGGCGGCGGCGGCGGCGGCGGCAGCCGGAGCGCGGCCCCGCGGGCGGGCGGAGCGCCCATGGCGCGGTGCGGCCGCTGCCGCCGGTGCCCGCTGCGCCCCGCGCCGCCGCCTGCGCCCCTCCCGCCGCCCGCGCGCGCCCGCCGGGGCGGGGCCGGCCGCTGCACCGACCTGCGCCGCGCTTAAAGGCGCCGCCGCCGCCGCCGCTTCTCCCCCCCCCAGCCACCCCCCCCCCCCCCCGGGGCCCCGCCGGCGGTACCGGCCCCGCCCGCACCGGCGGCAGCGGGGGGCAGCGCGGGCCCGGGCCCGGCGTGGAGGGCGGGGGGGGTGTGGGGGGTGTGCTGCCCGCTGGCGGGGCGTGGGGATGGAGAAGGGCACGGAGAGGCGTGGGCGTTGCGCACACCCACCCACGCGTGTGAATTGCGCACACGGACGCCGGCCCGTCCACCCGCGCGTTGCACGCGCAGACAGGTTGCGCACACGGGCGTTGCACACGCGCACGGCTCGCGCACACGCGGGGCGCGCACATACAGCACGCGCGTGACACCCCCCCACCCCCACCCCCCCTCCATGTGACTGCCGCAGGCTGTGACACCCCAGCACGCGGGGGTCCCCGCACCCCACCCCGGTGCCAGCCCCGCCATGCCGCTCCGGCCGGCCCCGTCGCACCAGGACTGGGGGGTTACTGGGACAAACTGGGAAGGACTGGGAACACTGGACTGGACTGCAGGCACGGGCAGCGGGGAGGGGGGTCGTATCCCCACGGGGGCTCAGCGGGGCGCAGGGGGCCGTGGGTGCAGCCTCCCCCCCAGCCCGCCTGGCACCCATCCTGGCAGCCGGCGTCGGGCCCAGGGCGTGGGTGCCGGGCAGGACGGTGCAGAGCCGGGCCCGGGGGCCCCGGCAGCAGAACGGGTCGGATGGGTGCGCGGGGGGGAGGAAAGGGGGGGGACACCCCATAGCCGGGCTGGGTGCTGGGGAGCCGCCCGGGGACCCCCCCGGGCACCCGCCGAGGGCTCCGGTGACTCACCGGGGCCTCTCCCCGCCCTGGCCGGCAGCCCCGGCACCCTTCAAAGGGGAGCGGGAGGAGGGCGAGCCCAACCGGCTCATCGGGGTGCTGTGCCGGGGGGGCCCAGACGCCTGAGTTCCCTCCCCAGCACCCCAAGGGTGCAGCCACTGGTTTCCCACGCACAACCTGGGGAGCCAGGGGGGTGACAGCCAGACCCCGTTTCCTCGGGGAAACTGAGGCACGCAGCCCCCCCCGCCCCTCACTGCGTACCCACCTATGGGGGGGTCCGGGCTGGCAGCTGGGGCCGAGGCATGGGGGGCCCCTGGCCCCTCTTTGAATTACAAATGGGCTCCAGCAAGCACGGCCTTTGTCTGGGCCATTGTGCGGGGCTGGCGGAGGCCCCTGGGGGGGGGGGAGAAGGGGGAAAGGCAGCCAGAGCCCCCCCGCCCCCCGCCTCACCCGGCTGGTGCCCCCCCTTCCCTCCTGACCGCCCTAGGGACACGCAGCTCAGCAGTTCTTGGCTTTATTGAATGGAGGGAGAGGACATTTTCCCTCCCCAGGGAAGGGACCAGGGCGCTGGGAGGGTCCCCAGCCCCACTCGGTGCGGGGGACACACCACACACCGCAGCTCCGATAGCGTCAGTCCTTCATCCCGTGGGAGCGCGGTGCTCCGTGCGGGGGGGGGGAGCCAGGCATTGACCGGCAGCTCCCTGCCACAGACGGGCCCTGAAGCGAAGGTGATGGGCGCAGCCCCAGCCGGCGATGAAGGCAGGATGATTCAGGAGGCCCCGAAGGTCCCTGGTGGGGGGGTGGCGTGGGGTGGGGGCTCAGGACTCAGGCGCTGTTGACACCCATGTTCTGCATCTGCTCCTCCAGCACCCGCTCGCTTCCCCCCCCCGGCTTCTTCTTGCCCCCCTCCTGCTGCTTCTTCTGCTTCTTGGAGAGCTCCTGCTCGATGGGGGCCGGCTTCACAAACTGGATCAGCTCCCGGAGGTCTGGGGGGGGGGGAGAGCAGGCACCATGCATCACACCCCCCCAGCCTGGCAGGAGAGAGATGTAGGGGGGGCCACTGGGACCCCCCCACAAACACACACCCCCAGGCTGGGTGGGGAAGGGAAGGTGCTGGGCATTACCTGGGGGCATGAAGTCTCGGAGCTTCTCCGGGACACGGATGCCCTCCTCCGTCTGGTAGTTCTCCAGGATGGCGCAGATGGTGCGGGTGGTGGCACACATCGTGGCGTTGAGCATGTGCACAAACTCCACCTGCGGCAGGGATATGGCAAAGTGGGGGGTGTGACATGGCGAAGGCAAGGAGGGGATGAACAGCAACCCCCACCCGGACTCCAGCCCAGCAGCTCAACCTCACCTTGTCCATCATCTTCTTGGTCTGTCCGTAGCGGATGCGCAGGCGGCGTGCCTGGTAGTCGGTGCAGTTGGAGCAGGACACGAGCTCGCGGAAAGCGCCGGAACCAGGGAACCAGGCCTCCAGATCCAGTTTCTTACTGGCAGCGTGGTTGAGGGAGCCTGGGAGACAGGGGGGCAGCACTGAGCAGGGGGGGGCTCCCATTCCTGCTTGCCCCCCGCCCTGAATGTGCCCGTCATAGGGCAGCATGGGCTAAAGGGGTGAAGCTTCCGAGGTGACTTTGGAAGTGACGTGAGGCTCCTGCGCTGCAGCAGGGAAGCTGGGAAGGGGTGTTTAAATGGGATAATTTTCCTGGGAGAGTTTTCAGGAGGAGTTGGGACACTCAAACTGTCCCTCTGGAAGGGACAGTGGGGACAGTCCTGGCCTGGTGCAGTGCCCACACCCACTCCTGGTGGACCCAGAGCAAAGCAGAGGATCTCTGCAGAAAAGCAAATGTCTCCTTCTTCCATGCCCTGGGGCTGAGATACCTCCTCCCCCTCGCCAGGTCTGGGGACAGACACCATGGGAAAGCGAGGCAGGGACAAAGAAAGTCGAGCTGGGAAGTGGGTCAGGGCCACAGTGACACCTGAGGCGCTGGCAGAGGTGGCTGGTCCACCGTGGCACAGAGAGGTGGCCCCGGTGCCACGTGGTGAGGAAGCCCCTGTCCCTACCCGAGACAATGTTGACGATGTGGTAGGGGATGCCCAGGGACTGGTAGAAATCCTCTGCCGTGGCTATCATCTCCTCAAACATCTCCCATGACTTGTTGTCGTGGGGTGAGGCGTAGACAAACTGCTCGATCTGCAAAGAGAAGGGAACCCCGAGTTGGCACCGGCTCCGGGTACAGCCCCAAATTCCTGGCGGGAATGCCGCTGTGCTCCTCTCACCTTCTCAAACTGGTGGACGCGGAAGATGCCACGGGTGTCGCGGCCGTGGGAGCCCACCTCCTGACGGAAGCAGGTTGACAGCCCCGCGTACTTGATGGGCAGATCCTCTGGCTTCAGCCACTCGTCCCGGTGCAGGGCTGCGATGGGCTGCTCTGAGGTGGCGATCAGGTACTTCTCGTCGATGGAGCTGTCGTCGGCCCTCTCACTGCCTTTGCCGATCACCTGCGGGGTGGGACAAGAACCACCGTCCCCTTTCCCCAGCTGCTCCTGCACCTCCGGGGACAGACGGTCCCTGGCAGATGCGCAGGCAGCCGCTCTCCGCTCTCCCTGCCTGCACGTGGACAGGCAGTGAGGCTTTCCGGGGCCGGCGCTCAGAGCTGGGATAGGACAGCTCGGGAAAGGGAGCAGCTGCTGTTTGCTGCTTGTTTGGCCTCCTTCAAAAGCCCCAATGGCCTCCTGCCAGTGAGGCTGGGGACGAGCCACCTCCCGTCACCACATCGCCATGACAACCGCGTCAACCGTGAAGATGGACCCCGGAGATAGGGAGCAGAAGGGGGCTGCCGAGGCCTCGCCGGGGCAGAGGGGATCTCAGCTGGCTCCCTCCCTGTGGGGGAAGCCGCATGGTGGTGGCTTGGTTGGAAAGCTGGTGCCCGGAGGGGCCGGGGGGTGCCAGGCGGTGAGACACAGAGACCCGGCAGGCATTTAGCCGCTCACCTTGTAGAGCTCCTCGTCGAACTGGCTGAGCTGGGCCACCTCCTGCATCACCTCCTTCCGCATGAAGAACGGAGTGTAGACAGGAGTGTAGCCCTTGGCGCGGAGGCTCTGCAGGGCGTACTGGATCAGGGCCTGCTCCAGGAACACCAGAGGACCCTGGGGGACAAGGGAAGCCACCGCCTGTCACACACACTGTGCCATCCCTTCTTGCTCAGCAGGTCCGGGAGCAGGTGGAGCCCACGCCAGCTCCAGGCTGTTCTGTCTGCCAGGCTCAGCATCACCCTCTTGAGTGTGGCAGGGATGCTGGAGTGGATCGGGAGGCTACCCAGGCCACGCTGGCAGCACCACCGAGGCCAGAGTCCGTCCGACGCGATGAGCCAGCTCAGCGCAAGCTTATGCCACCACAGAAGCTGCCATCACTGCAGCAAGCTCATCTCGGGGGAGGAGAAGCCATGACCCCTGCCCCCCCCGTCGTTTCCCTCAGCTCTCCCTCCAGCTCCAATTGTTTCCGTGCCCCCATGGGGGTCTGGGCTCGCACCTTAAGGAAGTAGCCCCGGCTGCCCGCGACGACTGCCCCCTTCTCTCCCTCGTAACCGTCAACCATCACCACCAGGTCCACGTGGGAATACTTCTTCCTGCAGCTGCAGTCGCCCCAGACCCGCTCCACCTTGTTGTCCACGTCCTGCACAAAGACAAAGAGGAGGGGGAGCCCATCACCTCAGCTCCCCAGGGTGGTGGTGACACCAGTCTCCATGTTGCACTGGCCCAGTCTGGGATCCCACACTACAGAGCCTGGAACCCCAGTCCTGATCCCAGCTGGTCACTTATTATGCGGCCACTTGGCAGCCAGCCCAGCCCAATTGTGTTCCCCCAGCAAAATATTCCTGCCAGATGAATGAAGGCAGCGGAGGGAGATCCCAGCCCCCCGGTTGGAAGCGAGTTTCCCATGTATTCCCCCAACAATGGCCGTGTCCAGTGTTGTCTGAGCTGCTCTTTGTCTGCTCCCAGCAGGAAACCCTGTCTTGTCATGCAGATTTCATTCACCCGCCTGCTGATCTTGGGTTGGGGGGACCTCCCCGCAGTGAGCCCCCCACTTGCTGGCAGTTGTCTAGCTTTGATGAACCGTTGCGGCCGGCCCCGAGCGGCCCTGCAGCTCTGGGAGCACTCTTGTCCCTACCTCGTCGTTGCTGATGGGCACCGAGGGGTGGAGGAGGTTCCCGATCTCCCGCAGGCTCTCAAAACGTTCTGCCTCCAGCCTCACGCGCTCGGCGTCACACTTGAGGATAGCTTCGTCGATGAGGAGACGGACTTTCTTGATCTGGGATACCTGCAAAGCCTGTGCAGGGACCCAGGTGAGGTGGGGAAGGGAAGAAACTGCTGGGGAGAGGGGGGCTGGCAGCTGAGCACGGTTAATCATGGACCCTTGCCTCACCGACACGGCTTCTGGAGAGAAACTGTGAACTGAACACATCAAACAACAGCCCCGGAGGACAAAGGACCGACATAAGTCAGGCTCTGAAAGGGCCTGAGCAAACTACGGCATCACACAGTGCCTGGCAGGGACAAGGGGGAGCAGTCACCTCCCATGGCACCAAAAGCCGGCCAATGCCATGCTCATTAAACATCACGGTTAACGAACTGGGAAAGGGAACGGGCAGGGAGGATGGGACTTGCAGAGGACATGTAATCACTGAGGCTGCTCAAATTCCCCAGGGAAGCGCAGGACGAGCCCTGGGCTGGTGAGCTGCCACGGACCAAGGCTAAAATGGTCTTTAGATGAAGGACACTGAGCAAGAGCTGGTTATTGCTGGCATGGGACAGGAGGAAATAAAGATCCTCCTGGCAGGGAGTTCAGGCAGTCCCCCCTCGCTTGGTGCTGGGGCTTTGGGCACCTCATGCCACCAACTTGGGCAATTAAGGCAAAGCTCTGGACAAACTGGCTGGCCAGTGGCACAGTGGGGGGAGACAGGGTCAGACTCACCCCGAGGACGTCAGCTGTGAGCTCGTCGAGGTTCTGCACGCTCTCTGGTACGGACTCGTCCGTCCCCACTGGCTCTTTTTTCTGCAGCAGAAGGAAAAAGAAACCATGGCAAGGTTAAAGACCAAAGCTCCAGGGTAAAAATATTCCTCAATGATGTGAGGGAGAGGCCTGGAAAGCAGAGAACTAGGGGAGATGCCACCAGTTAGTAACGACCCACCAGTGAATTGCTGCCAGGACCGTCTGCCTTCATGCCTCACCTTCATCTTGTCTCCAATGGTTTTGCTGCACAGGTTCTTCAGCTTGTTCAAGTTATCGGCACGAAACCTGCCTAGAAAGCAGAGGGGAGGGAGCCGTCAGCCAGCCACGTGAGTGGCATTGGAGGCTGGGATCCCTGTCCGGCACCAAGAGGGGGTGTGAAGCCTCAGGCAGCAGCAAGAGAGGGGATGGCAGCTCCAGCAATGTCCATCGCTGCCAGCCCCAGGCATTTCAGGACATGGGAAGGTTTGATGGTGTGAGAGCATGGTGTGGGGCTGGCCATGACGCAGGGCAGAGATGCGGGGACCAGAGGGCTCCCATGAAGAGGTGTCATTTGAAAAAACCCAGTGTGACACTGCGCTGCGCCACGGCCCCCCCAGGACCCCCAGGCCGGGCTGGAGGCACTGAGGGCTGAGTGGATCCAGGGCTCTGGGGCCGCAGTGATGAGATTCAGGCTGTTTGATGAGGGGACAGGGGAGGTCCCCGTTGGTGACACCAGGGCTGGGAAGGGCAGAGCCCAGGACACAGCCATCCCCTCCTGACAGGGCAGCCCAAATCAGAGACACACCAACACCAGGGATGTGTCAACCCAACAGGGTGACATCCCCATCTGCAGGCAGGATCAGACCCACAGGGGATGATCCAGAGTCAGGAAACACAAAGGGTTAAGAGCCAGGGAACAGGGCATGGCAAACATGACCCTGGCAGCCTCCCATGGACCCCACGGCACCGGCACCGGCACCGGCAGACGCAGGATTGCATCAGCCGGCTGCTCGCCAGCGCGTCCTGCCAGCCCTGCGCCTCGCGGTTATGCGCCAGCGCACCCCGCCGCAGCACCCACCGCCACCGGGATGGGCCAGAGTCCTGCGGGGAGGGGGCCGGGGCACAGCCCCCACCGCCAGCCTGGGAAGCTGGCTGGTCCTGTGGGATGAAAGGCCCTCGGATAAAATTAAGGCAGTGATGACGGCATGGCCGGAGCCAGGGGACGCGCCGGGCGTGATTAAGCAGGGCAGGGCTCATTCACATCAAGGCAATGGGATTAAAAAGGTGTTTAAAGCTGCCTCTTTCATCCCGTGGCAGCAGCAAGGGGGACCGGGGTGCCCTGGGAACTGCGGGTTTCTGGGGCACTCACCCCTCCTCGCCTCCCACCACACCCTCCTCCGCACTCGGGCACCCGAAAACACGGGTCGATGGCAGCTCCCGCTGCCCCACCCGGGCCGGGAGCGATGGGGCCTTTGCTCCTGCCCCCTTGAACCGCCCAGGCATGGGTTTACCCCAGCATGTGGGGGTGGCACCGTGTGGGACACCCCCCCCCCCCAGCTGGATCCTGCCAGCAGTGCAGCTCCAGTGGCAGCATAGGGAGCGGATCCCTGCGGATCACCGGTGGGGCTGGATCACTGGTGGGGATCCACGTGCAGGCCAAGGAGGACCGCCACCAGGGATCTGCCCCCAGGCCTGGGGAGGAGGGACGGGGGGATCCACCGGGAGAACCTCTCCCCAGCCCTAGGGAAGGGTGTGAGGGGGATGCACCCAGAAAGCAGCCCCTGGCCCCCGCAGGGATCCACCCACAGGATCCCCCAGTTCCAGAGGGAAAAGATCCACCGAGGAGATCCCCCGGGGCTGGGGAGGGGGGCGGAAGGGAGCCCCCAAAGGTCACCCCACCGCGGTGAGGGCATTTGGGGATCAATCTGGGGACAGGCTCCTAGCCCTGTGGGGGATGGAAGAGAGGGATCCCGGAGGGATCCCCCATCCCTGGAGAGAGGAGACGGGGGGCATCACCTGGGGACAGGCCGCCAGGCTGGAGGGTGCTGAGAGGAGTTCCCCACCCCGGGGGCATAGAAGAGGGGGACATGCCCAGCCTGGGACAGAGGGTCCCCTCTGGGGGGGGGTGACAGGCCCTCCTGGGGGTCCCCCAGCCCCGGGGGGTGCCGGCTCCCCTCAGCCCCTCCCCCCCTAGCCCGGGGGGGGTCTGCCAGCCCCCCGGCCCGGCCCGGCCCGGCCCTCCGCCCCACGTACACCTCCGCCAGGCGCCGTCGGCCCGCACCAGCGCGTCCACCAGCGCCGGGTCCTTGAAGCGTTTGCGCTGCATATCCCGCACCATGGCGGGGTCACCGCCCTTGTCGGCACGGAACAGATCCAGGTCCAGCACCATGATGGCGGCGGCGGCGGCGACTCCTGTCAGCCCCCGGCGGCGGCGGCGGCCACTCCCCAGCGCGCATGCGCGGCGCGGCGCATGCGCAGAACACAGACTGTGTGGGGGGGAGGGGGGAGCGAGAGGGCGCGTCGCGGGGAGCAGCGCCCCCTGGTGGAGCGGCGGCCGCGCGGCGGGGCGGGTGCAGCCCGGTGGGGGGGGGGCCGAGCATCCCTCGGCACCCCGGGGGTCCCCGGGGACTCTGGGGGTCTGCGTGGGCACCCCCGGGTGTCCGCCCGTCTCCCTGGCTAATCCCAGCCCCTCCCCCCCCCCCGGGTATTCTGGTGGCCCCCGGGTACCCCCAGCCGCCCCCCGCAGCTGCCGGCATCCCCGGGGGGCCCTGGGTGTCCCCAAGCGTCCCCCCACGGCACCCCATGGCACCCCAACATTCACCTCCGCCCCCAGCACCGAGCACCGGCCCCCACCGGGGGACGCACCCTCGGAAATGCTGGCTTAGGGCGGCCACCACACACCACGGGAGCAGCCCCCCGCCATCGTCCCCAGGCTAGGAGCCAGACCCCACTGTCCGGTCCTTGGGGGGCTCCCGGAGGGGTCCTGGGTGCCCCCTCCACTGTGGGCACCCTGTCCCCCAAGACAGAGGGGAACCAGGGGCTTTGGGACCAAGGCCACAGGGACCCCCCCAGATGACCCGGGTGCCAGGGCGGCAGTGGGAAATGCCGTGCCGGGAGCTTGCGGCAGTGGGCACCCGCTTTGGGCTAGAATTGCCCAAAGAGGTCAATTTGTGCTGGCGGCCAAGCGAGCCCAGGGAGCGAGAGGTGGGTACAGGGCTGGTGCCGAGCTGTGGCACGCCTCACCGGGCACAGAACGGCACCGCACGGCATGGCCTGGGATGGAATAGTGTGGCATGGCCTGGGATGGAATGGTGTGACATGGCCTGGCCCAGCATGGCATGGCACGGCACGGCATGACATGGCCTGGCCCAGCATGGCACAGCTGCGTTCCACCGGGCACTCGCCTGGGCACCCTGAGCTGCAACAACAGCACAGGAGTCAGCTGTGCCACGGCCAGAGCTCGCGCGCGCACGTGCCCGACCCCATCCACAAGCACGCTCCCCCCGCCAAGCGTGCGAACACCCCCCACAACGTGCACACCCACCCCCACACGTGTGTGCGCACGCAGCCCACGTGTGCAAGCCCACGCACGAGCACCCCGCACACACACGGACACGCCTGTGTGCACGTACAACACGCTCCCCACCTCCCCCCCCCGTTGTGGCATGCCCACAGTCACACCCCCCTGCACCCCCCCACATGTGTGCCAGTGTCCTGGTGCCCGGCCGGGGGTCGCGGGGGGGGACACAGAGCCGTCGTACAAACCCCACACCTGTATTTGGCATTTTTCAGCGCTTGGTTTGGGGGGGTCACGGGGGAAGGGGACGTACAAAAGCCGTAATGAAGCTCTGGTCGGAAGCGGGTCCCTAAGGCCACGTTGGGGGGGTGGGGGGGTGGGCGCGGGTGGCCCCCCCCGCCCCGTCACAGCTCCATGGCAGTGCTGCCGGACGATGTCTTCAGCGGGACGGAGTCAAAACCGTCCGGCGTCCTCTGCGGCGAGCCCCGGTGTCAGCGGGCTGAGCCCCCCACCCCGCCTCCTCCCCCCATGCCCCCCTGGGGTGGGGAAACCGAGGCACGGAGCAGCCACAAACTGCACCACTGCTGTGGCTTCTCCGGTGTCTGCTCTGGGGTTGTGCCCCCCTGCCCCTTACCTTGGACGTGAGGGACTTGATTTTGCCAAAAAGCGACTTCTTGGTGGCAAACACCAGGTCGTCCTCGGCGTCCTCCCCCTCCATGATGGCACAGCTATCTGGCGCCGGCAGCTCGCTCTCCTTGGCCGCTGCGTTCATCACCAGCTTGGAGTATTTATACTCCAGCCTGGGGATAGAGAGCAGTGGCATCAACCCCCCCGTGGCTATGACCGTCCCCAAAATCCTGGTGGCACCACTCACTTTTGGTTCTTCTTCCAGAAGTAGGCGGCGAGGGCGGCGAGCAAGACAGCGGCACAAGTGCCGGCAGAGATCCCCACCTTCAGCCAAAAATCCACGCTCCTGCAGCCCCTCACCTTCTGCGCCGGCAAGCTCTGCCCGCCGCGGCACAGCCGGGGCTCCCGCCAGACGTAGGTGGTTCTCTGGCGGGGGGGGACACAGGGGGCTCAGCGGGGTGGGTGACCCCAGCCCATCCCCGTGGCGTCCCAGCCTGGTGTCACGGTCGTACCTGGATGCCGCCGAGGCAGGCGCCGACAATGGGGCGATAGTGGCCGGCGGAGCAGCGGGGACAACCCTCGCCCGTCACCCAGAGAAAGTGGAAGGTGCAGCCGTCGCAGGTGCCCTCAGGGCATTTGCTGGGGGGCGGGGAGGGGGGGAGGAAGAAAAAGAGGGGGGGCTCGGCCGGCGGTGACAAGCCAGGGTGGGGGACATGGCGAGCAGGGACGGTGGGGTCCCCAAAGCAAAGCACCCAAGGGATGCACCCCATGCCCTGCCAGCCAGGGTGGGCAGGAGATGGGGGGTCACCCTAGGGTGGGGGTGAGGATGCTGCCCACCCGTCCCAAAGCCACCCTGGTCCCCAGCACCGTCCCCACCTACCTGGGCACGGCCAGGCTGCCGGTGCCCGGGCGCAGCGGGTCGCAGCGCAGGCGGATGGCGGTGGCCCGGCCCCCGCTGCAGGGCTGCGTCACGTCGTTGGACCTGCCAACGGGGGACATGGGGGGGCTCAGCGGGGGGAAAAGCGGGGTCCCTGTGTGTGTGTGTTCCCCCTCGGCCGCCCACCCTCACCTGTAGAAGAAGACGATGTCGGGCAGGTCAGGGTGGCCGGGGGGGAAGTGCTCGGGGGGTGAGGTGATGCCATCCAGCGTGGAGCCGGTGGTGACGCCTGTGGCGAAAGTGGGGTGTCCCAGCGGCACCGGGGTCCCACAGGAGGGGACGGCGAGGATGAAGGTCAAACCACAGGGGTTTGCTCCAGGTTGGGGGGAGAAGGGGGACACCGGAGCACCCCGAGTGCCGGCTCTCACCCACGACGCGGTCGGCCAGGCTGACGGGCTGCGAGGACACGGCCGTCTTGTAGCCCATGACGTCGGGGGGCACCAGGATGGACTGGCAGACGTAGGACGTCACCACCCGGGCAGGGTCCCCCTCGCCCGCCGGCAGCCGCGCGTCCGTCACGTTGTCGGTGCAGGAGGCCATCTTCCTGCCCTGGCAGCAAGGGAGAGGGGGTGACGCTGGGTGGCGACGGCACACGTGTGTGTGGGGGTGTCTGCAAGTGATGGTGCACGTTTGTGGGTGCACCTGTGTGTGCATGACCACGCGCACGTGTGCGAGTCTTTGCAGGACTGCGGGTGTGCACGGGTGTTTGCATGAGCGTTTGTGCGTGTTTGCATGCCTGTTTGCATGAGTGTGCAAGTGCTTGTATGACTGTGTGTAGTTGCATGTGAGTTTGCATGACTGTGCATGTGTACACGCATGTACACCTGTGTTTGCACAACTGCATGTGTTTCCATGACTGCAAGTGTGCATGTGTGTTTGCATGGCTGTGCATGTGTGCACGTGTGACTGCATGCACACCTGTGTTTGCACAACTGCATGCATGCACTTATAGGTGTTAGCATGACTGCGCATGTTTGCATGACTGCGTGCACATGCGCACGTGCTTCCGTATGACTGCATGTACACCTGTGCTGGCACAAATGCATGCATGCATGTGCACAACAATGTGCATGTGTTTGCATGACTACCTGTGTTTGCATGACTACCCGTGTTTGCATGACTGCACGTGTGCATGTGTTTGCACCATATATGCATGCCCATGTGTGTGGGTGCACGATACATGCATGCACACACGTGTTCCTATCACTACGTGCACACATCCCCGCCTGTTCCCACGGCCCAGGTAAGGCACTAACCCCGGCCCCGGGGCCAGCAGGCAGGCGGGCAGCGCTGCGGGTGCTGCCTGCACTGCGGGCAGCGCTGCCTGCTGCCCCGACCTCACCTGGTTGCCACAGAGGCTGATGTTGAAGTGGTGGAAATACTTGAGGCCCTTGGCGGTGAAGCTGGGGCCGCTGGCAAAGGCCGTGCCGGTGGCCAGCGCCGAGAAGTCGTAGTGCAGGATCCGGCCCGGTAGCGCCAGGGAGAAGCTGCAGTTGTTGTAGCAGAGGGAGCGGAGCTGGGGGGGGCAGGAGGTGGCAGTCAGGGACAGGCAGGGGCTGGTGTCACCCGGCCGGGGACAGGTAGTATCACCTATTGGGGATGGCTGGGGTCATCCCCTTGGGGACAGCAGAGAGCTGGCATCACCCCTCAGGGACAGCCGGGGCAGGGGTGGTGGTGTCACCCACCCTGGATGGCCAGGGGGGCTGGTATCACCTCCCTGGGGACAGCTGGGGATTGGCATCACCTGCCCTGACAGTGACACCCACCCAGGACGGCCAGAGGGGCCGGTGTCACCCACCCAGGATGGGAGGGGGGGGCTGGTGTCACCACTCTGGGGCCCACAGCATCACCTATTTGGGATGGCTGGGCGGGGCTGGCATCACCCGCGGGGACATCACCCCCCCACCCCATGGACCCACACCCCCAAGGGACACAGGGAGGGATGGGCACCTGGTTGCTGCGGGTGCCGGGGCCGCAGGGGTGGCAGGTAGGGGTCCCGTCGGAGGGGTGACCCCGCAGGTAGGTGCCGGGCGGGCAGGGCCGGCAGGTGCCCGAGCCACGGTCCATGGCGTTCCCAGGGGGACACGGGGCGCAGGATCCAGCCGGCTCAGGGGCGCAGCGTCGGCAGAAGGATGCCACCCCTCCCAGCACATTAGTGACGTTGACGGAGTACAGCTTGGCCACGTCGCTGGTGTACCGCCGGCCCTGGCACCGAGAGCACCTGTCACCATCGCCCACCCATGCGCCCCAGCACCTGCAGCCCCCCGGGGGGGTATGTCACCCCCTGTCCCTCACCGCCTCGTGGTAGGGGGTGCGCTGGAAAGCCCAGGTGAAGCTCATGGTGGCATTTTTCTCCACGACATAGGTGTAGGACTGCTTCCCCTTGGGGCCCGTCCACGTCTCCACTGGCGTGTTGGTGCGGGAGTTGATGCCCTGCGGGGACAGGGGAACGGTGGGACTCCCCTCAAACCCAGTGTGTGTCCCCCAAACTCCCCCCGCTGTGTCCCCCCCACTCACCACCATGAAGTAGAGCTCACAGCTGACGCTGCAGACCGTCTCGAAGACGAAGGTGATCCTGGCCACCTCCTTGCTCTCTGCATCCTCCAGCACTGGGCTCGGAGGGCTGGGGATGGCGTGGGGACACTGCCAGGCTCTAGCCCATGGCAATGTCCCCCCCATCCCTGGGGACACCCTGGTGCTGGTCCCCACCTCACCTGAAGCCGGGGACCACCAGCGTGAGGATCATGAAGTCGTTATCAGAGGCTCCCGCCGCCGTGTAGATGTAGTCCCCAGCCACCTCCCAGCCTGCAAGGACATGGTGATGGCTCAGCAGGGTCCTTGGCTGCCCTTGCGGGAGGGGACAGCGAGGGGACAGCATTCCGGCACTACCTGCCATCCCCTTGTACTCGAAGTTGATGCCGCTGAGGACAGTGGTCTCCATGTTGGGGGGCAGCACGTTCCACCACTTGTACTCCAACCCCAGTGCCGGCTCGGTGCCCGCCGGGCAGCTGAGACAGCCTAGGGACAGGAGGGGACAACCCTGCACCGGGATGGCACCCACCTCCCCCCCTCCCCAGCAGCGCCAGGTGCCCCAGTCACCCCTTGGGGATGATGATGGGGACGTCCTTACCGGAGCCATTGGAGTAGGAGCCATAGGGACAGGGCTGGCAGGTGCTGCCGTTGCTTTTGGCGAAGCCAGGGTTGCAGGGGGGGCACTTGGTTTTCACCCCGGACGGGGGCAGCTTGGCCGCCTGGGGAAGCTCCTCAGTGCAGATTTTTGGCTCTGCCCACTTGAACATCAGCTGGGTCTGCCCGGGTGGGAGCAGAGGGGCTGAGCTGGGGTAGGGGGGGGACACACGGGGACAGCGGATGCTAGCCCCCTGATATCCCCCCCCCGGCCGTACCTCACCACCAGCATCGCAGGCAGTGTGGGTGTAGAAGTAATCCTTGTCGGTGCAGGGCGGCCGCGGTTTGCAGGATGCCGAGCCAGGCTCTGCCGACCGTGGGGGAGATGGCAGCTGAGCCAGCCCAGCAAGGGGACCTTACTGCTGTCCCCACGGGATGCCCTGCCTGCCCCATGCCACCAGTGGGATGCCCGTGTCCGTCCCCACCCAAGGGCTGGCAGGTCCTCCCTGTCCCTGGCATCACCTCTCCCTTCCCCAGGAGCATCTCCGCAGGGCAGAGGTTGGGGGGACAAGAGAACCTGGCTGCCACCTCAGGGTGAGGGGACAGGGGAGGGGACGCGGCTGCCACCTCTCACCGGCGTAGGTGGTGGGCTCGCAGGGCTGGCAAGCGGTGGCTCCTTTGCTGGAGAAGGTGTCTGCGGGGCAGAGCTGGCAGGTGGAGGAGCCGGCGGCAGGGGCGTAGGTGCCGGGTTTGCAGGGGAAGCACTCGGAGGTATAAGCCACCCCTGGCAGCAGGAGGGTGCTCAGGGTGAGGGAGCCTTTGGGAGGGGGCGGTGGGACCCCCACACCCTGCACCCACCTACCTGTGATGCCGATGTTCCTCACCAGCACCGGCTTGGGGACCTTGGACCACACGGAGAAAGCTGTGGTCCGCCAGTACAGCACGTTGTTGCCGCGGCTCAGCTCCACCTGGAAAAGGGGTGGGGGTGCTGGGGGGGGAGGTTGGGGGGAGCGGGGTCGGATGGTCCCACTGCTGGGGAGGGGGTTGGCACCCATGGGTGGGGGGTTGAGGCACTAACCCATCTGCCATCACCCACCACCCGCTCTGCATCCTTATGGAGCATCCTCTCCCCCAGGGGGGGACACAAGGGGCCCTGGGGACTGCGCCAAGGGACACCCCCCCCAAGTCTCCTCCTGCCCCCCGCACTCACACTGTGAAACTCCCAGCCCTTCTCCGTCGTCCGCATCCAGCGCGACTCCTCCACCGTGGGCTGGCACTGGTCATTCTGCACCTGCAGAGGTGGTGTGAGGACGGGGACCCTCCCCATGTCCCCAGGGACCCCCCCATGTCCCCAGGGACCCCCACCCTCCAGCCTGGCTTGCATCCCTCCGGCCCCCAGCACCTACAAAGAACTCAAAGACGATGCTGCTGTCGGGGTAGATGTACTCGAAAGAGACAGTGCCTGACTGCTTGAGGTTGACAGCGTACATGAGGGTGGCCGTGCACTCATCTGTGTTGGAGGCCACGTAGTCCCCCAGTGGCACCCACGTCGACCTGAGGCAGGTGGCACAGACCACGGGCTCTGTCACCAGTCCGAACCCCGCGGCAGCCAGGATGGGGATAGCGGGGACGGCTGTGACAGTCCCCAGGCAGGTGGAACAGGGAAGAGGATTTGGACACAGGGGGCTGGGGACAGCACGGGGAACCTCGGGGACCGAGGATGGAGAGCTTGGGTGCTGGGGACAGCCCGGGGGACATGTCACTGTGTGGTGGCTGGGACCCTTATCCCTGGGGGACCTTTACCCCCCAGCCTGTCCCCACTTGTGCCGGCAAGAGGTGGGTGGGCTGCAGGGAGGAGGAGAGTGGGATCCTGCCGCTTCGGAGCCGCACCAGGGACGGCGGCTGAATAATTAAAGCACTGCTGGAAGTAGGTTACATTTGCAAGTTGCATAAATGCTGCAGCGCGGGGCAGCTCGGCGGCTGCCAGTGCAACTGGCTGGCGGGAGGGCTCGGTGGCTGCTGGCATGGATCAAAAGGTCATGGTGGAAAATAAAGGTGCTGGCTTGTGGTGCAAAGGTGTGGGGACCCCCACGGGTGCTCCATCTCTGAGGAGGGCTGGTGTAGTTGTCCCACAGGGTTGGGGTCCTGTCAGCATGGGTGGGGGTGATGCTGCCGGGGTGTCCCCTTGCTGTGGCTGCGGTGTCCCCTGCAGCGCCCTGCCAGCATTGCCTCCCAGGGAAGGGTGACAGAGGGAGCGTAGGGGATGGGTGTCAGGGAAATGGGGTGCTATTGATGCACAGAGGTGTCACACCACCCATCCTGCTCACTGCTGCCCATCCCCGCTGTGCCAGGGTGGCCATGTCCCGAGCATCCTCCTGGGGAGGAGCAGCCAGGCTCCAGCCATCCACCCATTAATGCAGAAGAGCCGTGCCGGTGGCAGAGCCATGACTCACGCGGTGCAGTTCTCCACCGCGTTGCCGAAGCCATCGTCAACCTCCAGGTTGGTGGCAACGTTGGCGAAGCCGTGGGGCACCTCGTCCCACTCATCGAAGCGGATGCCGGTGCCCAGCGAGTAGGTGCCCTCCGCGCAGGGCTTGCATGCCTGTGCCTTCATGTCCAGGAACTCGCCCGCCTTGCAAGAGAAAGCTGCCCACGTGCAACAAGGGGGGGGGTCAAGGTGGTCGCTCCCCCCAGTGCTGCTTCGGCCTCATCATCCTCAGCTCCGCTTTTCGGAGTGCTTCCCACTAGTGGCAATGCCCAGCTGACTCTGGAATGCCCCAACCCGAGCATCCCTGCACAACCCCTGGTCCCCCATCCTGAGCATCCCTGCGTGGCCCCACAGCAGCAAGGCAAACCCCCTCGATTTATGATTTTTGGCAAGTCCACGGCACTTCCCTGCCTGACCACCAGTGAGCACCAGGCAGGATGCGACCCCCTGCCCAAAGCACACTGCAGAGCCACAGCATCCCCTGAGGCTTGGAGAGGGGGGTTTCATCCCCCTCATCGCATCCCAGCCTTCCCCATGACAAGCTGACAGAGCTAACGAGAGCTTATTGCTGCCGCGCAGACAGGTCCCGTCGCCGCCTTTGAAGGCACCACGCTGCGACGGAGCTGATGAAAAGCCGCGCTTCGTCTCACCGCTCCTCTCCCCCCCCCCCGCCCTCATTTCCCACCCCTGCCCTTCCCACACCCCAGGACCCCCCACCCCACCCCCCAACCTTACAGCACTCGGTGCCCTTGACGGGGTCCGGCAGGCCAGTGCAAAGTCCCGGCGTGTGTGGCACGGCCACCCTCCACCGCGAGCCCGTGCTGTCACACGCCGTGTACTCGTAGTGGTACTCGGACTGGAAGAGAAAACACACAGGGAGACCTGCGGCCCCGAGACCCCCACTGTGCTCCCCCCACCCCCGAGGAGCTGCCTTGTCCCCAGCATGTGCCCAGCCACCTCTTGCATTGATATTTTTGTTTTAAGCTGTTGCAATGTCCCGCAGCGCCCAGTCCCCCAGCTTGGCCAGCTTAGCCAGGCTGCTCGGCCCCAGCCTGGGGACAGGCCTGTGCAGCGGGGGAGGACGCTGGGGGTGGGGGGGGTGCTCAGGGTGGGGGGATGCTGGGGGTGGGGGTTGCCGGGGGGAGGGGGATGGTCAGGTTTGGGGGGGATGCTTGGATCAGGGGGATGCTGGGGTCTCAGGGGATGCCTGGCTGGGGGGATGCTGAGGGTGGGGTTTCAAGTAGGATGACCCCCCCCCCCGTCCCGGACATCCCCCCCGCAGCTGCCAAACCCCAAGGAGGGCTGTGGGGTCACCCAGGCCACGCTCGTGTGCTGAGGGTGTCCCCGGCCACCCCCATGACAGCTCCGCTGCAGCGTAGGCACCCAGCACTGCCACCCCCTCCCTGGGGGGAGCTGAAACCCCGGCATCCCCCCTGAATGCTGGTGAGCAGATGGCACCGTCGCCGGCACGGCACCATTTGCCTTGGCGTGGCCCGAGCGCGGTGGCACACGTTGCTCATTAAACCGGCTCCTCGGCACAACCCGGATGCACCGTCCTCCCGGGGAGCCGCCAGCCCCGGGACACCCACCCGGCTGCGGGCACCCCTCGGCAGTGCCGCTGGCTGGATGCCGGAGCAGAGAGCAGCCGAGAGGAAAGGATAAGGGCTGGGGAGAGCGGGGCACCGTGACCCCCCCCTCACCGTGCCGCCAGCTGCCTCCAAGCCAAGACTGGCTCAAGGCCGGCAAGGAGGCGATGCCGGGGGCAGGCGAAGCCCAGCCGGTGCGGTTAATCTCCCGGGCAGGGTGAAGGCCGGGTCCGGCTGCTGCGCGGCTGATGGCAGCGCAGTGGGGTACTGGGTGCGTGGGGGGGGGGTGGGTGAGGGAGGAATGCCACAGCCCCCCCCCCCCCCCCGCAGCATCTCTGGGGTTCAGAGCCGGGCGCCGTGGCTTCGTGCTCCCGGCAGACACCGGAGCGTGGCAGGTTGGCGAGAAAACAACAAAAACAACGCTTTGATGTTTCCCGTCAGCTGGAAACAGTGGCGATGGGGGGGGGAAAGGGGGTCGGAGAGGCGTGAAGGCTTTGCCTGCAGAACCCCCTGCCCGCGTACAGGCAGCATTGAGCCCCCCACAGCCCTGGGATGGGGACGCAGAAGTGGGTGCCCACCACCACGGCCAGGACGGGGCTACCCATGGGGTCACCCCGGCTGTCAGCAGCCCTGAGCCCCAACATAGCTCATGCTCCCAAGGGATTCCCTTGAGAAAAAGGTGTTTTTTCCCTCTTCCCAAACTTTCCTCGCCCCTGGCATGGAGCTGAGAGGCTGGGACACGCGATATTAATTGCCCCCCTTCGTAAAGGCTGCAAATTTAAAAAAAAAATCTAAATAAATCGACCTAATTCAGCCCTGGGGCAGCTCTGCAGCAGGAGGGGGGACCCTGGGCTGCCACTGCCACCCTGCTCTGGTCAGGAAAGGGAGAAGGTCTGTCCCCAATGGGTGGGACTGGGACAGGGACAGGGGACATAACCTCCATGGGAGCGATCCTTCCTGGGGACGGGCGCCAGCCGGTCTATTGTTTCCAGCTCCGGGCCGTGGAACACACACAAAAAAATTGGATCACGGCACAAAAAAAATTACTGGCCCAGATGAAAAGCGGCCGCAGGTCAGGGAGAGCTGGGGGGGGCCAGGCAAGGACCTCATGGAGGGTGAGCACAGACCCCCAGGGAGGGAAATTTGGAGGAAATTTGGAAGCTGGCAGGGGGCTCAGCCCGCCACTGCTGTCCCTGAGGCGGCCGGGTCCCGGTGAGTGGCAGAGCCCACCAGTTTCTCCTCGCAGGACACTTTGTCCCCACTTGGTCACTGGGCCACTGTGTGCCAGGGTGGGAACGGCACGTGGCTGATGGGGACCTGTGTCACCCTGTCCCCCCCATTTTCCCATTGTCACCACCCCCAGCAGTGCTCGTGCCCGGGGAAGGTTTGGGGACATCCCAATGTCTCCCTGGGGCCGGCAGCCAACCGGGACAGGGGGACCAGCCTGGGAACACAGACGTGGGACTGGAGGTGGCCCGCAGGATGACCCTGCTGTCCCCGAGGAGACCCCCCAGCAGCAAAGCCACCTCCCCCATCCCCCTTTATCCACCCTGATACTCCCCCATCCCTATAGGGGACCCTGCGTAGCCCCCCACTGCCCCCATTACAGGCAGCACAGCCCAGTCCATATGTTCCCTGTAGGTGACGGACCCCATGGGACCCCTCCTCCAGGTAAGACTGGAAGTCCCTGGGGACTGGCCGGTCCCCTGGGGGCCCGGGGGGGGGGGGGCAAAGCCCCTCCCCGGGCCCCCAGGGGACCGGCCAGTCCCCCCACGCTATAGGGAGCCCCCCCGCAGGGACCAGCCCCATCCCCGGTGCCACAGGGACCCCCCACCCCCTGTCCCGGTCCTCCCCATCCCATAGGGACCAGCCCTGGCTCCGCATCCCCCATGCTACGGGGATCGGTTTCATCTACCGGGGGCGGGGGGGGGGGGTTACCTGTTCTTCCCCCCCCCCCCCCCCATCTCCCGGTGCCGGTACCTCCTTGCAGACGTGCAGCCGCTCCCCAGTGCGGTCCGGTAGCACGGCGGTCGCCAGGCACAGAGCCAGTAGCGGCACCCACCGGGCCCCGGTACCGGTACCGGCCATGGCGCAGCGGCGGAGGCAGCGCTCGGCCCCGCGCGGGCACCGGCCCCGCGGCCCCGCCCCCTGCCAACGGCCCGGCCCCGCACGCGCACCTGCCGCCACCTGCCCCCGCCCCCGGCACCGGGAACGGCACCGGGCATCATTCCCCGGGAACGGAACCGGGCTTCATCCCCCGGGAACGGCACCGGGCATCATTCCCCGGGAACGGAACCGGGCTTCATCCCCCGGGAACGGCACCGGGCATCATTCCCCGGGAACGGAACCGGGCTTCATCCCCCGGGAACGGCACCGGGCATCATCCCCCGGGAACGGCACCGGGCTTCATCCCCCGGGAACGGCACCGGGCATCATCCCCCGGGAACGGAACCGGGCTTCATCCCCCCGGGAACGGAACCGGGAACGGAACCGGGCATCATCCCCCGGGAACGGCACCGGGCGTCATCCCCCGGGAACGGAACCGGGCATCATCCCCCCGGGAACGGAACCGGGAACGGCACCGGGCACCCCCACCCCGTGCACCCGCACCGGGAGCGAGCCCCCGAGAACGGCCCCGGGCGTGTATCCCCGTGCAGAGGCACCGTGACCCCCCCCGCCGCCGCGGCATCACGCCCTCCCCCGGTAACGGCCCCTCCTCCCGCCCCCCTTCCCCGCTCCCGCCGCGGCCAGCACCGGGGGGGGCACCGGGACACGGCGGCGGGGGGGGCACGGCTCCCCCTGCGCCCTGGAGCCACCTCCACGCCAGGCCCACGCAGTGCACCCGCACCCACGGGTGAATGTGAGTGTGTCTGTGTGCCCCCCCGCACAGTGCCAGCCCTGAGCCCCCGTCCCCCCACAGCTCCCTCCGGGCCACCCCCGACCACGGAGCTGGGTCGGCCCCGGTAAGGAGTCGGTGCACCGGGGAGTGACACAGTGGGGGGACACAGACACGGCTGTGTCTCCTGGGCATGGGGGACACAGGGGACATGGGGTGACAGCGGAACATGGGGGACACAGTAGATCCAGGGGACACAGGGGATATGGGGGGACAGGGCGATGGGGACACAGGGGACACGGGGTCACAACTCTGTCCGTGGTGGCACAGGGATGCTGGTGTGTACTGTGGGGATGGGGGACACTGGGACACAGCTCCATCTGTGATGGCACAGGGACACCAGCATGTACCATGGGGAGTGGGGACATGGCCATGGGGTGGGGACATGCCTGTCCCCATGGCAGAACGGGGACACGGCTGCATACCACAGGGACACAGCTGGGGACACAGTGGTGTGGGCAGGCGTCTGTGCCCCACCGTGTCCCCAGTGTCACCCTGGCAGACGGAGACCCCACAGGGTTCCACTGAGCTGGTGTCCCCTCTCCTGGAGTGTCCCCACAGCACGGCCACCAGCAGTTGCCACTCCTGTCAAAACAGCGGCTTCTTCTCCCGGTACCACTGGCACCACGGCTGTCCCCTTGTCACCATGGCTGTCCCCTTATCAACACGGCTGTCCCCTTGTCACCACTGCTGTCACCACCATGGCCGTCCCCTTGTCACCACAAGCTGCCAATAAAGCACCAAGGAGCGCAGCCAGGGTGTCACCCATGGGTGTCCTGGGGGACAACGACATGGAGCTCAGTCTCCTGCCAGGCCTGGGCACCTCATATGGTGCTCACACACCTTGCACGGGGCTTGTACGCTCGTGTGGCCCTGTGTGACACTCACAGGTAGGGCCTATGTGGCTGGCGCGGCCCCGTGCAAAGCTCAGGCACGTTGCACGGAGCTTGCAGAGCCTTGTGCAAAGCCCTTGCACGCTGCAGGGCTGGTGCGGCCCTGTGCAGAGCTCACACACACGTGGCACAGAGCTTCCAGGGTCTCACGCACAGGTGCTGTACAGCACAGGGCTCAGGTGGCTCCACATGCAGCTCACACTCGTGTGGAGCTGGCATGGCCTTGTGCACAGCCCTCAAGCACCACAGGGCTGGGAGAGCCCCGTGCACAGCTCACGTGTTGCATGGTGCTCGCAGAGCCCTGTGCAAAGCCCTTGCACGCCACAAGGCTTGCACAGCCCCATGCGAAGCTCGCAGAGCCTGGCATGCAGACCTTGTACACGACAGGGCTTGCACAGCCCCGTGCAAAGCTCGCATGGAGCTTGCAGCACCTGATGCACAGCCCTTGCGTGTCACAGGGCTTGCACAGCCCTGTGCAGAGCTTGTGCGAAGCTTGCAGCGCCTGGCACGCAACCGTTGCGCACTGCAGAGCTGGGGGAGCCCCGTGCACAGCTCACACGCGTTGCACAGAGCTTGCAGCGCCTTGTGCAAAGGCCTTGCAAGCTGCAGGGCTTACACGGCCCCGTGCAAAGCTTGCACATGTTGCGTCGAGTTCACAGGGCCGGAGGAGCCCCGTGCACGGCTCACAGGTGTTGTACGGCACTGGCAGAGCCCTTGCATGCCGCAGGGCCCGGCGCAGAGCTCCCACGCGTTGCACGGCGCTCACAGGGCCGGGATACGGGCCGGGACCGTACGGGCCGGGACACACGGGCCCGGCGGCCCCGCTCCCACGCGTGGCGCGGCGGTCTGGGCCCGGCGGCGGGTCAGAATCGCAGGGCGCTCAGCGGCCGCGGCCTCGCCTATCTGATCGACTCATCCCGCCCGCCGCTGGCCGCCGCACAGCGCCCGTGGGCTTCGCGGCGCCGTTCTTCTCACCTCGGCCCGGCCCGGCCCGGCCGATCGAATAAGATCAACGTGTAGGGGAATGGGGGGGAGGGGAGGGTCTGGCGCGCGCCTCGCACACCCGCCTCGCACGCCGACAAGCACACGGGCCTTGCACGCGCCTTGCACACGCACAGACACACGCGCAGACGCACCGACACACACACGCTCACTCGCCCGCGCGGCCGCCTCACCCCGCCCGCGCCGCCATTTTATGCCGCGGCCGCGTGGGGCACGACGGGAAGAGGCGGTCAGGGCCCCGCCCCGCCCCAGCGCGCCCCCTGGCGGCGGGAGGACCCGACCCGCTCCCCCACACCCCCGCTCCCCCCCCCCCCCCACGCGTGTGCACGGCGCACGCGCACCCCCCCGCACACTTGTGCCCCGGGAGAGCGGGGGTGTGGGGGGGCGTGTGTGTGTGTACGTGTACACGCACACCGCGGCCCTGCGTGCTCGTGCTGCACATGCGTGTGCGCACAGCCTCGCTTTGCACGCTCACCCCACCCTAGGGCGCACACATACAGGCATGCGAGTGTGCCTGGCTTCACACGTGTGTACGCACAGCGCACCTCCGCCTTACGCCATCCCCCCAAACACTAGACATGCGTGCGTGACCTCGCACACCCCTCCCCTGCCGAGGCAGGCATGCCTTGCACACTCATCCCCCCGGGGCGTGCACGCCCTCCCCTCAATCCCTCCCTCAGTAGCTGAATCCCTCCTGGCCCCGTGGGGCAGCAGGATCCGGCCCATAAGACCCCTCCCTCTGCGGGACCCCCCACCCCATGGAAGCCAGCCCCACAGAAGCCCCTTGCCCCCCAGGAAGGGAGCCAAGGCTGCCCACAAGGGAACCCCCACTTTATTTGCACGTCATGGTCCAGTGTTTACAAACTGGGGCGGGGGGGAGGTTACACACCTCGCAGCTACAGGGGGGACACCCCCACGGAGGAACCCCATGCGCTCCCCTCCAGGGGAGTGGGGAAATCCCACTGGTGAGGTGAGGAGGGGCCCTGCCCGCCCCCCTCAGTCCCCCAATCTCTGCGGTGGGGGGGCTACACCATCCCCCGTGAGCCGTGGGGGGCCACAGTCCTGCCAGGACACAGCGTTAGGCGTTGGGAGAAGGTGCTCACAGAGCACGGCCGGATCTTCTCTCTCACCGAGGGGCTGGCACTCCGAGCCCCTCGCCTGCCCGGGAACTCCCCTTCCAACAGCTTAAAGGCGGCTCGGTGGCACCCACCGGCTCGGTGGCACCTGTCGCTGCTCGGCCCCGCCAAGGGGTACAAGGTGGGTTTAAGCAGGGTGCCGGGCCATGGCGGCTCCCCAGAGTCACTGCAGGCAGGGTCCAGGCTGGCAACGGGGCGGCTGGGGTCGGTACCGGGGTCTCTGGTTGTCGTCGTCGCCGCTCCCGGCGGGTCCCCACGGGGTCACTTCACCACCAGGACGTAGAAAGCCATGAGGACGCAGGAGACGGCCACGGCCACGTGCAGGCGGGTGCCGATGACGGCAGCTGCGGGGTCGGGGCGGAAGGGGGGTGGGTGAGCCGGGGTAGGCACGGAGGCTGCCCCAGGCTGGGGTGAGACCCCCGTGTCCCCATGGCCCCATCCTGGACCCCAGCGGTCCCGTCTCACCCTTGTAGAAGACGCCCCAGACACCGCGCTTCTCGGAGAGCAGCCAGGCCTTGAGCCGCGGCACCTTTCGCAGGTAGGCGCAGGTGCAGACCAGGAGCAGCCCGAACACCAGCAGCCCATCCAGAGAGTACACTGCGGGGGAGTCTCAGTGGGGCCAGGCCACTGGCACCCCGGTGCACCCCAGCCTCCCACCTTCAGCCCCACAAAAGACCCCGGCCTCCCAGCTACCCCCCCAAGTCCGAGGAGGGCCCTGACCTCCCAGCTCCCCCAGGCTCAGGGACCCAGACCTCTGAGCACCCTCCCCCAAAGGCACCCAGACCCCCCCCCCCAAAGGCACTCAGACCTCCCAGCACCCCCTCAAAGGCACCCAGACCTTCCAACCTCCCCGAAAAGGGACCCAGACCCCCCCGCACCCCCTCAAAGGCACCCAGACCTTCCAGCCCCTCGAAAAGGGACCCAGACCCCCCCCCAAAGGCACCCAGACCTCCCAGCACCCCCTCAAAGGCACCCAGACCTTCCAACCTCCCCGAAAAGGGACCCAGACCCCCCCGCACCCCCTCAAAGGCACCCAGACCTTCCAGCCCCTCGAAAAGGGACCCAGACCCCCCCCCAAAGGCACCCAGACCCCCCCGCACCCCCTCAAAGGCACCCAGACCTTCCAGCCCCTCGAAAAGGGACCCAGACCCCCCCCCAAAGGCACCCAGACCTCCCAGCACCCCCTCAAAGGCACCCAGACCTTCCAGCCCCTCGAAAAGGGACCCAGACCCCCCCCAAAGGCACCCAGACCCCCCCGCACCCCCTCAAAGGCACCCAGACCTTCCAGCCCCTCGAAAAGGGACCCAGACCCCCCCCCCAAAGGCACCCAGACCTCCCAGCACCCCCTCAAAGGCACCCAGACCTCCCAGCTCGCCCCGCCCCAGCGACCCGGCGCCCTAGTGACCGGTCACCCCCTCCTCGCCCCGGGGGACCCTGAGGTGCCCAAGCAGCCGTGCCGCCCCTCACCGTTGGTCATAGCGGCGGCGGCGGCGGGGACCCCCCTAGCTCCCCGGTCCGGCGGCGCTGCGCATGCGCGGCCCCCCCCCCCCCCCCCCCGCGGCCAACGCGACACCGGAATCCGCAGGCGCGGCCAGTCGCGCGCCGATGGGGCCAGGCGCGGCCAGCCGACGGCCGAACCGCCAGGCGGGGAAATCGAGCCGGCCTGCGGGAGCAGGCGGCCTCAATCGAGAGCCTATGGTGGGGAGGGGGGGGGGGCAACACCAGTATCGCCCAGTACTCGCCCCACCAGCCTCAGTGGACCCGGTCCCCGCTTACCCCCAGTGCGCCCAGGAACTACCAGTGTACCCAGTGCGCTCACCCTGTGCACCCCGTCCCCCAGTAACACCCAGTCCTCCCAGTAACTCTGCAGTGCAACCAGTCCCCATCCCAGCCCCCAGTGACCCCCAGGCTCCCCGGTAACTCCCAGTGTCCCCATAACCCCCCATGGCCCCCAGAGCACCCAGTCCCCATCCCAGCTCTCCCAGTAACCACCAGTCCCCCCAGTAACCAGGGTCCCCCAATAAGCCCCAGTGCCCCCAGTACCCCAGTGCCCCCAGTATCCCAGTCCCTCCAGTAATCCCCAGTCTCCAGTAACTCCGTGTGCCACCCAATCCCCATCCCAGTCCCCCCCACAAACCCTGTCTCTCAAATGACCCCCAGTGCACCCAGTAACTCCCAGCACCCCCCATAATCCCCACTGCACCCAGTCCCCAACCCAGTTTCCCCAGCCCCCCCAATAACCCTTACAACCAAGTGGGACCAGTGCCCCCAGCAGATCCCAGTGCCCCCAGTGAGACCAGTGCCCTCAGCAGTGGCAGCAGGCACGGTGCCACCAGCCTTGCGCAGGACATGTGTCACCGTCTTCTCAGCCCCGTCAGGGCTAATCCCAGGGCTTAATGGCTTTTGCTGATAGGAGTGGGGCTGCTGTCACTGTCACCGTCACCGGTGGAGCACACGGAGAGAACAGCCGGGCTCGGTGGAGCCAGCACCCGGCGCATGTCCCTGCGTCCCTGGCCTCCCAAGGCGTGGGGAAAAGGACCGCCAGCACTGGGGACATGGGGCTGTCGCAGAGCAAGAGGGTGAGTGGTGGCAGCTGGGCCACCCCCGAGCCCTGGGCTGGGCCCTCCATCTCCCGTGCTGGGGGTGGGACGGGACAACAGGGGCCACCCTAAGACTTTTTCCCAGGGAAAACATCTGGCTCTCTCCATGTTCCTACCCCTGGCATTCAGCCTGGGGACCCCTTGCCATCCTTAGGTTCCAGAGTTAACGTGGTGGATATCCATTCTCCTCTCCCTCCCACCACAGCCAGCCCTGAGGTCCCAGGGGGGAGGGACACCGGGGGGTGACTTGGTCCCCATGTGTGACAGCCATGGATGGACAGAGGATGTCCAGCCCTGGAGAACCCATGGCTGTGCCCCGTCCTGTGCTAGGGAGGATGGGGGTGACGAGCAGGGACCTGGCTCTGTCCCCAGCCCGGGGAGGACCTGGAGCCAGGGACCCGCCGAGTGTCCCTCTCTGACCCTGCTCTTTGCCTTTGCCAGGGTGACGACAAAGCCCCGAGGAGCAGCGCGGTGCTGGGTGGGTGCTGCCGGCACCATGGCACAGGGCCAGGGCTGTGGGGCCCAGGGGAATGGGGACCCTGTGGGCAATGGGGACCTGTGGGGTGATGGGGACCTGAGGGGTGATGGGCACCCAATGGGCAGTGGGGACCCCAGGGATAATGAGGACCTCAAGGGACAATGGGGACCCCAAGGGATAATGGGAGAATATGGGGACCATAGGGAGGCCTGGGGACAGGGACAGGGACACTTGGGCACGGGATCCTGGAGGGTGCCAGTTGCTGGGGGACAGCGTGTGGGGACCCCAGGCTGTGACACCCCGAGACCCCCAGGCTGGGGGACGTGGGGGCTGGTGTCCAGGATCTTGCCCTGTGCTGGCATGTGGCTCCAGGTGAGGGACCAAGGCAGCGTCACCCCATTCCCTGGTGACCCAGTCCCAGGTTGTCCCATCCCTCGTGGTGACCCCACACCCCAATGACCCTGTCCCCGGTGACCCTCTCCCACGGGTGACCACAGCCCTCCTGGTGACCCATTCCCCGGTGACCCATCCCATGGTGACCTCATGCCCCTGTGACCCCTGCTACCCCTCCAGAGGGTGATGGGAGTGATGTCCTCTCCCCGGACATGGCCACCGATGGCCATGGGGTCCTCATCCAGCCCAGGAAGGTGCCAAACCCGGTGCGGGAGTCCCAGAGCCACCGGGAGCTGCACCGGGAGCTGCTCTTCAGCCACAGCAGGTGAGCAGGGATGGGACCCGGGGCGTGGGGACAGGACAGTCCCCAGCTGGGTGGCCAGGTGGGGGTGGCCCCATTGAAGTCCATCTGTCTGTCCCTGCAGGGGGATCCTGCCCCGGCACAGGGCCGAGCTCCCGCGGGTGCTGGAGAGCCGGCGGCTAAGGCAGCTGAGGGAGGAGCTGCAGGGATCCCCCTCCGACCTGGAGCAGCAGCTGAGGAAACGCCACCAGAGGCTTGAGGAGGTCTGTGCCGTCCCTCTGTCCCCCATCCTTCTGTGCCAGCCGTCCATCCCTACATTCAGCCCAGACCTCCTGCCTTCACCTCACCCTCCTCCATCCATCCATCCCTCCATCCATCCATCCCTCCATCCATGCACCCTTCATCCCTCCCTCCATCCTCCCATCCATCCATGCATTCATCCACCTGTGCCACCATCCATCCATCCCTTCCTCCCTTCATGCATGCATACATCTGTCCATCCATCCACCCATCCTTTCTTCCCTTCATGCACACATGCGTCCATCCATCCATCCGTCCATGTATCCATCTGTCCATCCACCTCCCCCATCTACCCACTCCCCCCCCTCCAGCCCCCATCCCTTCCTCATTGCCCCACAGATTTGGGGTTTGGCCAAGGGAGGCCACACCATGGGGACAGTTGGGTGATGGCCGGGCTGTTGGGATGGCTGGGTTGAGGAACAGCCGGGGGAGGCTGGACTTGGGGGGTGGCTGAGGGAGGCTGGGTTCGAAGGACGGGTCAAGAGATGGTCAAGGGCGACCAGATCTTAGGGACGGCTGATGGAGCCTGTGTTGATGGGACACCCAGGTCAGGAGATGGCTGGGTTGTGGGGACAGTCGAGGGGACCCAGACCGGGACCCATGGCCGTCCCTCCTGGGCCCCACTTACTGCAGCACGAGCGGGAGGCAGCGGCGGGGCCAGATCCAGGCCCTCGCCCCGAGTTCCTTCTGGTACGGGAGAGCCTGAGGAAGATGAAGCTGGCGGAGCCGGGTGCCTGGCAGACGTGAGCAGGAGCTGGCCCGGCAGAGCGGGGGACAGCTGCCCCTGGACCCCCCCATGGCGGCACACCGGGCTCCCCCCATCTCCAGCACATCCCAGTGCTGGGAACGGCACCCGGCGCTGTCATTCTGGGAGAGCTCGTGGTCAGGGGTGGCCGTGGGTACCGCTGTCTCAGCATCCCCAAAGCGGTGAGAACCAACGCGCCAAGGGCTGGAATGAGCTGGCAGAGCTGGGGCAGCGCCGGGGGCGGCATGGGGAGGTGGCGGGCAACGGTCTCACCCCAACCTGCACCTGCTCCATCTCTCTCTGACAAAAAACCCCATGAAATAAAGGCTTTCATCTGGTTTTCTTGATGCAAATGTGCTGGGGATGGGGATGGGGAACGGGACGGGGATGGGGACAGTGATGGGGTGGCATTGGCTTGGGTTGACGGCTTGCAGTGGGGACGGAGGGCAGCCATGGTGAAAGAGCTGCAAGGGGGGTTGGTAGCCAGTGGCTCGGTTTCTGGTGGTCCCGCCAGCCCAGATGCTGGCTGGTGTCCACCCAAGGCCTTCAGCCATTACCTGGTGGCACAAAGCCTTCCTCCACCCCACCCCCGGTCTTCCTTTCCACCACTCCTTTTTTGGGGGTTTCTTTCTTCTCGTTGTGTTTTTTTTTCTGTTTCCAAAATTAAACATGCTTCACCTCCTGCCCCTTCCACCCCGCAGCCCTTGCCCTGTTGGAAAGGAAGTGCAAGACGCTGTTTTTGAGCAGAGCTCAGATCAACAACCCAACCGCTGGGCGCGGCGAGCACCGCCCTGGGCACCGGGGAGGGCACCTGGCCACTGCCATGGCTCCTGAGGAGCTTGCCGGCTCGGCCGACTACGATTACCCACCAGTAACCAATGTGACGGGGAACCAGGAGGTCTTCTCCAGGTGGGAGGTCTTCTTCACCACTGTCTTCATCCCCATCCTCTACTCCTTCATCTTCTTCCTCGGCCTCGTGGGAAACCTCTTCGTCATCGTCCTGATGGCCAAGAAGAGTGGGGGCAAGAGGATGGTGGACACCTTTGTGCTGAACCTGGCGGTGGCCGATGTCATCTTCATCTGCACCTTGCCCTTCTGGGTGGTGGCAGGGGCACGGGGGAACCGCTGGCTGCTCGGTGAAGGGCTCTGCAAGGTGAGCAGCTATGCCATCGCAGTCAATCGCTGCTCCAGCATCCTCTTCCTCACTGCCCTCAGCGTGGAGCGCTACCTGGTCATCAGGAAGGTACTGGACACCAAGATGATGGGTTCCCAGAGGCACGTCCATGTCACCTGTGGCATCATCTGGACCGTGTCCCTTCTCCTGGGTGCCCCGTCCCTGGTGTACCGGCAGCTGGATGGGGACGACTGCTGGGATGAAGATGGAGAGGACTTCAGCCTGGCCATGGTTTTCCTCACCTTCCTCCTGCCCTTGGGGGTTATCTGCTTCTGCTACTGCTCCATCTACTGCCAGCTCCAGCGCCACGTCCGGCTGGGCAGGGGCGTCCGGCGTTCCCACCGCGCCATCGTCACCATTGTCGCAGCCTTCCTCTGCTCCTGGTTGCCCCTCAACGCCTGCAAGGTGCTGCTCTTCTTCCTTGCCAAGGGGACGCTGGTCCTGTCCCAGGGGCAGGAGGTGGCCCTGAGGTGGGTGGTGGCCGGCAGCACCTGCCTGGCCTTCGTTAACAGTTGCATCAACCCCCTTGTCTATGCCCTGATGGACAGACGCTGCCGTCCCCTATGTCCCTTCAGTCCCCGTGCACTGGGGACGGGTCCCGGCGCGGCCACCCCCTCCTCCGCCACTGACTCCAGCCTCCTCTTTGGTGGCCGGATCCGGACCAAGACCCCCACTGGCCCCCGGCAGAGGACCGGGACCGAGCTCCAGCTGGCACTGGGGGTCCTGCGGGGCCACCCCAGGGTGAGTCCTCCCCCCTCCTCCCCAGCGTCCCCGGGTGCCACCGCCATCCCCCCTGTCCCACCTGGTCCTCAGCAGTAAATGTGGGTCCAAGCCATCCCAGTGCGATTCCCGAGGGAGCTGCTGCCTCGTGCTCTGCCCACAGCCCCGGCGCGGGCAGGATCTGGCCCCCAGGATAAACCCCCTCTGCCCCATCACCCCCCGCAGGGATGCTCTTCATAAGGGATGGCTTCAGGAGCAAGAACCTGGGTTTAATTCCAATTTAATCCCAATTAATACAAATTTAGCCTTATCACTAATGAAGTCTTCAAGCTGTTTTTACCGCCCGCTGGGGGGAAGGGTGGGCTCGGTGCCAGCGGGGCTGCCAGCAGCTCTGCCTGGCGTGGGGCCACACTGAGAAAAAAACCCTTTTTTCTCCAAATCTGCCTTTTTTACTCCAAATCTGCCCTTTCCTGGTGCTGCTGGGCTTCCTGCCCCCCCCCGCCACCCTCTTGTGCTGTTGGGCAAGGGGTAGCTGCGGCAAAGACGGGGTGTCATGTCCGTCCGTCCGTCCCCCCCACAATCACAGAGGGACTCGGGGACATTGGGAAGCCGTGGGTAGAGGGGAAGGTTTTGGGGAGTTTGTGGAGGTGCAGGGCACTGCTGCTGCCTGCACTCCTGCCTGCATCTGCCTGGGGCTGGCTTTGCTGTCTGCATGCTTGCTGCGCCTCTCCTCCCTGCACCCTGCCTGCACCCCTGGCCTGTGCCTGCCCTGCTTGCAGCTCTTCCTGCCTGCTCCCTGCCTGCACCCTCACCTGCACCCTGCCTGCAGCCTGCCTGCACCTCTCCCGCCTGCATCCCTGCCTGCACCTCACCCACCTGCACCTGTGCTGTCCGCACGCTTGCTGCTCCTCTCCTGCCTGCAGCCCTTGCCTGCATCTCCCCTGCGTGCACCTTGCCTGCACCCTGCCCTCTCATCCCCGTCCTCGCAGGCTGTGGGACCGTCCCGTGGGGCTGAGACACACTTTCCACCAGCTGCCCCACGCCGGCAGCGCAGGATGTGGCCGACTCACCCGTGCCAGCCGCCCTGATTCATCTCACACTGCACCGGCGGCCGCGGCAGTGCCGTTCCCACGTCCTGGCACTGCCCTGCTCTGACCCTCGCCTGTCACCTCCTGCCTGGGACAGGGACAGGACAGGGATGGCGACAGGGACAGGGACAGGGACAGGACAGGCTGCCTTGGCTCCCCGTGGGTTCCTGCTCCAGGGAAGGGACGGTGGTGGCAGTGCCAGGGCAGCACCGCCAACCTCCCACCCTGCCCGCACTGACGGGCTTGGGTCCCTGCCCGCCTCCGGCATTCTGGGGACGCCAACCCCAGGGGAGATCCCCCGGCCATGGGCCATGGCAGGCACAGGGAGGGTGTCCCTGCGCTTGGCCTGGCCCCGCCTGGCGCTGGGGATGGAGCGTCCACCTGGCACTGTGACATGGTGGGCCAGGCTGTGCCAGGCTGTGCTGTGCCAGGCCATGCCAGGCAGTGCCATGCTGTGCTGGGCAGTGCCATGCTGTGCCAAGTTGCACCGTGTTGTGCCATACTGTGCCACGCCATACCACACCATGCTGTACTGTCCCATGTCATAATATGCCCCGCTATGCCATACGATGCCATGCCACGCCATACCATACCATACCATACCATGCCATGCCATGCCATGCTATGCCAAGTTGTGCCAAGCCATGCCAAGTTGCACCGTGTCGTGCCATACTGTGCCACACCATACCACACTATGCTGTACTGTCCCATGTCATACTATGCCTTACCATGCCATGCCATGCCATGCTGTGTCATGCCGTGCCTTCCCCTGCCATACTCTTCCATGCTACATGCTGTACGGTGCCACCCCACCCCACCCAGTGCCATGCTGTGCCATGCCGTGCTGTGCCACGTTGCACCTCTGTGCTATGCCGTGCCATACCACACCATGCCGTGCCACACCATACCATACTGTGCCATGCTGTGCCACGTCGTACCACACTGTGCCATGTCCTGCCATACCATGCCATGCCATGCCATGTCGTGCCATGTCATGCTATACCATACCGTACCATGCCATACTGTGCTGTGCCATGCCATAATGTGCCGTGCCATGCCATACTTTTCCATGCCATACCGTGCCACACCACACCACACTGTACTTTGCCACACCACCACACCCAGTGCCACACGGTGCCGTGCCATGCCAAGCAGGCAGGCAGGCCCTCACCGTCGTCGTCCGTCGTGGGGCGGAGGCTGGGGCGCGTGGGGCGGCGCGGGCGCGGGTGCTGCCGCCGGCGGCAGCCAGGGAAGGTCTTGCTCACCCGCTCCTCCCCTCCGCCTCAAGTCAAAACACGTCCCCGTGTCCCGGGCGCAGCAGAGCCGGCAGCGGCGGCGAGCGCCCAGGTAAGGCATCGCCCGCCGGCCCCGCCGCGGACCCCCTGGGACCCCCCACCCTTCCCTGCCTCAGTTTCCCCAAGCCGCTCCGCGTCTGGGGGAAACTGAGGCTCGGCAGGCACCAAAGCAATGCAAAAGCAGGGGCGAGCAACACCCCTGCCCCTCTCCCACCCGTTTGCCCCCCCCCAAGAGCAGGGGGGTGTCGGGGTGCTGGGGGGGGGATCCGCTTTCCCAGGGCCGGCGGCCGTCCCCAGCCCGGGAGCCGCCTTCAGCCCAGACGGAAAAGAAATCAAAACTGGGAGAGGCGCCCAGTGAAACCGGCCGGGGCGGGAGCGAGGCCCCCCCTGCCCCCCCCCCCCGCCGCACCCCGACCACCTTTGCCCCCGGGATGGGTCTCGTCCAGGCAACCCCGGCTGCCACGCACGTGTTTGCACACCTTTGTTTATCGTAGGACCTACAAGAAGGCAGGCAAAGCAAACACGGCCTCGCCTTCCTCCCCCCGCCGCCATCACTGGAGCTGGCGGCGGCCGGGAAGGACGGGGTGATGCTGAGGGTTGGGGGCAGTGCGGGGGGGGCTGCACCCATGGGTGCTGCCTGGGGGGTGGCGCGGGGACAAGGCATCTCCCCGCTGTTGCCCGTAGGGTCCCGGCCTGGCATGGGGGAGGCAAGCGACACCGACAGTGGGATCATGCTGCATTCGGGTGAGCGCTGGGGGGGTATTTTGGGGGGGGGAAGGTCTTGGAGTGCCCCCATCCCCCATATGTGCTCTTAGAGCATGTTCCCCCCAGCTGAGAACGGAGGACTTCAGTGCGTGGGGCCACCCTGGGGACACACAAAAGCTCCTCGGGGTGGGGGGGTGTTGAGGAAATGGGGGGTTCCCCCGGTTTCAGGGGGGGCACCCAAGCGTGGGGAGGGGGGGGCCTGGACAGGCTTTGACTCATCTGGGTTTCACTGAGGGATGGCTGAGTCAGGGCGAAACCTTCCCCGTGTGTCGTGTCCCCCCCCCCCCACGCTGGGAAATCACGGCTGCCTCAGGGGAGCCTGAGCACCCATGGGTGCTGCTTGGGGGGGGGGGTGTGGAGCAGGGGGAGCTCACGGCTGCTTTTCCCCTTTCCGGGGTTGGGGGAAACTGAGGCAGGGAGGTGGGGGGAGGGGCGTCCGGGTGCATCTCAGCAGGAATCTGCCTGCCCGTCCCTCCATCCGTCCGTCCGTCCGTCCGTCCCCAGGCCCCGACAGCCCCGTGTCACCCCTGAAGGAGCGGGCGCAGGCAGGGCGCAGGCAGCAGCAGGCGTTGGAAGCCCGGCTGGAGGGCTGCGTGCAGGAGCTGCGGCGGCTCTGCCTACGCGAGGCGGTGAGCGGGGCTGGGGGGGGACACCCTGCCCGACCCCCCCCCCCCCCCCACCTCCATGGCAGCGGCTCAGTGTCCCCGTGCCGTCCCCAGGAGTTGACGGGAACACTGCCCCGCGAGTACCCCCTGAAAGCTGGCGAGAAGCCCCCCAAGGTCCGCCGCAGGATCGGTGCTGCCTTCAAGCTGGATGAGACCCTCGTCCTGCGCGGGGCGGTGAGGGGCTCCCTGGGGTGCAAGCGGGGGGGGGGGGGGAGCAGTGGGGACCCCTCTCCATCCCGTCCCATCCTGGATGCCCAAGCATCACCCGGAGATGTCACCATCCCGTGGGAGAAATTCATATTCCCCCTCATTAGGCAAAGCCTTCGTTAGTGTGCAAGTGTGATGGGGGGTGGTGGGGTGCCGAGCGTGTCCCCTCCGTCCCCAGGACCCGCTGAGCGCCCTGGAGCGGGACCTGGCGCTCCAGCTGCAGATCGCCAAGGCCGCCCGGCGCCTCTGCCGAGAGGAGAACATCAGCAAGCGGCTCCGCAAGCGCCGGCAGACGGCGGCACTGCTGGAGGAGCAGAAGCTGAAGGACCTGGAGAACATCCTCAACCAGCGACGGCTCCTGGCCGGTCGAAGGCCCCTGCCTGCCGGCGGTGGAACCGGTGCTGCCGAGGGTGAGCCCTCCCGTGTGCACCCCTCTCGGCTGGTGGCGGCTCGTTTGGGGGATGCTGGAAGTCGGGGAGCTGGAAATGGGTGCAGCTTGATTGGGTGTCCCTGGTGAATGCACCCCGCTGTGCCATCCCTGGCATGTGCACCCCAATCCGCCATCCCCAGTGAATGCAATCCACTGGATGCACCCCGATACGCCATCCCCCATGCATGCACCCCAATCTCCCATCCCTGGTGAATGCACCCCCTGGATGCACCCCATTATGCCATCCCCGGTGCATGCACCCCAATTCCCCATCTCCTGTGAATGCACCCCCCTGGATGCCCCCTGAAATGCCATCCCTGGTGCATGTACCCCAATATGCTCTTCCCGTGAATGCACCCCAATCCCCCCACCCCCAGTGAAGGCACCCCAATATGCTCTCCTCGATAGATGCACACCGGTGAACACACCCCAATACTTCATCCCTGTTGAAAGCACCCTCACAAATGCACCCTGATATGTGATCCCCGTTGAATGCACCCCAATACTTCATCCCTGCTGACTGCACCCCGACACACCATCCCCAATGATTGCACCCCCCTGAATGCACCCCAATACTTCATCTCTGGTGGTTGCACCCTTGTGAATGCACCCCAAAACTTCATCCCCAGTGCATGCACCCCGATACACCATCCCTGATGATTGCAGTCCCCTGATGCACCGCAATACCTCATCCCCAGTGACTGCACCCCCATGAATGCACCCCAATACTTCATCCCTGCTGTATGCACCCCCATGAATGCACCCCAATACTTCACCCCTGCTGAATGCACCCCATGACTGCCTCCTGATCTGCCAGCCCCAGCGAGTGCCCCCCAACAGGTGGCAGGATTTGGCCCGGCTGCCATGTCCTCATCCCGGTGGCAGCTGTCCAAGCGAGTCCCCGCTCGCCCCTGCATGCACCTTGGCCTCGGCTCCATCCTCACCGCCCTCCATCACCCCCTAAGGACCAGGGACATGGTGGCTCCTTCCCTCCTGGTGCCCCCAAACCTGCCCAGCACCCCTCCTCCTGCCCGGCCTGGGCAGGCTGGGAGCTGCCTGCAGTGCCGGCAATGCAGCTCGGCAAAGCCGGCCTGGCCGGTACCGCCACCGTCCCGGAGCGTGTCGGGACAGGCGGCGTGGGAGAGGGGGAGCGGAGGCCTCCAGGGACGCGCTGGGTGGCGGCAGGTGCCGTGGGAGCGTTTTGGCACCCGCCGGCGGCACCGGCACCGTTCTCACCCGTCCCCTGCCCCGCAGAGCTCAGCGCCTCCGACGACAGCTCCCTGTCGGACGCCGTCCTGCTGGAGGAGGGTAAGGGGGCTGTGGGGACCAGGGTGGGGGGGACAGTGCCCCCCAGGTGTCCCCTCCATCCCAACCCGCCGTCTCTCCCGCAGAGGAGACGCGGCCGTCGGGACCTGCCACCCCGCGGGGGTCCCCATCCCCCGAGGAACCCGCCGAGGAGGAGGGGTCGGGGCCCCCGCCGGCCCTCCCCAGCCCCTGGCGGGACACCAGCCTCGACAGACCCTACGAGAAGGCCAAAAAGCCCGGCGTTGACCCCGGGGATGGGGAAACCCGGGGTTCCCGGTGCTACCCTGGGTCCCCACTGGCTGTCCCCACTGCCCCCTCAGCCCCCAGCAGCCCTGACCCCGCAGCCTCGTCAGCGCCCAGGGCGGGGGACGTCCCTCCCTACCGCTTCGTCCCCATCAGGACCCTGGTGCTGTGCCGGCAGGCGGGCTCCAGCGCTCCCAGCACCCCAGAGCCATCGGGCCGGCGGGGACAGTCCCAATCCCTGAGGTATGTCCTGTGCATGGCAGGGTGGGGGCACAAGGGCTTCTGCAAGGGGGGATGGAGATAACCCCATGGGGAAGAGGAAGGAGAAAACCCCATGGAGATGATGAAATGAAATCCATGGGGAGGAGGATGGAGATAATCCCATGGGGAGGATGAAGTGAAACCCACAGGGAGGAGGTTGGAGGTAACTCCATGGGGAGGAGTATGGAGATGTCCTCATGAGGAGGATGGAGCTAAAGCCATGGGGAGGAGGATGGAGATAACACCAATGGGAGGATGGAACTAACCCTATGGGGAGGATGGAGACAACCTTATGGGGAGGATGGAACTAACCCTATGGGGAGGATGGAGGCAACCCTGTGGGGAGGAGGTTGGAGATAACCCTATGTGGAGGATGGACATAAATCCATGGGAAGGAGGATGGAGCTAATCCCATGGGGAAGAAGCTGGAGCTAACCCCGTGGGGAGGCTGCACCCTGCACCCATGGGGTGCTCAGCCCCCCGCACCCCTTGGCCACCCTTTTCCCGGCTTGCCCTGACTTTTGGGTGGGCAGCGAGAGGAAGGGTCTGTCTGCAGCCGCAGCCCTCCTGCCCGCAGGGTGGAAGCGTGCTGGCAGCCTGGTGAGCCACGGGGCCGCAGCGCTGTACCCCGCCGGCGCCCCACGTACTACACAGTGACGGTGCCCACCTCCTGCATCCCGAACCCCGGCCCTACGCACCACTCCGGCTCCGACGACAGCATCTCCGACCTCTCCAGCATCTCCCACGCCACCTCCCCAGGCAGCAGCAGCCCCGACGTCTCCTTCCCGCGCCCTCCGGTCCCGCCGTCCCTCGCCGAACCCGGTTACTACCCCCGGGGTGCCCACCGGTTCCTGCCACCCACCGGCCCCCCAGCTTTCCTCTACGAGCAGGATCTGGCTCCGTTACGCTACCAACGCCTGGTGCCCTCGCACAGCCGCATCGTGCGCACCCCCTCGCTCAAGGACTACGCGCCGGCAGGCGGCCGGGGGCTCTCCAAGGCGGCCGTGACCGAGGAGCTCAAGTCGTGGCACCAGCGCGCCCGGCTGCGGGGTGCCCGTCCCCACTCCCTTGACCGGCAAGGGGCCTTTCGAGGACCCCGTGGTGGGACCACCAAGGATGTGCCCATCACCCGTGGAGTCCTGCCGCGGGCTCAGGTAGGGCATGGGGTCTGGCCAGTACAGGGACAGGAGTGGGGACATGGGAGGGTGGGGGGGCACCGTGGTCCTCGTCCCCATATGGGGATCCCCTGGGTGCTGCCCTCAGGGTGACTGAGCGACATGAGTTGTCACCCTGAGGTGTTTCAGGGACAAGTGGCTCTGGTGGGGTCCCATGAGGTTCCCCAGAGCAGGAGTGGGAAATGGTGAAAAATTCACCATGGGGAAAAATTGAGGTCCAATGACAGGTCCCTGGGGCAGGACCATGGTCTCAGAAGGGTCTTGGGGATGGGACCAAGGTCCTTCAATGTCCTTTGGGGCAGGATAGGGACCCTCTGAGGGTCCCTCTGGGCAGGTCCGGGGTTCCACAGGCCAAGCCTGGGGTCCCATGAGGGTCCCTGGGGCAGGTGCAGGATCCTAAGGGGGCCCTTGGGGCAAGAGCAGGGTCCTGAGTGGGTCCCACAGGGAGGATTGGGGTCCGTAGGGGATCATAGGGGAATTTGGGTCCTGTGAGGGTCCCTTGGGGCAGGACTGGGGACCCCTAAGGGTCCCTGCAATAGGACCGGTGAAGGTCCCATGGGACAGGACCAGGTCCTAAGGGGGTCCCTGGGACAGGGCCAGGGTCCCAGAAGGGTCCCTAGGGCAGGACTGGGGTCCTGAGGAAGTTCCACAGCCAGGACCAGGGTCTTGTGAGGGTGTTGACAACAGGACCAAGGTCCCTGAAGGTCCTTTGGGGCAGGATGGGTCCCTCTGGGCAGGTCCAGGGTGCCACAGGCTGGGCTTAGGGTCCCATGAGGGTCCCTGGGGCAGGTGCGGGATCCTAAGGGGGTCCTTGGGGCAGGACTGGGGGCCTATGTGGGTCCCTCCGGTCACACCCAGGGTCCTACGAGCAGGACCCGGGCTCCCATGCGGGTCCCTGGGGCAGGAGCAGCGTGTCCCTGGGCAGAGGGGTCCCTGCAGACATTTTGGGGGCTGGATCCGTCCCCGCCACCTGGGGGATCCCACCGGGATGGGTGCATGCCATAGACCTTAGCACACCGGCACGGTGTGAAGGGACAGTCAGGAGCTGCACGCCGGGCAAGTCGGGACCTGCAGCTGTGTCCCTGCAAACAGCCCCCCGCAACCCCTGCCCCGGGATGTGCACCCCGGGGTGCTGCCCTGGTGCGGGGAGGGGGGCCGGCACCCACGGGCTCCTTCTCCCACGCAGGCGCCCCCGATTCACGTCCTGCGGCGCTCCCCGGACGGCGTGCCCGTGCAGGTCTACGTGCCTGAGAACGGCGAGATCGTCACACAAGTGTAAGCGTGGACACCCCCACACACACCCCGGGAGGGGGGCGCAGCCTGGCTGGCCCAGGGACAGTGGGGACCAGGCCGTCCCACGCCCCCCTACCACAGCATGGGGACACGGGTGGGAGGCGCAGCCACCTCCCACCAGCACTCCTGGTGTGCGTGGGGCTGGGACGGGGTGGCCGGGGCTGGCCCCCCACTCCACGTCCCCTCACCGCCACCATGACCCCGATGCTGACGGTGCCACCGCGATCCTCGATTTGGGGCTTTGGTCTCTAATAAAGGTGGTCGTTGGGGTGCTCCTGCCCTCACCAGCCCCTCGGGACGTGTCGCCTCTGTCCCCAGCCCCATCCCCTGCCGGGTCCCCCCCATCCCCTGGATCTGGCACTAGATTGGCATTGCCAGGATCGGGCCCCAGTGGTTTGGGGTCCAGCTGTGCCTCTGTGGGCTTGGGATAGTGATGGGGTGACCCTGGTGCCGAGGGGGCATCCCCCGTCCAGCCGTGGCCCCCAGCACCCAGCGAGCCCTTGGCCCGGCTGGGATGGGGGTGCTGGGAAAGGGGGTGCAGGGGAAGGGAAGGGGTAGAGCGAAAAGATGGGGCGCAGGGGAGGGGTGCAGGGGATGGGGAAGGGGTACAGGGGGGTGGACAGGGAGGGTGCAGGGGAAAGGGTGCGAGGCTGGGTGAAGGGACGGGGTGCAGGGGGAGGGGAAGGGGTAGGAGAAGGGGTGCTGGGAAGGGAAATGGTGGGGAGCGGGGGGGCAGGGAAGGGGTGGGGTGCAGGGCAGGGGGAGCAGGGGCTGTGAAAGGCAGGGCTGCCGGGGGTGGGGAAGGAGAGGGGTGCTGGGGGGGGGGGGGCAAGGACGAGCGAAGAGATGGGGTGCAGGGGGAGGGGAAATAAGGGGTGCCGGGGTGGGGAAGGGCAGCAATGGGGTGCTGGGGAGGGCAGTGACGGGGGGGGGCCGGGCCGCGGTCCCACCGCCGGCCCCCCCTCCCCGCTCCCCGGCGCAGCCCCGCCCGGCCGTGCCCGTGCCCGCGGGGCCCGGCGGCGCCGCTCCGCCCGGCGGGGGCGGGCGGGGGCCGGGACCGGTGGCTGCGGCGGGAGGTGCCGCGGCGGGGCGGGGGGGGGGGAACCGGGCAGCGACCGAGCGCCGCCGGGCTGCGGCGTCACTGCGGGCCTGCGCCGGCCCCGCACCGGGGCTTCACCGGCACCGGGCTTCCGCCGAGCACCGCGGCACCGGCCGCAGCCCCGCGGTACCGGGACCGCTCTGCCGCACCGGCCCCGTTGCCGCACCGCAGCCGCCGCCGCTCCCCCCCCCGCCCCAGCCCGGCCCCACCCGCGCCCGGGACAGCGCTGAGCGGGGGCACCGGGCCCGGGCCCGCGCCGCCCCCCCCGGGCAGCCCCCGGGATGGGGCCCGGTGGCACCGGCAGCGGTTGGCCCCTGGCCGGGACCGTGCTGGTGGCCGTGGCCGCCTCGCTGGGTAAGAGACACGGGGGGGTCCTGGGGCACGGGGGGGGGGGGGGGGGAGGAGGGGGGAGGGAGCCGGTGCCACCCTGCGATGGGACCCGGTGCCACCGGCTGTGACCGTGACCTGCGCCTCACCCACACGGTCCCTTTGCACGGGGGTTGCTCGCACCAATGTGGCCCACTGGGCGCTGTGCCCACCCCCCATACCGCACCCCATTTGCCGCTTTTGGGGTGTCCCGGGAGCAGCGCGCACGGAGCCGGTGGCCGTTCGAGCCAGGTTGCCCGGTCCCAGGGGATTTGGGTGCTTCCCACGCACCCGGCCCCGTGCCTCAGTTTCCCCACTTGACTCTGAGCTGGGGTGGTCCCACTGGGTGGCGAGTGAACCCTGTATGAGACCCCTGAGAAGCCACTTGGAGCTGGTGGGGAGTGAGCTGGAAGCCCCGAGGGAAGCCGCCCAAGCCTGGTGCCTCCAGCGGCCCCCCAGGCCTCGTCCCGGGGCTATTTCTGGAGCGCAGGTGGTTCCGGCCAGAAATAGAGCTGGGAGGCGTTGCTGGAGCAGCCGGGCAGGGAGGGGGCCTGGGGGGGCTGGGAGCTGGGTGTGAGGGAGTGGGGTTCTCAGGGATGTGGGGCAGGATGGGGTGGGGTGGGGGGGGGACATGGGACACGGGGCAGGATGGTCCAGGATCCAGGGGAGTGTGGGGCAGGATGGACCAGAGTTTGCGGGCAGATGGGGCAGGATGGAGCAGGGTATGGGGGGGACATAGGGGCAGGATACAGTGGGGTATGGGGTTCCATGGGGCAGGGTATAGGGGGCACGGGGCAGGATGGAGTGGGGTGTGGGGATCCATGGGGCAGGATGCAGTGGGGTGTGGGGGGACATGAGGCAAGATGGAGTGGGGTACAGGGGACAGGGAGACAGGATAGAGCAGGGGATGGGGGACAGGGTGGACCAGGGTACAGGGGGGGACATGGGGCCAGAATGCAGTGGGCTACGGGGGGGGGACGACAGGGCACAGAGCAGGGCACAGTGGGGTGTGGGCTGTTCCCCTGAGACAGCATTTGGGGGATGGAGGATGTGGGCTGATGCCGGCACCATTGGGGGTGGTGGTGGCCGGGCTGGCGGTTCCCCGAGACCCTGGTGACGGACAGTTGTCCCCAGCGGCGGGTGGCGAGGACTGCCTGTGGTACGTGGACAGGAACGGCTCCTGGCACCCCGGCTTCGACTGCGACTTCTTCACCTTCTGCTGCGGCACGTGCCACCAGCGGTACTGCTGCCGTGACCCCATGCGCCTGCTCACTGAGCGCCAGCAGCGTCACTGCCTCGCCTTCAGGTGCCGGGTGCTGGGGATGGGTGCTGAGCCGCAGCGATGAGTGCCGGGTGCTTGCCTTTGGCTACTGGGCCCTGGGGACTGGATGCTGGGTGCTGAGCGTTGGGGACTGGATACAGGGTGCTGGATGCTGGGTGCTGCGCACTGGTCCTGGGCACTGGGCAGTGGTACTGGGTGCTGGGCCCTGGTATTGGGTGTTGGGGCTGGGTGCTAGGCCCTCGTACTGGGTGCTGGACAGTGGGTGCTGGGCACTGCTACTGGGTGTTGGTGCTGAGTGCTGGGCAGTGGGTGCTGGGCACTGCTACTGGGTATTGGTGCTGGGCCTGGGCACCGGTACTGGGTGCTGGGCATTGGGTGATGGGCACTGCTGCTGGGTGCTGGGCACTGCTACTGGGTGTTGGTGCTGGGTCCTGGGCACTGGTACTGGGTGCTGGGCAGTGGGTGCTGGGCAGTGGTACTGGGTGCTGGGCAGTGGTACCAGTCATTGGTACTGGGTGCTGGGCACTGGTACTGGGCAGTGGCGCTGGGTGCTGGGCACTGGGTGCTTGTCTGGACATCCCTGTCCCTCTGGTCCCCAGGTGGGTGCTCCAAGGGTGCCCCTTGGTGCTGCGGGCACTGGTGTGACTGGGTGGGGGGGAGGTACCCTGCGGGGAGGGGGGACTGCCCCGGGTGCCCCCTCCCAGGCCGCACTCCCCCACGTCCCCGCGGTGTCCCGTAGCCCCAAGACCATCGCGGGCATCGCCTCGGCTGTGGTGCTCTTCATCGCCATCGTCACCACCATCGTCTGCTGCTTCATGTGCTCCTGCTGCTACTTGTACCAGCGCCGGCAGCACCTCCGCACCCCCTTGCAAGGTCGGGGGCGGGATTTGGGGTGCAGGGTGGGGGCCTGGAGGGATGCGGGGGGGGATCGGTGTGCGGGGTGGGGGCACTTGGGGGTGTGTGTGTGGAGATATGGGTGCTGGGGGCGGGCACTGGAGTGGGTGCTGCTGAGATCACCCTGGTGCCCACCGCCATCCCCTGCCCCCTCCTGAGGGCCACGGACACCCGTGGGCACAGCCGGGCTCTGTCCCCATCCCTGTCCCTGTACCAGGGTGCCATAGCCCCCACCCCGTCTCTCCTGCAGGCGCAGAGATCCCGCTGTCCAGCTACCCCCCCGCAGCCCCCCCAGCCCCCTTCCCCATGGACCCCAAAGCCGGCCCCATGCCCCCCCAGCCTGGCTTCACCCCCATGGCCGTGTACCCGCCGTCGGGCCCTGCTGCCCAGTACCCGCTGTACCCCTCCGGCCCGCCCGTCTACAACCCCACAGGTGAGCACTGGGGGGACACACATGACACCCCCCTATTCCCCTGGGGGGCACGGTGGCTTTGCGGGGGCTGACACTCTGTCTGCTCCCCCCGCAGCACCTCCGCCCTATGTCGCAGTACAGCCCAGCTACCCCGGAGCCTGAGCACCCACAGGGACCCTGGCACCCTCCTCCCGCCGCCGGCCAGTGGGGCCAGGCTGGGGACCCTTGTCCCCCCACCCTGGGGCTGGGAGGGTGCCACGGCTGTGGCAGGATCAGGCCCTTCCCGGCCATCCCGCGGATGACCCCGTGCTGGCAGCACAGGGCGGCTCTTGTCCCACACACTGGGCCCTTTGTGGGTGCCTCCAGCCTGGCTCTGCGTGCCAACGGCCCCGTGCACCCATGGGGGGGATGCCCGGGGGTCCCCCGAGGGCCGTGCATCACCGCACCCCTGCACGCCCGCGTCTGGATTTGGCCCCGGCTCTTCCCTGCCGGTGTCAGCATTAAACCACGTCTTGTACCCCACAGCCTGGTGTCGTCTTGGTGGCTCTGTGCCAGGGGTGGGGGGGTGTTGGGGAGGGTGCAGAGCCCTGCGCCCTCCCCAGGGAGCTGTAAGGGGGAGCTGTGGCTTTCGCCCCTTCCCCTTCCACTGCCAGGGCTTCTCCATCCAAAAATTGGGTTGGGACGGATAATTCTCACCAAACCAGCCGCCAGCATGAGCCAGCACAGGCGTGCTGCTGCCTGCCCAGCCCCACTGCTCAAAACTGGGGTGTGAAACCACCCCCAGCAGCATTTTGGGTCAGAAAGCAGCGAATTCCACCCTGGGATGGGGGCTGTGGGCACAAGGCCAATTCCTCCATCCACCCCCCAGCCCAGTCCCGAATCGCTGGAGCCGGGACTCATCTCCCTTTGCAGCCGGTGGTGAGGAACAGGCACTGGGGGAGCGTGATTCACCCCGGCTATTTTGGACGGCTGCTCTCTGTGTGATTCACCCCCGCCCCTGCACCATTGCCGGGAAGGGGGGAGGTTCAGCCACCGGCTACATTTGGGACCCCCGAGTCCATTGCTCCTGGTGGGGGAAAAGCCACGCAGACCCCCCCTGCTGGAGGCAAACCACTGCCCCATCTCCCAGGGGACTGCGGCTCCCAGCATGCCATCACCCCTCAAAATCCTGCAAAGAGCCCAGGAAGGGGAGAGCCAGGGGGCAGCTCTGAGTTTTATTTAAGTGGGATGGAGGGGAAAAAAAAAAAAAAAAAAAAAGAAGCAAGGCGGGCGCTGGGGGTGGGGGGGTGGGAAGTTGTCCCCAGGGCGGTCCCCGCCGGCCACGGGCACACACAGCCAGCTGCGTGGGGGCTCAGGGTTTGGGGACCGCCTGCTCCCGGAGGTAGAGGTCACGGATTTCGGCCAGGCTCCGGCTGAGGCCGCCCAGTGCCTGGGCAATGACGCGCAGGACGGAGGTGGTCTCCCGGCGGCTCTCAGCGTATTCCCGTCGGAAAGCTCGCATCTCCTGCACCAGCCGTTCATTAGACTGGACGATGCGTTTTTCGGCCGGGGTGAGCTGGGTACAGTCGGGTGCCCCGTCCGACAACCCCGTCGTCCCGGGGGGGCCTGGTTCACCTGCGCCGCAGTTATTGAGATGCTCGGCCTCTTGCTCGAAGAGGATGCTCGGGAAATCGGAGCCCAATGGCTCCTGCTGCCCGCCCAGCTCGCCGAGGGAGAGTTCGGGGGGCGCGGGGTGTGGGGGGCTCCGGCTCCAGCCTTCGCACAGCTCGCCAGGCGGGCGGATGCCGGTGCGGGGTAGCCGGCGGTCGGCACCGCGGCTGGGGATGCTGTCGGCGGCCGGGCTGTGGAAGGGCTCAGTCTTCACCTCCACCGGCTCCTCCTTCACCGGCTCCTCCTTGACGCCTGCGGGATGGACGGAGAGCGCGGGGCAGCTGGCGGGACCCCCCGTCTTCCCAGCACCCCACGGACCGAATGACCCGACCCCCTTCTACCTGTGCTTCCTCTGTCCCTGTCTCCCTTGTCCCCATCCCTGTACTCCCATGTTCCCTCTCCCGCACCTGGTCATGGTCCCATCTATACATACATATGCCTATAGCCCCGTGTCCCTCATCCGTGGTCCAGCCCCATCCCACGTCCCTTGTCCCTCTCCTGGTCCCAGTACTCCCATATCCCTGTCCTAAATGTGGTCCCCCCATGTCCCTGCGTGGTCCTGGTACCCTCATGTCCCTGTCCTGTTCCCAGCCCCCTCTTATCCCTGTCCTGGTCCCGGTACCCCCCATCCCCTTGTCCCTGTCCTAATGCCAGTCGCCCATATCCCTGGCCTGATCCCGGTATCCTCCTGTCCCAATCCCAGTGCCGCTGTCCCTTGTCCCTGCCCTGGTCCATGTCCCCCATGTCCCTGTCCTGATTCTGGTCCCCTCATGCTGCTGTCTCAGCCCTGGTACCCCTGTCCCTGTCCTGGTCTCAGTCCCTTCCTGTTGCTGTCCTGGCACAGTTCCCCCTATGTCCCTGACCTGGTCTCAGTGCTCCTGGCCCTGTCTTGGTCCCCTGCACCGGTGCCCTGTCCCTTGTCCCTGTCCTGGTTCCAGTGCCTCATGTCACCAGCCAGATCCTGGTATCCTCCTGTCCTGGTCCCAGTGCCCCCCTGTGTCCCTGTCCTCCCATGTCCCTGTCCCCCCCCATCCCTGTCCCAGTCTTCCATGTCCCTGTCCTTCTCCCCTGTGTCTGTGTCCCCTCCATGTCCCTGCCCTCCTGTCCCTGTCCTGATCCTCCTCCCTGTCCCTGCCCCAGTCCCTCCATGCACCTGTCCTGGTCCCACTGCCCTGGTTCCAGTTTCCCCCACGTCCCGGTCCCAGGCCCCCATGTCCCTGTCCCAGTTCCCTCATATCTGTGTCTCCATCCCAGTACCCCCATGTCTGTTCTCTGTGTCTGTGTCCGTGTCCCTGTCTTGGTCCCCCATGTCCCTGCCCCAGTTCCTGCATGCTCCTGTCCTGGTCCCAGTGCCCCCACATCCCTGTCCCCTCATGTTCCAGTTCTCCATGTCCGTGCCCTGGGCCTCCATGTCTGTGTCCTGGGCCCCCACATCCCGGTCTCAGTGCACCTGACACGGTCCTGGTCCCCCTGCATCCTGGTCCATGTCCCCCCATGTCCTGGTCCCCATTCCTCCACAGTCCTGTCCTGGTCCTGGTCTCCTGTGTCCCTGGCCCAGTCCTCCATGTCCCTGTCCTGTTCCCCTGTGTCTGTGTCCTGGTCCCGTCCCCGTCCCCGCCCCGTCCTGGTCCTGGTCCCCTCTGCCCCTGTCCCAGTCCCTCCACGCACCTGTCCTAGCCCTAGTGCCCCCATGTCCCTACCCCCACATCCCTGTCCCAGCCCTCCATGTCCCTGCCTTGGTCCTCTGTATCCATGTCCTGGTCCCAGTGTCCCTGTCCCAGTCCCTCTGCACACCTGTCCTGGTCTCAGTGTCTTGTCCTGGTCTCCTCTGTCCTTGTCCCAGTCCCTCCATGTCACTGTCCTGGTCCCCCACATCTGTGTCCTGGTCCCCAATGTCCTGGTCCCATTGCCCCTGTCACAGTCCCGGTCCCCACACCCCCTGGTCCCAGTGCCCCTGTGTCCCTGCTCCAGTCCCTCCATGTCCCTGTCCTGTTCCCCCATGTCCATGTTCCGGTCCCCCCATGTCCTGCTCCTGGTCCCCCATGTCCCTGACCCAGTCCCCCACGCCTGTGTCCTGGTCCCCCCGCTCCCCGGTCCCAGTGCCCCCGTGTCCCTGCCCCTGTCCCTCCATGTCCCCGTCCCGGTTCCCCACATCCTGGTCCCCGTCTTCTGTGTCTGTGTCCTGGTCCCCCTCTGTCCTGCTCCTGGTCCCCCATATCCCTGTCCCAGTCCCTCCATGTCGCCGTCCCAGTCCCCCACGCCTGTGTCCTGGCCCCCAATATCCTGGTCCCGGTCCCCCGTGTCCCTGCCCCTGTCACTCCATGTTCCCGTCCTGGTACCCCACGTCTGTGTCCCGGTTCCCCACATCCTGGTCCCTGCCTCCTGTGTCCGCGTCCTGGTCCCCCTCTGTCCTGCCCCTGGTCCCCCGCGTCCCTGCCCCTGTCCCTCCGTGTCCCCGTCCCGGTCCCCCCCGCCCCCGCCCCCCGCACCCACCGTGCGGCGCCACCACCTCGACGCCGAGGAGCGGCGGGTCGATGCCGGCGGTGCCCCGCGGTCCCCAACCGGGAGCGGGCCCGGGGCCGAGCTCCGGCGGGCCGGGGCCGGAACCGTTGCCGTTGCCGTTGCCGTTACCGACTCTGACGGCCGGGCGAGCGGCGGGGGCCTGCCTCTCCTGCCGGTGCCGGGTGATCTTATCGTTGGCCCGGCGGCGCAGCCCCCGCCAGCGGTTCTTCACCTCGCCGATGTCGCGCTGGTTGCGGCCGGCGGCGTTGATCTTGTTGGTGATGCGCCACCAGATCTTCTGCTTCTCGTAGGCGTTGACGGTGCTGGCGGCGGCGCCGAAGAGCAGCTGCTCGTACTTGAGCACCTCGCTCATCAGGATGTCGATCTCCTGCAACGTGAAGTTCGGCTTCCGTTTCAGCAACCCCCGCCGCGCCCCGCCGCCTCCCGCCGCCATGCTCCTCGCCACCGCCGCCGCCGCCGCCGCCGCCGCCGTCTCCTCCTCATGGCGCCGCCCCGCCGCCCATCGCCCCGCCGCCGCGCCTTTTGTCTTGCGCCGTCTCCCCGATACCGAGCGCCCCGCCGAGCCGAGCCGAGCCGAGCCGAGCGGAGCGGGGCCGGTAGCACCGCGCCCCCTGCCGGCCGCCGCCGCGCACCGCCGCTCCGGTGCGGCTCCGGTACCGCCCCCTGCCGCGAGCCACCCTCCCGGTGCGTTATGGCGCCCCCTGCCGGGCCCCGCCGTCGTCGCCCCGCCCCGCGCCCCCGGTTCGCCCCGGTCCGCGGTCGACGGCGGTTCGGGGTGTCCCAATGGCGCCGGCGTTGGCCGGACCGGGGAGGGGGGCGTCCCGCCGTTCCCGGTTGGGGGTCCCCGCTGGCTCCCGGCCGCCCGCACGGGGGGTGGGGGGGGTGGTGGCTCTGGGGGCCTCCCGGGGCAGAGCACCCCAGGGGTCCCCAAACAGCCCCATCGCTCTCCGCGGCACCCCCGGGGCACCGCGCTCCTCCCCGCCCCGCCGCCCCGTCCCCTCCCGGCTGAGCGGTGGGTGCCCGGAGCGGCGGGAGCGGGCGCGGCACGGGGGGCGCGGTGCCCTCCCGCAAAATGCCCAAATACCGACATTTCGCCCGGTTTCGGGAGCCGCGGCTCGGCCTCGCAGCTTGTCGCCGTGTGGGGGGGAGTGTCCCCGGGAGCGTCACCCAGGTGCCCGCCGGCACCCCGAATCCAGCCCCCAGCATGGTGGGTCCCACCCGGGGAACGGTGGGCCTTGGGGAGCCCCCAGTGGAGTTCTGGGTGACCCCGGCGGTTTGGGGGTGACCCTGAGCCAGCCCCGGGGTGCCCAGTTCTGGGTGACCCCGGGGGTTTGGGGGGTCTCTGCGTGGCTCCAGGGTGCCCGGCTGTGGGTGTCCGGCAATGGCAGGGTGCCCCGTTTGGGGGGTTCTGGGTGGGTGGGTGACCAGGGACACCCGGGTCGGGGTGTCTGAGCGGTCCCAGCGCGCCCAGTTTGGGGTGGCTGCGTGGTTCGGGATGGCCCCAGTGCACCCAGTTCAGGTGGCCCTATGGTGTGGCCATGGGTGCGGGGAGAGGCGAGAGCTGCCCGAGGCGGGGGGGGCGAGCCCATTTCCTGCACCCCCCCTGCCGTGTCACTGCTCCTGGGGACCCCGGGGTGCAGAACGGTCCCCGAGGCGGGGGAAGCGTTGGGTGAGCTTTATTGCTGATGCAGTGGCCGCAGTCGTACAAATCGCGAACGAGGCTTCACGCTGGGAAGGCGTGGGGGGGTGGGGGGGTGGGGCAGGGGGTTGGAGGGACATCGCGTGGCCCCCAAAACCCGTTTCAGGGGGAGGCAACGTCACTGCCCAGCCCCGTGCCCACGGGTGGAGGTGTGGGCAGGGCTGCTGGTGGCACTGGCAGCGCAGGCAGCTGCTGCCACATGCCACCCCCTTGCTCTTGTGTCCTCCCCGCCCCCCCCGGGAGAGAATTTTGTTTCCACATGGGGGGCAGGTGGTGCGGTCAGGTGTGGGGTCAGGAAGGTGGTGGGTCAAGAAAAGGGACCCGACCCCCCCCAAACCTAAATTGGGCTGAAAAGCCAAAATTCAAAAATGCTCCTGGATGGGCCGGGCTGCAGCATAAAGCGCCCTGGCAGCTCTGGCGGTCCCCAAGCACGGCTGCAGGGGTGCACACGGTGCCCCAGACCCCCTGCTCTAGCCCTGGCTCCACCTCGTGCCCCGTCTCCCCAGTGGCCCCATCCCCCCTCTCTTCCCAGCCGCTCCCTTCTCCGATGCCCCCCCCAATTCCTCCCGACACTGAGCCTCCACCCTGTGAGCCGGCACCCTACCCGCCGTGCCTGCACCCCGTAACTCTCCCGGCCACCTGGAGACCCCGTGGGGAGGCAAGCCGTGACGATGGCCTGGCTGTTCCCTGCCCCTCCGAAAAGCGAGGCTGGGAGGGTGCCTCCACTTGCCGCAGGCTGGACCACCTTGGTGGCCCTGCCGGCAAGCCGGGATGGAGGGTGCCAATCTCTGTCGGTGCACTCCGAGGGGAGTTTCCCATAAGGACCAGCTCTGCAGCCCCCTCTTCTATCCTTGGCGTCTCCAGGCGGCCGGACAGAGCAGGGCACGGTGCTGGCAAAAGAAAGAGCTTGAAGGCTTCACAACCGTAAAAATAATAAATACGTCTTCCTCCCGCACCGCATCAAACGACCGTGCTGGCCCTCCTCGGGCCCGGCCCTTCCTCCGTCCATCCCAGAGAGATCGCTGCTCCTCGGTGTCGGTCACTGCAGGGTCCCAAAGGGCTTGTCATGGAAACAGTCACGAGAAAGGCGAGTGTCCTGGGGTCTGCCACGTTGGGCTGCGGGAGGAAAGCCGTCCCGCTCCCTACTGCAGCAGCTTCGGTACCTCCACCTGCCGGAGAAGACACCCCGTTACTGGGGGGAGCAGGGAGCAATGAAAGGGGATGCTGGAACGGCCCCGGGGGCCCTGTGCAGACCCGCCGCGGTGGAGCTGGGCCCCTCTCTCCGTTGCTGCCGGGGCCGCTCAGCGCTCCAGGGACGTCTCTTCCTCTTGGCCAGGCTGGTTGTCCCCACTCTCCAGCTTATGGGCAGCCTGGCCAAGGACACAAACCACCTGGGGCGAGTGAGATGTTTCAAGGCATCATGCTGGGACCAATGTCAGAGACACAGCCTCTCCGGCCACCCTGGGCTATGTCCCACCCCCAGGGGTGCGGGCTCAGCCACGCCAACGTGGCAGCAAGAGCTCGGTGAGCCGCTGCCTTTGAAGACCCGCTGCCTGTGTGCTCTTGCCTGCTGGCACACCGGTTCACATGGGTGCGTGTAAGCCTCCCTCGCTGCGGCTAAGCACCACTCCTTTTTTCATGAGGAAGTCCTGGATTTCCATCCCCTGGGGTTATAGGTTACAGCTGGCTTCTTCCTTGTGTCCCAAACCCTGGAGCCAAACCTGACTGCTGGAATGAGGTGGATCTGCCCACCCCAGGTGCTCTGCCAAAGGATGGATCTGCCCCTTTCATGCTTTCTGCCCAGGGATGAATCTTCTGTTGGATGCTCTGCCAAGGTATGGATCTGCTGGCCCCACCTGCTCTGCAAGGGATGGTGCAAAAGGATGGATCTGCCCAACCCGTGTGCTCAGGAAAGGATGGATCTGCCCCTGCCACGTGCTCTGCGCAGGGGTTGGGACCACGGACACCCCGCTCTGTACCCTGCACTGTAGAAGGAGAGCCCTCACCTCTCCACTACCCAAGTGACAACAGACGTGACCTCAGATCTCAGCCCACAGACTAACCCCGTGGGTGGACCCCACCGCAGCCCTGCACTTGCCTTCTTGAGCTGTTTGAGGTTGCTGGAGCGGATAGCCGCCAGGAGCTGGTCCCGCGAGTTCTTCTCCTGGACCGGCAGCACTCGGTCTCCCAACTTCCTCTGCGTGGCCGGGGAGAGTGAGTTCCTCAGGTTCTCGTTGATCAGCGGTGGGGCGAGCGGAGGAGGAGGTGGGGGCGGTGCGGCGGGCACCCCCCCTTTCTTGGGGGAGCTTTTGGGGGAAGCCTTGGGGGATGGCTGTGGGGATGGCTTGGGGGACCCCTTCGGCAGGGCTCCAGGCTTGGGCACCTCCAGGAGGTCTTTCTTCTCCCCGCGCTCCTGTGCCAGTTTCTGCTCCTGGAGGCGTTTCTGCCTCTGTTTGTCCATGTTTCGGCTCAGCAGGTTGGTGACAGTCATACGTGGTCCGGCCAGCTCAAAGTGATAGCCCAGCTTCAGGAGCGTGGTGTTTTCCTTCAGGAGTTTCGCGATCTCCATCTCCGTCTTCCCCCCGCAGATGTGCCGCTGGTTGTGGAAACGCAGCTCCGTCAGCGTGTTGTTCTGCAGAAGCGCCCGGAAAATGGCCAGGATGCCCTTGCCCGTGATGTGGTTGGAGTCCAGGTTGATGCTTGTCAGCACCTTGTTGGACTTCAGCATGATGGCGATGGCGAAGGCCACGTGGTCATCGGCACGGGTGTTGGCCAAGGCGAACAGCTTGACCACGGTGTTGAACTCCAGGGCCTCGGTGAAGCGCACCAAGGTCTCGTTGTTGATGCAGTCCGAATTGTTCACGTTCACTTCGGTGACCTCGGCGTCGTTGTTCTTCACCTTCTCAATGAGCTCATCGAAAATGCTGGAGGCTTCGTCATCCTTGGCCTGATCCGAGGAGCTGCCAGTGGTGGGCTTGGAGGGGCTGCTCTCGGCTGCCACCTTGGCCTCCTGTTTCTCCTCCACTGCCTTTTCTGCCTCTGGCTGGGATTTCTCCTTCTCATCTGCCTTTGATTTTTTCAAAGCTGAACTCTTTTCCTCTTCTTTTTTGTCTTTTTCTTTCTTATCTTCTCCTTTTGTGTCTTTTTCTGTCTGTTTCTTTGATCCTAAACTCTTCTCTTCCCCCTTTTTGTCCTTCTCTGTGTCCTTCTTCAATGCTGAACCCTTTACTTCTTCCTTTTTCTCCTTCCCTGTCTCCTTCTTTGCTGCTGGGCCCTTCTCTTCTTCCTTTTTATCCTTCCCTGCATCTTTCTTCAACACTGAGCCCTTCTCTTCCTCCTTTTTATCCTTGCCTGCATCCTTCTTTAATGCTGAGCCCTTCTCTTCCTCCTTTTTGTCCTTCCCCATGTCCTTCTTCAACATTGAACTCTTCTCTTCCTCCTTTTTGTCCTTCCCCATCAGTTTTTTCTCCATGGCCTTGACTTTATCGTTGATAGCCTTCTCCTCTTTGGTCTTGGCCTCAGCCGTAGCTTTAACTTTTGGGTCGGTTTTCTGAACACCTTCTTCCTTTTTAGAGTCTTTCCCCACTTTTGTATCTCGTTTCCGGGCCAGGTCTTTGGAAGGAGCTTCCTTTCCCTTTTCTTCTTCATTCTTGGCTCCCTTATTCTTCTCGCTCGATCTGCTTTCCTAACAAGAGAAAAACACCAAGGTTTTACAGAGGCAGGTGCCTTCGACCTCCAGACTCACCACCCCAATCTCCACATCACCAGCTCTGCACCTCTGTCACACAGGAGCAACCACAGGGCCCCGCGGGGCAGCACCGCAGCTGGGGAAGATGCACAGGACGATGCAGGACAGTCTGGTCTCAGCAAGGTCTTAGACTATGCCTATAAGGGATGAGCTGCCCTAAACCAGGCATTTATGATAGAAACCCGGTGAGAGCATCGTGCGGGGTCCCTGGAAGGCAACAGGGAGGTGCCATGGGGGAGGACAAGGACAGCTAGCATCGGGTCTGTGCCATGGCAGGGGACAGACTCGTGGCCAGGACTCTTCAGGGAGGTAAGCGGCCTGCTCCAAATCATGATGGTTTAGCCCTGAATACAGGCCAGAGACTCCTCCATCTCACCCGAGCGATTTACCACTGCATGTTCACAGGCTGCACCCTGTGGCTGGGCTTTGGAAGAGGAAAGTTTAACCCAGCTGAGGTCCCCGGTCCAGGGTAGGGTTCAGCGTCCGCATGCCCCAAATGTAGGCAAAGCCTGCAGGATCCAGGCATGATGAGGTCGCGCTGCAGCTCTCCAAGGCATCTCTGCTCTCCTTCTGCCTCCAGTCCCTTCCCAAAGGCCTCCAGAGGTCTGTGGGATGCCCTCCTTCATCCCCAATGAACAGAAGATAACCTAAAAAGTTGTAGGATGCACGTACCTTAGCAGACTGGGCTGTCTGACCCCTTCCTATCATACTTCCTGAGAGTTATCCTCTTTTTAATCACCTTTTGCTATCCTCTTTATAATCACCTTTTGTTATCCTCTTTTTAATCACCCTTTTAACCAGGGACGGATCTAGTGCCTGTGCCTCTGTGAACCCCAGGTGCTTTCCCAGCTTTCCTAAATGGTTTCCAGCTGGATGCTCTGCAGCTTTGCCCAGTCCAGAGCCCAACACCCTTGCCGTGCTGGCCTGGACTCATGTGCAAGCAGGGGAGCAGCCACAGCTGGTGACACAGGTGACACTGCTGATCCAGCAGTCATGCCCAATGCTGGGCTCTCTGAAATGGGCCTCCTTTAACATGAGTTTGCATTTTTGAGCTCCCTGCAGAAAACCAAGGAAATGGGGACACAGCGTTAATTGCTTTGTAACGCACAGTGTTTTCCCAGCACATCTTCTTCCAGTGTCCAAAGGCATCACAGGAGGGAAGAGCTTAACGGGGGTGGTCTTGTGAAAGGATGCAGATTTTGCTGCATGCATTGGGCAAAGCAGTGTCACTGCAGCTGGCACCCTTTTCCCTGCCCCTGGGATCTCCCTGTCTCTGTGCCAAGAAGTCATGCAGCAGTGCCCTGGACCACCTGAGTTTCTTCTTTTATCTCCAATTCAGCCAAGATGCCTTCTCATTCCTTAGTGGGCTGGCAAGCATCAGTGCTTTCATTTTGTCTACCTCCTTGTATATTCACTCTTTGAAAGGAATTTTTGCCTTTGCTTTTATGATTATCACAATGCCACTGTTGTGTTTGTGGGACGTTGATGGGCAGGAGGAGCTTAGTCTGGCTTTTGGCTCTGCAATGCTGACCTTCAGGCAGCGACTACATCCTCCCTGCATGCAGAGGGATGCAACCCCAAGGGTTGATGGCTATTTTCTTACAAACTACCTCTGGCAGCAAAGGATTTTCCTCTCTCCCTTCATGCCTTAGGGCCATCTCATAATTTGCCTCTTGTCAGTTGAACTCCCTTTTCACATAATTTTTGGTACTTTTGACAAGCACCAGAACCTCACGCTTGGCACAGCCTGTCCTGTGCTTTGCTGCTGACCACAACCAGCACTGGCAGCTCCAGGACACAACAAATGCCTCATTGCAGCCTTCATCCACAGCCGATGGGGCTGGGAAGAGTCTCCCATCAGCATTGTTATGACATATTCTGCTTCGGCAACCAAAGCCTTTGATGGCCCTCAGTGCACACAGCCTTCCAGGCTGTTTGGTTTTCTTATGGCACCATATTTGCTTCCTCATGTGTCTGGAGAGATGCAGGCACAGGACCAAGGCTTTCTTATAGCAATGCAGTAAGAGCAGGGCACTGGGGCAGGATTCATCTCCCTGAACATCGGATATGAGACACCTCCACTCCCAATGGAGAGGAGCCAATGCTATGAATAGATAACTGAAGGCAGATGAACCCCTGACACTGGGACCAAGTTTGCTGTACAGAGGAGGATCCTACTGTAAAGTCTACATCGGGGTTTGGCAGTTTAAACCTCCTTCTCCCTGCTCTGCAGCTGGGGAGTGTGCATCTCCTGCCCATCGCGGCTAGCCAGGCTTTGGCAGCACAGCTCAGCTCCACGTGCCAGCCGGCACCATGGGGTTTCTGTCTGGAGATGAGCAGAGGGTGACATGCTGAGACACTGCTAGCTGGGAGCCCAGCTGCAAAGCCATGGTTAGGTCAGGCTCTGATCTACAGCTGCAGGATTAATCTGAGCATCCCCAGCTTGACCACAGTGATGCTGCTGACCTGACAGCAATGCTGGCTCCAGGAGGAGGAAGCACCAAGGCGAGAGGGTGGCAAAGTGAATGTCATCTTTGCCAGGGGGACTTTAGAATTTCAGGGAAAGGAGGAAGAAAGATGCCTCTAGGAGATGCAGCTGTGATGCCTTTATGAGCTCCCCGGACCCTCTCAGGACTAGGACAGCACCGTGGCTTCACCCAGTGCCTTGAACCCCTAAATCAGAGTCCAGACACCCTGGTCTCTGCAGCCAGGGCTGGCCTCCTTCTCCAGATGATGCCCTGGCTGCAGTGTCTTCCCCAGCCCAGAGCCTCGTGGTGCCCATGCTGGGGCAGAGTGCGGCTCTGCCTTTCCAGCGTGCAGTACTGCTGGCCCTCAGGGACCGCTTTTTTGTGGGAAGAACTGGCCTGGCTGTGAGCGAGGCAGCCACGGGGACTGTTTGTACCTGGCGTATAAACAGATGCCATCTGGGACGAGAGAGCTGTTTATTTAGTTAAGAGATTTCTTGGCTCCCCCATGCAGACCTAAACAGGCAGCAGAAAGGCATATGCCAGACCCCCACAGAGCCTGTCTGTCCATCCACACAACCCCTCACTGCTGGAAACCCCAAGGATCAGGGATGGGGCTCCCAGAGGTGTCCTGATGCCAGCATCCCCTTTCCTGGGGGCTGCAGGGAGCAGATGATGCCACCTCCTCTGGCACTGAGGTGGCCCTTCTCACCAAGACTTGCCCTGTTCCCAGGGCTGGGATGGTGCAAGGATGCTCAGTGAGATCCTGAAGCACCTCAGTGAAGGAAGAGCCATGTCTGCCCTGACAGGAGGCTGGGCAGGAGGTGTGTGTGGGGTGAAGACTCTCCTGCTTCGTTCTGTTCACCCACACCCATGCCCAATGGTGCCTTTCAAAGGTGTTTGGGGATGTCCCAGGTTGGAGGTTTCTTGCAGGTTTCTGCGAGAAAAGGCAGTTGTTCTCCCCCAGGGCTCTACAGCCCTTTTGTGTCCACAGGCTGAGCGCTCCTCGAGTCAGAGCCAGTAGCCTCATCTCCACACCAACTGCCCCAAAAAGCCTTCTCCTTCCCAGCCCGAGCTCACACAGCTTAACAGTGGGGAGCCCTGAGTCTCCCCTAAGTTCCCTGAGCCTAAGCAGAGCAAGGCTTTGGCCAGGAATGAGCAGATCTTGGAGAAATGGAGGAAAACCCTGGAGAGAAGGATCAGCAACATCTCCCATGCTCAGAGAAGGCAATGGATTTCTCCAAACAAGATGAAACTAGAGCAAAATAAGATGCACAGCAAAGCTGCTATGGCAAGTGCTGGGAATGTCTTGTTACCACATCATTAGTGCCGTTCTCATTAAAGCTTCCACCCACGGTTGTTTTGCCATGTGTCCAGGTGCTGTGGCGTGGGGCAGTTCTGTGGAAGGAAGGCACTGGATCCAGACAGTAGGATGTGGAAAAGGAGCTAGGGGAAAAGGAGCCAGCTGTGCCTCTGTGCAGGGGAAAAAGGGAAGGCAACGGATGCGCAGTGACTGGCTGTGGGTGTCTCTGCCACCATGGGTAGTGTTTATGGGATCATGCGCGTCCAGAAAATTTGGGATGTGCTGGAAGGATCCTGTCAAAGATCTGCAAGTTATTGCAGAAAGTGCTGGCTGGTAGCAAGACGTAAGAAGTGTTCAAGCTGTTTAATTTAATGCAGAGCTGCCTTGATCATGGCATTCCTGTCCGCACTGGGGAAGGCCCTCTGCAAGCGCCCAGCTCCATCAGCAGCAGCAGAATGGGAGGAATCAGGAGCAAAAAATTCCAGGCAAGAAATGAGATCTGTTTCAAGCCAAGAGTCACTCTTACCCATCTGCCACTGCCTGCACGAGACTCTCCAAACCTTGGTAGAGATTGGCGGCATCTCTAAAGCCAGGTCAGAAGCTGCTCTTGGCCCTGCCCAAGGCCATGTTTGTGCCCAGGAGGGAGCGTGCCTTGATCCCCTCCTGCCTTTGCACCCATTCCCGGACTCTGTGTGTCCCATCACTCCAGCTCCACTGCAGGTGCCAGCCCCAGGTGGTGACACCAGCCCAAGCTCTGCTCACTGGTGACGGTGCAGAAGTCCTCACCTTCGGGCTGGAAATGAAGCACATTGGTCCAGCTCTTGGAGCTCGGCAGAGGAACTGCGTGGCAGGATGATGTAGAAGAGGAGAGGGAAATGCATCCTTTCCCCTGGTCTTGAAACTCTGGCTGTACCCGCAGCCACCAGCACACCTTCTCCTGCAGCCCAGGCCACCAGCCAGGCTGCCTCCATCTGCAGCAGCCAGCACCAGCCCTGTACCCTCTCCATTGCCATCTTGAGTCCTGCCTGCTCGCTCCTCCGCTGCGCTGACATATTTACCTTGGATACCTAGAAACCAGGGCCGCTGCACCCCCTCCTGTGCCATTCCCTCTGCTTCGAGCATGATTATTAGGGGAATATTTTTACACAGCGTGTCAGACCTTTAAAAATAAGCCTAATGAAAACAGCCTGGTACTTGGCTGATTAATCACCAGTGTTTTGATGAACTGAAATGCCTTCCCGTTTCCTCTAAATAGACTAAAATGAGCATTGCCATTGCTTGTTAGCATTTGTAACCCTCAAACCCACTCAGATGTTTCCTTAAAAGGCAAAGGAGACTGGGAACTTCTTGCCTGGAATCTGAGTGTTCGCAGCACCGCTCCCGACGCTGAGCAAGGGATGGGGCTGGGGATGGAGCAGCCGGCCGAGTCAGGGATGGGTGAGAGTGGAGCGGAGAAGACGGGCTGCCAAGATCTAGTACGGGTGGTGGGGATGTGAGGGTGGAGCGAAGTTCTCGCCTCCTGCCCTGAAAGCCCTACAGCTCATTTTGGGGTAGAAAATAGCTGCTTGGGTGGTAGGTATTGATCTGGCTGTTTGCTCAACACAGTCACCCCAGCTGGTCACCCCGCTGTGCCCATAAGCAGGCTTCTAAGTGAAAGGGGAACATGCTGCAGAGGAGAGGAAAGGATGGGTTACCCAGGGACTCACAAAACCTGTACCCAGGCTGGAGGGAAGGGGCACTTTGTGGCCTGGCTGCTGCTGTTAGGTCAGTCCCTGGCAGAAGGGACATATAGAAATGCATTTGTAGAAGAAATGTTTTGTCTTTGGAAGGGGCCAGCTTTCATCAGCCTGCAGTTATTTTCAGAGGTATGTCCTGGGAAGAGTCTCTCATGGCCCAGATTACCAGGCTGAACATATTGCCCCACCACGCCGGCCATGTGCTTGGCTCAGCTAAAGAACAAGATGTAAGGATGGAAGCCTTGGGGTGCACGTGCTGCTGAGCAGCTCTGTGTTGGCTCTGGGGAGCTGTGCCCCATCTGTGTTCAAGGAGGGCTTGGCTGAAAGGGAGAAGCCAGAAGAGTCCAGGATGGCTCCTCCGTGAGGGTCACTGCTGGAGGCACGTGGCAGACTGCACCCCAGGAGGAAACAGCACTGTCAGCAAAAGATCTCAGTGCCAACCTGGCACCTGCAGTTCATGTTAAAATGGATCCAGAAATAGTGAACTCAGCCTGCAGGCTTGACACTGACTCGGTCTCTAATGTCACCATCACCTGCAGCTTTGGTGGCCTCTGGAAGCCAACTGTGAAATATCATCCCCCAGCTGTGAGACACCACCCCCAGCTGATATGAGAGCATCATGAACACAAGAGGGGAAGCTTGAGCCAGGATCAGGCCCACCCCAACCATCAGCACTGCTGGAAAATCTGGGGTTAGCTCCAACGTGGCTGATGGCTCCAGTTGCTGCTCGCTGTGAGTGGCAGTGGGGACACAGGCTTCACACACACCCAAGCAGAAGGGCACGGTCCTTGCCTGCGCACAGCTAAGGGGACGTCTGTTCTTGAGGAATATAAGGGGAAAACATGGAACAAAGCGAGAGGCAAGTGTTGGCGCCTTCAGAAACTGCCCGCATGTGGAAATGACACCTATTTAGCAAAGTCAGTTGAGCTGCATGTCCACCTGTAGGCACAAATCTTGTTCCTACACTCTTGTGAGCACCAAGGAGTTATCACCGCTTGCAACCAAACTGCCCTACACCAGTGCACGGCCCTCCTAAACCAAGACACAGACATCTGTGGAAGGACAACTGGATCAGCTGAACTTAATTAATCCAGGAATGATTTCAGCCACATGGGGTCATTTCTGCATGTGCACTGCAGCCCACTGGAGCCCCTGAGTCTTCCTGCGACTCACTGCCTCCCTCCTCTGCAGCAACTCCACCAGCAGAGCCGTTTTGGCATGCTGGCTGCCTGGCACATGGCTTTTGCCACCAACAGACTCTCCACCTGGAGCCGTGTTCCTTGCAACACAACCAGAATCCCTCCCTGGCATAATATAGCCCTCCTGCAGCTAACAGGACATTTTCCAGTTCATCTCTTGGCAGGGCGTGGCTTAGGCAACAGGTACCCACTAGCAAAGCTCCCTCGGTTCCATGCAAATCCTGAGTGACGGAGGGGCTTTTGGAGGTGGGAGAGCAGGGAAGTGGGGAAGACCTGGGGATGAGGGGAGACTTCTGAGAGACAGAGGGACAGTTCACCAAAAGCTGTTGGTCAGCTGGGGTCTCCCAGACCAGACTGGCAAGGGAAGGAAGCTGGGTTTGGTTATTTGAAGAAGGGGGTTTAGGCCTAATTATGGATCCATAATTAACGAGCCAATCTGGTATCACTGCCTGAGGGGTTTCACTCTGTCCTACACATGCTACCGAGTCCTACAAAGGTCTCCAGAGCCGCCATGAGACTCTGAGATTGGAGATTGAACCCACAGCTCTAACACTGGGCATCTGCATCATCCTTTGGAGTCACCTACCTAGTTGTGTGGGCTCTAAAGGAGCCCCGGTATCCCCTCTGTCCTGCCCAGCTACCCCAAATCCCAGCCAGAGACTGTGAGTGAGGCACCAGCACCTCACCACCCCTCAGCGTGACTGTAGGTGAAGGCGGCTGAGGAGGCTGGGCACAAGCCATGTGAGAGCTCCCAGGGGACAGGGATGTCCTCCAAGGCTGTCCCACTGCATGGAGAAGTCCGTTGAGGTAGCCAGTGGGCAAAGGCAGGTTGTTTTGCACTTGATGTTCCTTGGTATTTGGGTACCCACTGCCATTACGCTCTAGGCATGTGAGAAGGTTGCTGGAGCCAAGCTAAACCACAACAAGCTGGCCAAGCTGCTCCTTTCCTCCATTCCTTGGCCAGTTTTGAGTAACTCAGGGACAACTCTGAGCCAAGGACATTCCTGAAAAAAATGCTGTGTCCTTGGCCGAGTCCTGAGAGCTACTAAACCTGGATTGCCAGAGACCACTGGAGGAAGTGGGATCGTGAGGCTTCTGCTGACCCTGCTTGCCCAGGACAGCCGAGTTCAGGTCTATGTGGCAGCCACCCACTCACAAGGGGATCTGGCATTGCTCTACCTGCGGCAGTGCCAGGGCAACCCTCCTGGTCCTTAGCTAAGAGCAAACGTCATGGGCCGGGGTCATGAGATACCCTGCTTGCACCCCCCCTACACCCCGCAGAGCTCTGGCACCAACAGGCTCCCTGGTAGGACCATTCCCAGGCAGCAAAAGAGTTTCTCTCTTGGCACATTTGGGTTCTTTTGGCATTAAGCAAGGGTGAAAGGACCTTGGCTTCCAGCACTAGGATACATGCAGACCTAGCATGACCCCCTGGCCATGCTCTATGTGCTAAAACCCAGAGCGATGTAAACAACTTCTTGCCCTGTCCTGCCTCCGCTATTACTCTGTTATTTTAACGAGGAACTCAGTTATTCCCCTTCTCTTCTGCTCAGACCTTTCTGACCCCAAATATCACTGTGTCTTTGCACTTCCCAGGCCAATGTTTTTAAAAACAACCTCCTTCTGAGATGCAGTGCTGTTCTCCAGAGACTGGACAACTTCTGGCCCTGACTTTTGTCTTGCTTTGCCTTCATTGCTGAATTAAGTCCGATAACAAACATTTCAACTGGGTTTCCTTTAATAGAATAGCTCTAGCCCTTCCACAGCGTCACGCAGCCATTTCCCAGAAAGCCCTTAAAGCTGCTGGATACTCTGCAAATGGAAACTTTTGCTTCTCTAACAAAATCTGTTTTTAGAAGTTGGGTTTTTTCTTTTCTATCCATTGTATTCCCTGCCCCTTCTTCTGGCATTGCCATGGCTGAACTGGATATTCCCAAGGTAAGACCTTTTCTCTGATTGCCTCCTCTTCAGCAGAGGTTGCAAAGGGCAGTAAACATCAGCGATTCACACCACGGCCACCTCAAGGTTGGATTTCTGCCCGGCACATTTTCTGTGGGCAGCCCATGAAGAGCATTCCTCAGATTTTTAGGAACAGAAGAACTGCAATTCAGCCCTAGTGAGTCTTAAATCCTATCTCCTGTCCTCTTGTGTCATGGGGGCTGGATGCTTGAGAAGCAGGACTCTGGCTCCCAGCCTTCTGGGACTACATGGAAAGCATCTCCAGGCCCCTTGCTGGTGCACGTCTCCCATGGGTCACATCGGCCAGCCCATGGGACGATCACAGACACCCCATGGCATCACTGGTGGCCACGGGCAGCCACTGTAGGAAGAAGAATCAAGGTCTTTGAAGCAGGTGAGATAAGCCCCAGCCCCAGGTGCCTACCTGCCAAAATCAGAGTGCTGGTTTGCTAGTCAAAACTCTTAAATAGCTTATGAGAAACAGGAGCACTGGCTCCTTGGGTTCGTACACCACGTGGGTGCCGTAGCCCAGAACACAGCACTTAGTGAGATAAAGCAGGGTTTGCCAGGAGTCACGATCTCTAGTTCTTAGAGTCTGAAGGTCTTCCCTGAAAGGAAGCAAACTGCAGCTCTCTTTCTGCTGTGGGCAGCTCTCATGGCTGTGTGGGTGCTGGTTCCCATGCTGGGCATGTCCACATTCTGCTATGGTCCCCCTGCCAGGAGACAGAACTTCTCAGAGCCCTCAGCAGCATCCAGCAGGTCTCGGTGTAAATCCTGGCTGAAATATTGTGTCTCAGCCCTGGGCTACCCAACCCAACGTCAACGGGCTGCATGCACCAGAACACCTCTGTGACCTCAGGCTGTCACCTCTCCTGTTGCATTTCTGCAGTTCTTGTTCCTGTCTGTTTTCAACCTTGTTTGCACCATGATCTGGGCAGAGGAGAGGACTGAGCAGGACTCATGTCACTTCACAGTGTGGCTGGTCCACCGCGGTTGCCTCTATCCACACCATGACTTCAAAACAAGTGCCCTGATACCTCCTTCCCTGCGAAGTGAGATCCTCTTGCTCCATCAGGCTGCAATTCCCACCATGGCAAAGGGTGGGCTTGAGTGACATGACTGGTTAATCCCAGCGTCCTGCTGGGAGCTGAGTCACTGAGACCATTTTAGCATGCAAATGATGTCATAACACTGCGAAAGAAAGCGATACGTAAAGGATCCCAGCTCTTTTCCTCCTCTGTATGTCTATTTATCAGCTCAACATAAACAGATAATAAACCTCCTGGGCAGCTCGGGCCATATAAGCTGAACACTCCAAGCATTTCCATGGACTTATCTGCATCCCAGTTGTGGTTTATGTAAATATAGAACTCAGCTTTTCAGTCTTTTTTTTTTTCAGACTGACTAGAAATTCAGTGTTTTTTCCTGCTTGTGCCCTTAGATGGGCTACGTATCTCCCAGACAGACAGCGTGCCTTTGGCGTGACCTACGAGTTGCTGGGAACGCTTTGTGCTGCCACTCGCCCTGCTCACAGCAAAACAAGATTTCTGCCACCATTTTCCAATGGCGTTACAAAAACATCGATCTGGCTGTGAGATTCCTTCTCACATGGTTTGTTCAGAAATACAGTTCAAACCTGGGTGTGTTGCCACCTCACTTGCTTCAGCTGTTCTCAACACTGCAGATCCTTCAGTTACCTGTCATGGGATCATTCCTGCTTCTCTTTTTGCCTTGGAGGTCTGTTTTATTGTCTGTTGCTAGCTGACAGCTTTCGCTTCCGATGCTCATTCTTCTCGTTACAGGGTTGATACATTTTCAGAAATGAAGAATGAAACATCTGAGCTCACACAGTGGCTGTTTTCATTTCTGAACAACAAAAGGTGACAAATAAAAGGTTTCTCCTGGATAAGCTCTTCTGCAGCAGGCTGGAGAGGCCACAAAGCAGAGGTCATCTGTGGCCTCCTTTAAGGATCAAATAGGATTGACTCAGTACCTTTGGTTTCTTTCAAAATGTATGACTATTTTGGATATCCCTAGCTATCGTCTACAGGAGTAACATAAAGACCAGGGAGCTGCCAGCTCCACTCCCGCTCTGTGTGTTGGTGGAAGGACCCACACCTTTGTCCCCTGCCCACCCTGGCATGAGCCGGCAGCTGCTGGAGAAGCACCAGGAGGAAGGATGCCCTAGTGTCACCCACCCCTTACATCTCTTTTGGAGGCCAGGAGCTGGGCAGAAAAACAACATGTTCTGATAAAGGAAAAGCAGGCACCCAGGCTGCTAGAGACCTGCCCAGGGCATGGTTAAAAGAAAGGCAAGAGCTAGGAATTGGTGAAGGCTCTTGGAAGAGAGAAGGAACTGTCTTGGCATATCGACAGAACTGGCTGATAAACAGAACAGCAGAGTTTAAACACATATGTGTTAGTCACAGACTGGTAAAATGCTTAAAGAATGATACAACCACTTCTTTTCCCTTGTTTGCAATTTCCCTTGAGTCTGTCCCAGCTATTTAAAAGTGGAGCTTGTTTTTCCTCCAGATATTTTCACGACAAGATGACAAGCTTTGAGCATTAATAAGAAATTTAAATACTAACTTGTTTTTCTGTCATGTCAAAGAAGGGCTTGTTGGTAGGGATCTTCACTTTTCATGGTATCTCCCTCCACATATAGCCACCTGTAACTAGATTAAATACCATGCAGCAGCAAGCACCAAGCCTACATGCACACACCCCAGTAAGTTAGAAAGGAAGGCAGGACTTTTTACAAGACTTTCCTAAGGAGCTTTGTAATCCTTATCCATGACAATAGGACCTGCTGCCCTCTGGCACCAGCATCCTTCAAATATGCTGCATTTGGATTAATTGAACTCCTTCCAAGGTCACTGCTTTTTCCCTCAGCATCAAAACCCGGCCATAAGGAACGTAGTGCCACCACTCACTGTCAGCTGTATGCAGCCTATAGCGAAGAGTGCCTGGGGACACAAGGATGTCCCCAAGAGCACCAGCCCAGGCAAAGCAGCCCGCAGGGATAAGGATGCATGGACCTGGAACAGGGAGCGTGTCTTGCCTGAGCAGGACTGCAGGTGGGAGTGGGACATCCGAGAGGACAGGGAAAGGTGTTGGAACACACTTGCCTGAGCCATCTCAACTTCTCCTGTGGGAAGGGTGCTCAACCTTCAGGACCCAAAAATACAGGGACTATCTGCACTGTGCACAGCTGGCCCTGGTTGGCATCCAATGTCTCTTATTCAGAACCTTCTCCTCCAAGAAGCTGGTCCCTAGACTTACATGGAAAGAGACATCCACCATGTGTGCAAGCATCTTGCTAAAAGAAGTGGTTTTGTGGCGCTGCAATGAATCCCCTCCATCAGTAGGATAATGCCCCTGCATGCAATTTCCCTGCATTTTCCCAGCCATCCATGCTTGAAGCAGCATGAAATCAGTGCAGCCCCGTTGGGAGGCAGGACTGGGGACTCTGATGAGACTAGGACATCCAGGTGTCCTCTCCTTACAGGTGAAGTTGAGGGAAGGATGCTCCATCCATTCCCAGGGAAGACAGTGGTGCTGGAGAAGGAGAGCACAAGGAGGGGCTGCCTCTGCCACCAGGTGCTCAGTGTTTTTGAACCACCTGGGCCCTGCGGTGAGGCCAGGTGGGAATCCGAGGAGAGCCAAGAACAGCAGCAGGTGGATTTTGTGGCATGTTTTGAAAAGTAAAACCTCCTGCTGTGGATAGGGCAACTGCTAAGGAGTGTTCATCCACCAAACCACCTGGTCCCATGGTACGCATGGTTCGCACGGCACAGTGGTCCTTCCCATGGGCTAGCACTTCTCAGCCAGGTCCCTCCTGGCAAAGGTACCCCTGAGGGGTTTTAGGAGTGACTGAATGGGAAAGATGTGAGTATCTCCAGGGTGTATATATATATGCATAGGTACTGCTTTTTAAAGAAGGTGTCACCAACAGCAGAGGAAGAACTGGACAAAATCAGAGTTGCTTTCACAAAACCCATCTCCTCAAACAGCTCAGCTGTCAGAGAAACCCATCCCGCTGAGACACCAACAAGGAGCCCCTATCCCCTGGCCCAAACAGCTTTTCCTCTTTTAAAGAGAAATCCCAGGCATGATACAAAGATTTCAAGTGATACCAAGTCAGCCATGCCACCAGCTAAATCACCCTTTGGTTAATGCCACTGCTTCAACTTTACAGCATCTTTCTAAACTGAATTTCTCTCTCATTGTGTCTTTGCCCGCTACAGTAAAGAGCCATGAGCTATTGGAAATCATCTCTTCATTTATCTGCTTGTGAATATTAGTTTAACTTTGGTTCCCGTGATACCTGGAGCTACAAGAAAGCCTTGTTGAGTGCATCCAAAGAGAGGCACTGTCCTGAGCCCCACTGTTGAACTGGGTTATACTTTCACTCATTGGCAATACAAAATGAAGATCAATTAATTAATGCATCACCAAGATGTGAATTTGACTCACCAGTGCAGAGAAGTTAGGGCAAAGCTCATGTCTATTTTGGGCTGTTTATAAACTGCTTCCTAGTTACCCAAGTTTGCCCTTTTCATCGCTAAGAAGACATGTTATTACGTAGTTACAATATTTCTAAATATACTCACTCCTCCCAATATTTAGAAGGGAATGGGGGTGCCTGGAGCCAGTCCAAGAACAGAGCAATGACTGCAAGAACTGTGAGATGGGCAGAACTGAACCTTTCCCTTTAGAATACCTTATTTTGCACTTTGGAGAAATTCCTGCACATCCCAGCTAACAGACAACATCCCAGCAGCTACTGCACAAAGAGGGGGCAAAGGAGGTAGGGAAGAACAGGAGGGAGGAGGAAAAATAGGTGGGGAGACAGAAGTGCAGCAGCTTGGGTCAGCATGCTGCTGGCCCCGTGCGGATGCCCCTCCCTGGTCCTGGCAGGCTGCGGGGAGCTGGAGCAGCCATTGCACCGTAGGGGCTGCGACCCAGTCACCTCCCAGCTTTACATAATGAGGTTTAGCAGTAACGATACAGCCCGAGGTGCCACTGCAGAACTGGACTAGGAACTCCTTAATATCTTCTACCCTCAGTGCCTTTGTGCAAGGCAGCTACAGACCCATAACCTCTCTGTGGTTCAAGGACAAGAATCTAACCTCCTGTCCCGCCCTACTGAAGAGACATCACAGACACAGGATAACATCTTCCAGATGTTCAGAGGGCCAGTCCTGCTGGAAGGACCTCCCATTCCTTCCCTGCCCTCGTGCCCGCGCTTCCCTCCTGTGCTCACATCTCTGCTTCTTGCTTGCAAAGGTTTTGCTCGATGCATTTAATCAGGGCTGCCAGGCACTGCGTGGTTTTGTGATGCACAATGCTGGGAGCCGTCAAGGGAGAGGGGCAGGGATGGACATCGAAGGGGTGATGCCTGCACTTGGCTGGGGGAATGTCATCTCCCATGGGTGTGCAGCCACAATGCTTATGTTGGCGGGCACAAATGCTTTGCTGCCTGCTGCAATGTGAAATCCACGGATATGAGAGAGGGATTTGCCATCAGAGGCCTCAGTGCTCTGAGCAGCCAGGTGAGAGCTTGGGAGCCACCTGGGATGCTCTGGATGGCTCCGTGTTCTCACTCCATCCTGCAGCAAAACACAGCCCTGCGGTTTCCTCGGAGGGAGGGAACCATTGGCTTCCTGGGCTGGTTGCTGCGATTGCTTCTGTGGTCCGATGATCCCATCCCATCCCATCCCATCCCATCCCATCCCATCGCCCCATGGTGGAGCAAAGGCCCTGCTCCACCACCGTCATGGGCTGACGTGCTAGCGCTCTGAGCTGGCATTTTCTAGGTGCTAATCCCAGGTCCTAACAATGCCAAGGAGGAAGGGGTGGAGGATATTTTTTTCTTGGCCTCCAGGGATTGAAATAGAAGAAGTAAGTCATTTCTGCCATATCCAGTTACTGCAATGCAATCTAACTGGGCCAGTTTCACTGACAAATTTGACTGGCAGCCAACTTGCTTTGTCTTCCACGGCCCGAAACTACTGAAGTTCAAAGGAGAGCACAAGGACCGCTTTTCTCAGGACCTCAGTTACTGCCCTCCCCGCCAGCCAGAGCTTTACACCCTCTCTTGGGGCACCTCTCCTCCCCATGCCATCCCTTCCACCATCCCGAGTCCTCTCACACAGCACACAGACACACACACACTCAGGCGCCTTCCAAATAACGTAGTGTTTAAACAGACAATTTCCCAGCTCTCTTTTTCCAAAAAAATACAAATTTCCTCCCTTCCTCCTGATTGTGGACACTTGCCTATCCAATTCCCAGTCAACTCTTCTTCCCACGGTTAAAAACAAAATAGCATCACTAGCGATGCCAAACACAAGAGTCCCCCCCCGCCTGAAAAAGCAGCTTTTTCAGTGTCAGTTCTCAGCATTGGCTGCAAGCTGGGATCACCTGCAAACCAGTGCAAACCCCTGCAGCATCACTGGGATAACTGGTCCCACATAACAGCATTTGCTTTTCCAGGCAGGTTTGTCCTGCAGCACCTGCAGTTCCCCACCATGGGGAAATTTTCCACCAGTCCACCAGTGGGAAAATAAACCTAGCACTCTCGTGGCGAGGGGCACGGCGCTTTCTGTCCCCTAGCCCATGCCAAATGCCACATATAGATGGTGAAGACTGCAAGTGCCTTGTCCTCAAAGCCAGAGGAAAGCTCTCAGGCAACGGGCTTGGGGGGAATAATTTAACCCCTTGTTCATGTCTCCAAAATAAACCTTTGTTTATTTCTCCCTTAGATGCAATTTTCATTTTTCTCCCTGTTTTGTCCCAGGCCCTGGTCAGGAAAGGACCCTCCTATAATAAACTCCATAAACATCCAGAAAGAGCTCTTTCCAAGTGCTCATGGGCTAGTTAGAGCTCAATTACTCAGCTGGAAGATCCAGGGTACTGCTGGGTGACCTGGAATAGATAAGGAATCAGAGCCAGAGCAGTCTGTTAAGAGGGGTATCCACATAAGCCTCTGCTCTGCTTACGCTGCTGATATTCCTCAGCCCTATCCCATCACAGCAGATGCGAATCCAGCCTGGGACATGAAATCTGCCCGTGACCACACAGATAAATAGCTGAAGAGTCTCCTTCTTTCACTTTCTGGCTCAGCTTGCTGTAAAAAACTAGGGAAACCAAATGCTTCCCAGCCTCCCACGCACGAAGCACATACCGAATATTCTTAGTGCAGAGGTTAATAAATGTTACAGAGAAGTGGGATTGGCTCCCACTACGGCAAGGCACAAAAAGAGGAGAAGGACTGGCATGAAGCTTTCTAGCTCAAAGCAAGCTATTAAAGGATTTGCCGGGTGCAGTGAAAGAGATAAATGTACCCAAATCAAAATAAAAGAATGAATTTTAACTGAACAATAAACACAAAACAAATCGCTTGGGGCAAAATCTGCTTCTTGAGGTGATTTCCACAAAGCAGCAAACTTTTTTTATTCCACAAGAACCAGAGACTGTTTAAGCTTTTGCACAAGAAGAACTGAAAGGACCAAGAGTCTGGAGATCTCCAAAGGAAAAAAACAGAGGAAAAAGAAACGCAGGCCACAGGATCACTGTCACTGCACTGGCCCCTCCAGCCGCCTTCTGGGAGTACCGTCTCTGCTCCCAGCCCTGCCAAAGGATGTTAGAGCAGAGGCAGAGAGAAAATCCCTGGCAACAGCACAGGTTTTGGCTTTGCGAGTAACACCGGGATTTCATGAAATACCCTGTTCCCTCCCAGAGTGCCCGTACCAGCTCCCTGCCTCGTTCCTCTGGTCTCTACGTGACAGCTATTCCTCCTTAGCAAGCACAGCACGCCTTTCTCAGGGTTCGTGTTTTCCATCTTGTCCCCTAAAACAGCCCAGCAGAGTTCACAGGTATGCCCCTGCATTTCTCACAGAAACAGCTCAAGCGTGGGGAGATGTGACTTACGTCTATCGAGTGTTCCCTCTGAATAAGTTTCCTGGTCTCCTTTTCGCAGTGATTGAGCATTGTGTCGCAGTTTTGCGGGCCAGATGGGGAATTTTCTGTTTGGTTTTTCTGACCTAGCTCCAGAGGGATGCTTCCATCTGGATCCACCACATCCAGCTCCTTTTCCAGCTCTTCCATCTCCTCCGGAGACAGAGTAGACAACAAACTGTCAATATCTGGATCTTCACTAACTTGTCGCCGATATTTGGCCACTTTGGACATCTTGGCTCGCTGGCGAGACACGGTTGCGGTTGTGTGTGGTACCCAAGGAAAGAGAAAAAAAAAAAAAGAAGCCGAAGCTCCAACACTGCTTCCCCCAGTGGCAGCAGGTGCTGAAGTGTTAAATCTCAGCAGCTCTCAATCGCTGCAGCCTGGGATATAGTAGTTATAAAGAGGGGACACCCCTCGGTCCAAGAGTTGGCCAATAACAGGATCCAGCCGCGATTCGGGTGCTGGGAAGCCAATGGAGCCCAGTGGGAGGCGGGGAATGGTGCTATCAGAGGAGCCTGAAACCCGAGGACATTCCAGGGAACCATGCAGAGCTGCATGACCAAATTTAGTCCGGAGCATTTAGCCTTTTAAAGGCAATGGGCCAACCTAGTGAGAAAACACGCAAAAATGCACAAGCTGGCAGGCTGGGGATCTGGGGGGTGGGGGAGGCAGATCCCTAGCATGTGCCCATCAGTGCTGGAGGGCTAATAAAGAGGTCCGCGTGGCTCTGATATGGGGTGTCTCCTCCGTTACAGGAGGGAAGAGTTTCTGCTGTGACAGTGACAGCTCTTGTCTGAAATCGGCAATAAAGCACCCACCCTGGAGAAAGTTTTCATATTTATCCCACTGCTCTCCAGGATCTGTGCAGTTAGCCAATGCACACAGCCCTTTGGGAAAGAGGTGGTGGGTGGTTATGTTGCTGGTGCAGGCTGGTTTCTTTACAAAGGATGTGCAAAGTCCAGCGCCTTTGAAGCGGGGAGGAAGCAGGCAGCGAGTGCCAGCCCAGCCCGGCCCCTGCTCCTCACTCTGCAAAGTCTGACCCCAGCACTGTCCCTGGGTTGGTTTATCAGAGCTTCTGCTGATTCCCTGTCCTCTGCAGGGGTGTTTCTGCAGCTGCTCTTCATCACAACACTCCCATTTCCCCTCGCCAAGCCCCAGAGACATCCCTCCTTCTGCACAAACTAAATTCCTGAGTCTCTCCTGCTTCTGGTTCAGGCAGTGCCCTAAGCCTGGGCTTTGGTTGGAGGCACTTACTTTCCATCAACCTAATCCATAAAGAAGCTTACTGGCACCTGCAAATTCTCCCAGCGGGACAAAGGCAGATAGGCTCTTCTCTCCAAGTTTCAAGGCAGCTTCACCCCATGTACAGCATTTTGTACCCATTTATTATGCTGCCAACTTCATCCTTTTTTCTTCATCCTTTATCATCCTCCTAGTATTTACTGCCTGCTCTCAGGCCTCTCTCTTTGCTACTCCAAACAAGCAGCCTTTTGATCTTCTTCAGTAAAATAAGCTCTCATAAGATTTTCTTCGTCAGCCTAATCACTTTCTCTGGCCATGTCACTGGCTCAGATCCCATCCAGAACACAGGCACAGGGTGCTCCAGGTGAGTGTCCCGATGTCTGTGTTACAAAATAGACATTTCCCATCTTGACAGGAAATGCACATTCTTGCTGCATTCTAGGATTTCATTTATCTCCAGCATCACAGCATCCAGCTCCTGCTCATAGCCTTCCTATGATTCACCAGCAGGATTGAGATTTTTTCCAGATTGTAGAAGAAACTGTTGGTTTTAGTATCCAAGTGCATAACCTTAAACATTGCTGTGCTGAATTTCATCCCACTTCACCCCATCACTTCTATCTCCCTGACATCATGACCCTCATCTTGGTGCTCACTTCCATCAAGGCCTAGGAGGGACACGGCCATCTGCCTTCACCTTCTTCTCCTTCCCTCACCCCAAAACTGACATGGCTGCAACACCACCAAAGGCAGCAGGAACCAGGGTGAATTTAGTGTATTGGTGTCCATTTGGTGCCCTCTTCACCTGCAGAAGCCAAATGAGTGTCTTGCTTGTCCCACCTTATTACAGTCCTGGACCTTTCTAATGTGCTCCCTTGTTGATTTTCAGAATACACAGTTCAAAATGTTTTCACCTGTGTCTTCTGGAAGAGAAATTTGAATTAACAGAGTCTGGAGATGGAAGAAATTACCAAATGCCTGGTATTTCTATGTGGTGTCACTGTCCTCAGTCACCGGGAGCAAATGGTAAGTGCTTGTAAGAGGTCAGTAACAAACTGGAAGCTCAGTTCCCAACTGGAGAGGGCATGAAAGTAAGGTAGTGAGGAATCATAGCTATGTGTCTCCCTCTTCCAGAAAAGATCCAAGCTTTCTCGGGTGTGCCACCCCTGGCTCCAGGGACAGGGTATGTGGACAGCCCCAGGGACAATCTGCAATGCTAAAACAGAGAAAGAACCTTTCTAGTGGTGAGTAAAACCTAGAATTGTCTTTCTGTCTGCCTGCCTCTCCTTCATGACTCTTTCCTGTGTTGTAAAACAGTTTTCAACAGAATAAAATCACTATCAACACCTTGATAAGGTCTCTATTTTGTTGTTCCTGAATCTTGCTTCCTGTGACGAGAAGCACCAGACACCGAGCTCCCTAAGAAGCTGTAAACGTGACCCGGGAGGCTCTGAGTTTCTCCTAAAGTATCACACATCCTTCCCTGATTTGGGAGTCCATGTCTGCCAGGCTCTCCTCCACTGAGCTGCAGAGCTGGCTATGCAGAGGTAACAGAGAGTCAGAGTTTTGCAGAGAAATATTCCTTCATTAGTAGAAAAGTTGGGAGAGAAGCAGGCGTCACCCAAAACTTGTTGTGGTTTATAGTGGATGGTCTTACTGCAATTTATCTTGGCTCTCACATGTCTCTTTTTAAACAGGGATATTAGCATAGCTCTGACTGCACAATATTCCACAGTGCTCTCAGTGGTGTAAGAAAGAAAACACCAAAAGAAAATCTAGTGTTTTCATCCCAGAATAAGAGGAGCTCTGGATATGTCTGCACCGGCTGCTCCTTCACAGGCCACCAGCAACTGGAACTAGGGACTTGTGCAGGGACCCTTGGGCATTGCTCTGTGGCCGGCTCCAGCCACCACAGGCTTGACGCTGGCCCTCTGAAGCTGTGCCAGTCAGGAGATTGTGGTGCGGTATGGTGCGGTTTGGTGCAGAGGAGCTCCCAGCAGCTCTGAATCTCCACCGAGGCTCCGTCAGTCTCTGCATTTATCAGGATCCCCATCTCCATAGCAACTGAGCACCTCAGGGGCACTAATGAGTATTTCTGCACAACATGCCTTTGAAATGCAGCAACATGATTAGCCACGTCTTAGAGATGAGGCACTGAGACAGAGTCAGATTAAGTACCTTTTCCAGGCACATGCACAGGGTCTCTGGCAGATATGGGAAAGCCTTCTATGCCCCCACCTCTTGTGCCACCACCTAGGACCATCTGTCTTCCTTTATTTTCTCCTGTTAGCTGATAAAGGACAACTGAAAATTGGATGGATTCCTCTAATCTGTTTTATTTCCCTTTCCTTTAGAGCCTGCAGGAGGAAAGGTTAAACACACTGATCTTTTTTTCATTTTATAAGATGTTTCTTGAGAAAGGAAGTGACATCTCCCAGCCTGGCTGTGACAGGCGGCTGCTCTGGAACACATTGGTCCCCTGGCCAGCGAGAGAAACCTTCTCTCCCAAACCCAACTGCAACTTCACCCACAACCTCCCTCTGCAAAACACCTGCTCATGTGAGACCAAGGGAAGACATTATATATTGGGAAAGAAGCCAGCTCCTGGCTGCAGGGAAATTCAGAAAAACCCAGAAAGCCCTTGAGCCCCTTCCAGCAGCCTGCCAGGGGGTGCCACCAGTGCCCCCGGCTGATCTACTGGAGGTCCCTTCGGTGACTCTGGTCACTGCAGCTCAAGCACCACATGGGCTCGGCAGGGAGTTTCCCAAGCCCTCCTATAGCTTGTGAAAGGGATGACCAGAATGATCATTCAGCCTGATATAATTAACCTGCCACTGATTAGGAGAAAGGACAAGGGCTACTGCAAGAAATTGCCACCCCAAGAAGGGTCAGACCAGTGTGGGACCAGTCACAGTAGTAACAGAGGACATGAGAGCAGAGAGGTCTGCTCCGAGGCTCAATCAGGCAACAGCAGCCGGGGATGAGGCTTTCTGGGATGAGATTTTCTGCTCTTCCCATCTCCATTCCTTGACCAAAGCAGAAGCCACAATACCACCTTCTGGTAATTTCCTTTACTGCATCACCCCCTGCTCCCATCCTGCCTTAAATAAGGACAAACATGCCATCACCACACTCAGACCACGAAGGCTTACATTTACAAGGAGTCTTTTAACACCTTCAAAACCAGCAAATTATAGCAGGGGGAGCATTTCAGCTCCTTTCCATTGCTTCAGCCCATGATTTATTAGAGCAGTTAAGTGCCTTGGCCCACAATCTGCATTGTCTATTGCAACTGAATGATTTACCGCCCTTACAAGGGAGCGCAGTGTGTAATGTTAAATCAGGAGCGTGAAAAGAATAAGCAATTTACAACTTAGAGCAATTGCAAACATGTGGGGAAAGGCTACAGGGGCTTTGCAGGCTGCTGTGGCATTTGCTGCCAGCACAGAGACTAATTCTCTGGTTTTCAGCTCCGCCTTCCCAGCCTCCCTGAAGAATTCCCCTCTCGCAGGCACTGTCTCTTGAGGGGGACCTCAAAGCCCAGCTTTTGCCCACATCACCCGGCCCATAGGAGCATCCCCAGGGACACCTCAAGGTCAGCCCAGCTGACTCAGCAGCATCAGGAGCGAGGTGGGCCCTGCTCCCCAGTGTCTCAGCAGCTCCGGTGGGATGGGTGCCCTCAGCATGGGCATGTTGCCCTGCACCGACCCCTCCGTCACTGGGCAGGCGTCCTCCTCCGGTTCAGCCGGGTTCTCCTCCTCTTCCACGGCCAGGGCGCTCATAGCATTTTCTGTCGGGATGCATTTACAGACAGATCAGTTGCCTTAAGTCTCAAGGATGGGCAGAGCCGACCCCTGCCTGCCCCTCAGGTTTGCTCACGTTTTTACCACAGGCGCTACTTATCCGAGGGCTAAATAAACGCTGCTTTTTCTTTCATGCCTTTGTAAGAGTGCCGCGGGCCTAGCCCTAACAGAGGCGTTAGGTGCTTTTTTTCTGCACCGGAGTCTCTCCTTAGCCCCCCGACCCGCTCCCACGGGGCCCCCACAGCCAGCCCTCTCCCCCTCCCCAGGGACAGGGACAGGCGCAGGCCGCAGTGCCCGAGGACGGCAGGAGCGCGGAGCCGCTGCCGCTCAGCCCCTGGCGGGGCGGGGCGGGGCGGGGCCAAGGAGTCACGGCGCATGCGCAGACAGCTCCGCGCACGCCTCCCACCCCACCGCCTAGTCCCGCCCTCCGTCCCCATTGGCCGGCGCCAGGGGGCGGCGAGCCAATCGCGCGGCGGGGGAAGGCGGGCGAAGGCGGTGGCGCCTGCGAAGATGGAGGAGTACGCGCGTGAGCCCTGGTGAGCGGCCCGCGCGCGCGGCGGCCGTGGGCTCCGGCGGCGGCGGCGGCGGCGGGGGGGGGGGGCAGCGGGCAGCGGGGAGCGGGCCGGGCCGGGCCGGCGCTCCCCGGGGCCACTCCCCGGTGGGGGCGGGGGAGTGGGTTGACCTTGGCGGGGCCCCTCTGAGGGGGAGGCCGGGCTGAGGGCAGCGGCCGCGGAGGCCCGGCCGGGGCTGCCGGTGATTTGGGGCCTGGGTAGCCAAAGCCTTCGCCGGTTACCGACCTCGGCGGGGCCTCCCTGAGGCGGGGGAGGGGGGGGAAGGTACCGGCGTGACGGCTAGGCCCTGAGGCCTGCGCTGGGCCTGGGCCTCTGTGGGCTGCAGCCCCTGGGCAGAGGGTCCCTGGTGGGGCGGCGGTTCGCCCCCTCAGGGTCCCCCCAGCGCCCGGTGACTCTGCCCGGCTCCTTCCTTCCCCCGGTTCCGTGAGGCGGGAGCTCACCGGCCGGGCTGTGCAGGCAGCCTTACCGCCGAACTGGCAGCATCTGAATCCTGTCGTGTTTCGGTAATGTCTTTGTAAACCGTCACAGCCTCGCTGGTTGCAACTTAAAGGTTTTATTTGTAGTAACAAACCATTTAAATGAAAGCCTAGGTACAGGATTAAGTATGCAGTGTGCTGCCCGCCTCTGCAAATAGAGACCGGTGACTGTTCACGAGGCTTTTCCAGAAGCTTTGCAGGTTGCTCTGCTGCCACGTTTTCAGTTTCTCCATAAACATCAACTCCATCTTTCTACAGCACAAAGTTTGGGACATTAACAAAAAAACCTGTATTTATTTATTGATTGCTGTGGGCTCCGGGTAATCTCATTCTCCCTTCAGCAGGGTCATGCAATAGGGACATTTTGCTGCTAAGCTGTAGGGGGGCTGTCGGGGGCCCCACACTGTTTTGTCCCATTTTGCTGCTGGTCACCCTCTTATCTCCGCCCCCCCCCCCCCCCCAAGCAACGTGGGGTGGGGGGGGTTCAGCCCCCTGGGAACCGCTGTTTCTGGGAGCAGTGTGACCTCACTGGAAGGTGACACTGTAGAACCTTGCTGTAATTTCCATTGCAGTAGTGTTTGTTAGAAACATGGATCATGGATTGTTGCGTAGTCTCATCTGTACTGGGAGTGGCCGGAACGGCTGACGGGGGAGGCAGAGGTCAGGCTGTTCAGGCTGGTATGTCACGACGGTTCAGCAGCGAGGATGAAGTGCTGCTCCTTCTGCAGGAGAGCTGGTGTCAGGCTGGCGCTGAGAAAAGGCAGCTTTGTTTATTTAAAACGCAGTGGCCTCTGACTCTTGTGGCCGTTAGGAGAGCTGCAGGCAGCCATGGAGCTTGGAGGCGGATGATTCGCCTCTAAGGGAGGTCTTGGCTAATGGGCAGGCAGAGCTGGCCTGGCGCCTGCTGGCTTTCCTCACCTTGCTGGCCCTGCCACCCTCTCCTCTTTTTATCAAGCCAAACAGTGCTGTAAGGCATCGCAGCTCCCTCTGGGTGTGTATATGAATTGTGGGGTATCCTCAGCCTCTCCTGTCAGTTGAGCCGGTATGTTGCTGCCCTGAAGTCCTGGCCTCTGCTCTCTGTATCCCTAAGTGATCTCAGTTGCTATCGGGAGTAGGGATCTGACCTTATCTTGCATGTAGCAGTGAGCACCTCCTTTCCCTAGTGTGAGGGCTCCCCTTAAAGTCAGGGAAACAATTAACAGTAACGTTAAGCTTGTAGGTAAATGCCAAATTAATAATGGAATAATCTCTTTTATTCTCTTCTGATTCTTTCCTCTGCTGAGGTCAAGCACTGCCAGGGACTGTGGGGTATTTTGTGTCGGCTTTCAGATGCACACGGCTCTATTTGGGAGTTCAAAGGAGCTGACATATGAAGTGGCTGTGCTGGTATCAAAGACGTTTTCTCATTTAAAAGCTGCTTCTGCAGAGGCTTAGAGTGTGGTTTAAAAGGAAAATTAAGAACCCCAAAGGTAACAGCTAATGAGCTTGACATCTGAAGCAGGGTTAAAATGGAAAAAAAATCTAGGGAAGCATTCTGTGATTGGGGTCTAATTAACGAAGCTTCTGTAAAGAACAGTCATGATTTGCTAAATTGGAATTCTTTGACCTTGTGGGTAAAGGAAGACCACTTTACATAATCTATTTAGATTTCTAGAAAGCCTTTTAACAAGATCATTGTTAGCAAGTTAACGAAGGAAGAGAGTTGTGATGAGATGTTTTATTCATAACAGAGTAGATCAAAATCTGGACAGGAGATATGGAGAAGAACAAAACAACAAAAAAAACCCTGAGAAGAAAGACTTAGTCGCTTTTCATCTTGGCATCTCTGACAACAGTGTGCCTGTAACCTTTTCCTGATCATTAAATGTAGGAAATAGGGGAAGGAAAATAAAATGTGAAGTGGGGCTAAATTATTTAATTTAGTCAAAGCTAGAGGGGATTTGTAAGGAGTATGAGATGAAAGCATGTTACAGGTAGGGCAGTAAAAAAGAAGGGTGATGCATGGTGGGATAATGTACAATCCTCCCACTGTTTTCTGAATCAGTGTGGATTTGAGACCTGGATGTCGCTGTCACTGGGGAAGATCAGTGCTGACATTTGGGTGGGGTTCTGGTGTGTTTGGAACAACCAGGCGATGCCAGGATGCAAAAGCAAAGAAAGCGAATAATGCCACGTGTGCAAGCAACAATTTACCTTTGGTTAGAAGGTGTGCAGAGCTGGCTGCGCTCTCTCATTAAAGCGTCTGTGGAGGTGGGGAGAGATTCAGAAGTAGGTCATGAAAGTGAGGAGCCTGGGAGAACATGTAGGAGGAGGGACTGCAAATTTTAGACTTTTTTTTTCAGGAAAGAAAAAAACCACCACCTCGTGACAAAATATGTGGTACAGCGAGGGGTCTGGGGAAAAGCGATGATGTTTTTCACTCCTTACAGCAGAAGAGCATTAGCATATTCTGTGAAGTAGAAAAGTGGCAGATTCAAAACAGATCAATGAAGATGTATTCTCAAGTGCAGGAGCTGGATGCTGTAGGGAAACAGAAATGTGGAATTCAGAGTGAAATCAGAAATGCACATCGATGCTCATATCTGTGATTTGCTAATGTGAACACTGAGCTTGCCATAGTGTTCAGTTTTGTGACCCTGCATGTTGCTGTAGTTTGTTTTTTGCTACGTTTGGTGATTATTACCAGTGCAGGAGCTATAATCATCTGAAGCTTGGCTTCAGCTGTAAGATTTTGGTATAAAATGAAAGAACGAAAATAACTTTGTTATTTTATGGTTTGAAATTACCAGCAGTGGCAACAGAGGTTAATAGCAGGTTAGTGCTCACCTGGTTTAGGAGTTCAGTTTAGTGGCAGAGAGTTACAAGGCTCTAGTGCTTGGCAGCAGTTTTGAACCCCAAATTAAAGCTTATCTCACTGGTGTTGAAAGTGTTTGCTGCGAGGAAGGTGCTCTTTCTGTTGCAAAGCTTTTGCTCGCTGGTCGGAAACATTCGATGTGCTGTATTGTTGGAGGCAGGAATCGTGGCCTTCTGGACCTCTGACTAGATCTGTGTTTTGTTTGAATGAACTTCAAAGATCCTGGATGCATCAGGAAAAATCTTTCCAGTTTAACAAAAGATGACTTTGAAGTCTCTCATTTCAATAATCAGAACTAATGAAAAGCATGAGTAATTCAGGAAAGTGGTGTTTTGTGCCAACTGTGAAATGAGTCTCATGGAATTTGCCACCTAAGTTTTCTGTAGGTCAAGACAAGAATGAGAACAGTAAATTTAAAACTATTTACGCTACGTAAGTAGGACAGAGCTGGAATTCCACAGAAATTTTCCATGATGGAAATACGTTTCTCTGCCTTGTGTGAGGAGTTCAGGCAATTCTTCTGTATAATTTGATGCTTACCACTCTAGGGAGACAGGTTGGTAGACTGTTGGCAAAGGTTGAATTTGTTTTGCTGTAATACTACTTGTGTGTGTGTTTTGTTGATGTCTGCGCAGCAAGCTGGATGTGAGACGATACAGCTGGCAGGCTTGATTTTCATGCCAGTTTTGGATACTGTGACACATGTATTGACAGTGAATTTCCAATGTGAATGCACTCAGGGCCTGAGTGGTGGATCCATTACAGTTGAACATGATGGAATTTAGTATTTTCATCTTTGTTTTTCTTTATAGTCCCTGGAGGATAGTAGATGACTGCGGAGGTGCTTTCACGATGGGAGCGATAGGAGGTGGCATTTTCCAAGCTATCAAGGGGTTCAGAAATTCCCCAGTGGTAAGTAAAGTCATTTGAGAGTGCATTCAGAGTGCGGTCCTCCTTTCTCTGGCCCTCAACAGTTAATCTGGCCAGCCGAAGGTAAAGGAGAAGAAATCCCTGTGCAGGGAGTGGGACTGGTTAGTGGCCTGCATGTCATTAATCCAAACCAGGAGGCTACATCTGGTGAACGGCTCAGGGTCCACATGGGTCCTTCATCTTTCTGGGTAAAAGTTCTGCTTCCCGCTGTTTGATCTGATGGCAGCAGTGGAATGCTGGCAGCTGGCTGCCCTCCCTCACTGAGGGACAACTCCCTCAGGATGGGGAAGTGGAGGTTGCAGCAGAATATAACTGTCTCAGCTGATCTGATCAGCCTTTGGTTCTGTCTGCATGTAAAGCTGTGAAGCCTGGGCTGTTCTTCCTCTTCTGGCCTACCCCCTCTCCCTTTCTTTTAAGAAATGGAAAGACTCAAAGGAAGAATCTTTTTCTCCTTCAGAAATTAATTAATCTCTTTTTTAATTATTAACATTTTTTATTAGCTGAATTTTTTTGATAGTCAGGTTTTGTTTAAATGCAGATGTGTGCATAAACATGAAAGTTGGAAGTTTAGCTGATGCAAGTCAGTTTTTACTTTCAGGATTTCTACTGCAAAATTTTGACTATAAACCTGTTGTAGAGACATTTGATAAACTAAGATCCAATTTCTACTTTGCTTTAAAACATTTCTCGGGCTCCAATTAAAAGGGGTTTTTTTGAGTGTATTTTGGTGTTACTATGTGGCAATTTGTTTGCCTAAAATTTCTTAATAAGCCATCAGTTTGAGGTAAGTTTTGTAAATAACTGTTTCCAAACTAGTCAGATCCTGCAGACACTTAACTTGAAAAGGATTATATGCTTAACTACATGCTTAATTTTGCTCAAGACTTATTGTCCACACTTCTGAGTGCTTTTATTGAAAATATAACTTGGGTGTATGTTCTTTAAATCTTCTTAAAGTGTAGGAAAATATCTAGTCATACTTCTGTGGGCTCCTGGATGACATGCTTAGTGTTAGGCTCTGGAAGGCTCAGCGCTACACTTAGAAGCTGAATTGCTTGCTTCTCTTAGCTACAGAGACTGAGCTGATGAGACAAGGGCTAAATACTCCACTTGACCAGCAGGAATGACTAAATTTGGGACAGCTAGTGAGATTGCTGCTGCCAGCCGAGCACAGTGCTCCTGGTCTGTGGGCATCTGCGACAGGTTTGAGGTGGTTGTAGTAGAATAGATAGAGTACTGATGGAATTGTAATATAACAGCCTGCAGTAACGCAGCACTTTGGCAGTCTTCCTCTGGGTAGGTTTCCCTGTTCTCCATGGACAGAGTCTGCTCCCTGCGGTTACCTGCACCTGATGCTGCTGTTTGCTCCACTGGTATCCTGTGTGCAAACTGTGTCAAGTGACCGGGCATCAGATAGGAACAAAGAAATGATACATGTGCAAAATAAATATGCTTATCTTGCTAAAAGTGTTCCTTTAAATGTCTCAATCCCCACTAGGCCAGTCAAAACAAACTTTGAACTCAAATTGTTTAATGCCTGATGGCTGTAATTCATTTCTGTAGCTGACAGGTCTATTATAAGGGAGTAATAAATACTAAAGTATGTGTAAGATGCAGTTTCTGTCAGCTCCTTATCACAGCTGTTGAGGGAGCTTAGAAATATTGTTGGGCCTGTGGCAAGTTTTTGCTATATACAGTTAGATTGGCTGTAAGACTTCACTCTTATTTTAACTGTTTCTCTTTTATTGTAGGGTGTAAACCACCGGCTGCGGGGAAGTTTGACAGCTATTAAAACAAGAGCTCCACAACTGGGAGGTAATTAATTTTGTATTGTTGTTGCAGTCAGTTGGCTGTTGGTAGATAACCGAGTTTGGGAATATAATGTGGTACGAGTGCAGTGACACCTGCACTGTGGGCCAGCTGTGTTGCAGCAGGGATTGTTGGTCCAAGCAATGAGTAAATACGATTCTGGTGCATCCAGAATTAGTTTAGGTGTGGAGGAAGCGTGCTTGTGTTCATGGAGTGATAAGCCAGGGTTAATAATTTTGTCATACTTTAACCAGCTCTGTGCAGAGCTGCCTGGGGGCCTGTGCATTGTGCCCAGGGTTTTAAAATAAGCAAAACTGACTCATGAAAAGAAATAATCAACCTTGGAGAAACAATGAAGTGGATGGGTGGGTTTGGGTAGGATTTCAGACTGTTCCCCTGAGGTCAGCTAGGTAAATTTCAGTCATTTCTATGAAGTGAATTTTGCATGTAAAAGTCTAAAAATCACAAAACTGCAGCTTGAGTCAAAATGATGTCGTGACCTCTTAAAGGTCACACTGTGGTCACGCACTGTGCTGTGCCATTATGCCATTCTGACAGGCAAATTGAATTAATGCATTACAGAAGGAGAAAATGGGAGGGTGGCGTTGAGCACGGAAACATCAACTGCAGCAGAACTACTTAAAGAAATTGGTGCCACAGACTGAAAAGGCTTTATGGCTGCAGCCTGTAGTGGCTGTGCAGAGAGGAATCCCACCTCCTGTTTTTTATTAAGTTGATATAAGGTGTTAAGACCCCTCAAATTAAGGAGGGCTGAACTTACTCTAAATAGTAGTTTTCCCCAAATGAGTCTGGAGATCAATATTTCTTTTCATTTATGATATACATTATTGTTAAAAAACTTCAGAATTTGCATTCTGAAAACTGTCGCAGTCTCTTTGCATCTGTCATACAATACCGATCAGCACCGATCTTCTGAGATGCCAGAAGCAGGATTAGGATAAGGTGCGAAATTACTCTGCATCATTCTCTGTGAGGAAATGTGTTTAACAAGTGAAAAATCTGAAAGTTCCCTGAGCTAATCTGGCTTTATTAGAATGGAAGTTCCATTATAATTACTGTTTGATAAGCTTCCTGTCATTAAATATAAATTAGTGAGATTAGTATATATAGAATGTATGTGTATGTACGTGCATGTGCAATATGTGTGTCACCTGGCAAGTTGAGAATTTTTCACAGTATTGATTTTAAGCTATGTTTGCTTCTTTGTGGGTTTGAGTATACTTCCATGTCTGAAAGCAAGCACACTCATACTAGACCATCTCATGATTATATGGGTGCAGCATGGCTGGCTTGTCTGCTTTCTCTAAACTGTTTTTTGTTTATTTTTTAACAGGTAGCTTTGCTGTCTGGGGAGGTCTCTTCTCGATGATTGACTGCAGTATGGTCAGAATGAGAGGGAAAGAAGATCCCTGGAATTCAATCACAAGTGGGGCCCTGACTGGAGCCATATTAGCTGCAAGAAGTAAGAAACTGAGGAAAATGGAATTGAAAAACTTCTGTATTCTAAATGTACAGTTCTTATTGTTATAGTGAAGCAACAGTCTGTGATACCCAAACTGGAATTTACTTTCTTGGAGAAATTGAAAGATAATCTGAAACTTTTGTCCTGTGCTTATGAAAGTAATAATTATGTTCTCAGACATTACCGGTGTTCCTTTGTTTCCTTGAGGAAGAGGGGGGGAGTTGCCCAGTAATTATCCTTTTATTGGTGATGCTAATGAGGCTTAATGGATGCAAAATTACTGCTTCTGAGTCTGCTTATAGGAGAGATTATAACTAAAGGAAGAGAGCTATAATATGCAAAGTAATGCATCACAGAAGTAAAAAGTGTTGTTTTGTGCTTTTTATTTTTAGATGGACCTGTTGCCATGGTCGGATCTGCTGCGATGGGAGGAATTCTCCTAGCTTTAATTGAAGGAGCGGGTATTCTCTTAACAAGATTTGCCTCCACACAGTTTTCAAACGGTAAGGAGCCATCAGACTATGGTGTCGCAAGGCTTTTATAGTGCAGTCTTTACTAATGTACCTCTTCCAGTCATTGGTCTTATCACAGAGTAAATCTACTCTGCCGGTTGCCAGCTTGTAAGGCTGCAGAAAGTCAGGGAGGAGCTGCATGTTGCTGCTGACAAAAGAGCATCATCAACTGGGCGAGTGGAGACTGCATGGCTGAAAGCAGGGACATCCCTGCTGTCCCTGTCTTCTGCCCAGTCCCCTGATGCAGCCACACAACCTGTCAGGTGGTGGCAGCAGTATTGGAGTCAGTGGTGGGTGACACAACCGCTTTGGGGGAACAGCAAGCAGCAAGTTTTGGGCAAGAGGGATAATGCCGGCAGGCTAGCTATGGTCTCTGTGCAGATGTGTGGGTAACCCTGGTTTAAATGAGGTGATAAAGATCAGCAGGCAGATACAGATAAAAGATTTCCAAGAGGGGTGTTGGTGGTCTGATTTTTCTAAACTGCTTCAAAAACTACATCCCTTTGTTTTTTTTCCAAGTAAAACACAAGCTGAGGTGTCAGTTAGCTGACTCGGTAACCACTTGTGTAAATACCTGCCTGTGCAAAAATACCTCTATCGCCCCACCTTATTTTGAGTGGAATACAGACAAGAGCACAAGTGTTGAAAGGATTAGTAGCAAGCCACTAATTCCTGAGAGGCTTCCTCTCTCAGGTTTGTTCACGGATGTTCTTTGTTCAATCTAAATTATAACAATTTTTGTTCTTAATCCAAAGACATTTTAAAATTAATCTGCTTTAGAGAAAGGGTATCATCTGTCCGTTACAGTTTATTCTCTCTAGAATTGGCATACAGTAAATGTATTGCTTCCCTCCAGCAGAACGTCAGTAAGAGGAGTTGGGAAGCTGACTCCACAATGACTTGTTCCATTTCACTGGCTTGCTTTATTGTCGGGCAAGTTACTGTGGGTAAACCTTTACAGAGTGGCTGAGTTCAACTGAAGGGCAATAAGGCATAGGTTTCCAGCTCCTTTAGGTGACTGAAAATATTTCCTTCCCTCTCACTGCTCTGATTCATTTCCCTGTTAGTAAAAGAGATAAAAATATGGTCCTTATTGGGCTGAGGCTCTTGTCAATGTGTAAAGCTCTTGAACTTTTTTGAATTAAAAAAAATCAAATGTAAAGTCTTGTTATTGGCTTAATTTTAAGAGGGATTTATACAAACAAAAACGCTGTGAATGTGTTTTGTGCTGTTAGTGACAAGAATCTCTTGTCTTTTAGTATTTATTATTTGCCTTTTTTCTCTTGCCTTGTTCACAGGCCCTCAGTTTTCAGATGACCCCTCCCAGTTGCAGCCCTCTCCGTTTGGCGACTACAGACAATACCAGTGATTATCCTCATTCTCCTAGTTCACGTTGTACCTGAGCTGTAGTTTAAAATGCTGGAGGACCAAGATGCGGTATGTCTTTACACCAGTGGTAGTCTCTTACACAAACCATGCCAAGAGGACCTTCAGCACTTGCCAGTGTAAAACTGCACAGGAGAACTTTTAGAAGATGACAGATCTATTTATTCATGATAGATTCCATTGCTGTAATGTTAATACATGTCTGATAGAATACATGGAGAATTAAGACAAGGACCAAATGGAGTCTTGTTGTCCTTTGGACATGGACTGAAGTGAAAGTCTTTGGAGTCTTCCCTGGGATGTGGCATTGACCATCCACAGTGAACGCAGCTGGAATTTAGCCTCTTCCCCATCGGACTTAGGTGGCTACACATATTTCAGCTTAAGGAAAAGAGTTCATCTCCACACAGTTTTCCAATCCTAAAGTGAATATTACTGGGAGAATGTGCAAGCCAGTGAAAATTACTTCCAGCTAAACATATATTTCACTGCTGTTCTTTGTTTTCTATGCTACTGCCTAAGTGCAGCCTAAGTTCTTTGGCTAAAGCAGAATCTGCCTTTTGTGGATCTGCAGGCTGCAGCTTACCTCTGACTTCCTCTAAACCCACAAGGCTTTGAGCCCCTTTTAGGAAGAGGTGGCAGCAAACTAATTCTTCACCTCTGCTGCTGCTTGCTCTGGCTTTCGCAGCAGGGGAACACCCCAGACAGCTTCCCGTCCTAGAAAAGTGCAGTGAGATGTGCGTAGGAGTCCCCAACAGAAAACATGTAGGCCTGTGGGGCTGGAGGGTGAAGCATTGCACCTGCATGCCTGCTGCCAGCGCAGCCTTTTGCCTTTTCACCTCAGATCCAGTCCTAAACACGATTTGAAACATCTGCTCCATGTTTTTGTTCTTAAACTCCAGTTGTGGAGGCATGTTCCCTCTTGTCAGCAGTTAAAAAATCATATCCAGTGACGTTTTCTGTTGTTAGTTAATACTATTACTTGCTGGCAGTTCCTGATAGAACATCTGTATTCAAAAAGACTTGAGTAATATTATCTGAGCCGCTTCATGCCTTTTCTTCTGCCTGGGAAGGAGCTCAATCTCTGCACTTAGTCAGGAAACTAAGTCAGACCCATGTAGTAGGAGGAGAGGATGAAAATAACACTGAAACAGTCACACTAATGGTTGACAAATGGTTGAATTAGGATTGTACAAAGCATGCATGCACGTGCGGGATGCTGACCATCTCCTATGTCCTGTCATCCTGTAAAAGTGACATTTTCCTGTTTCCACACCCTGGCCTGTCCTAGAACGGCTCCAGGACTGCTGGGACTTGTGTCTCTGGTACCTTAGTGTTTCATATAGTTGCTGCTGGTGTGTCATTTTCAAAACCATAAGCACAAAAGCACTGTGTGTGTGTGCATGAAGGCCCGTCTTGCTTTGCTGCTTACCTGGTTCCTTGGGCAAACGTGAAAGACAATTTTCTGGATTTGTGTCACTCAGCCAGTGCTCCCCAGTCGCAGAGTGGGTGAGTCTCTGGTCTTTGAGAGAGAACTACGCTCAGCTCTCATCCTCTGTGGAGCCTCCTCTGTGTATCCAAATCTGTGTGTTAATTGCTAGATGTTTTCCTGTACTCTTTATGTAGGATTAGAGCACTTGGCGGTTGTTCAAATCTGCGTGCAGCTTGAGGATTTCATTCTCTGTCCTGGCTCTCGCACTGCTGAGTTGTCCTTAGGGGTTTGCTGGGAGGGGAGAGGACTCAGCTGAGTCATCTGCCCCTATTTAAGCAGCAGGCTGGAGCACTTGGGTGACCTTTCCCACCACTGCTTTGTCTGGGCGCAGACTCCGGCTAGGGTGGGACACGGGGGTGCGCAGGACCTGTTGTAGGTTGATCTGCAGCAGGGGAACCTGCTGCTTCATGCCCTAGGGGCTCCATCCAGGCCCTGCCTTCACTGTCCCTAAAGCTGGGCCACATCCAAACAGCTCAAAAAAGGACCACCACACAACCCTACCCTGCAGCAGTGACCTGCCGGGGATAGCTGGGACACATGCCACTGGTGACCAGCTGTGGTGGCCCTGCCAGGCCCTCCTCCCTTGCTCCTCTGTAAGGGAACGGGCTTTGGCTGCCTGAGCTGAGCTTTACTCAGATCAGCTCTTCCCCTCTAATCCCCCTTGACCGTCTGTGCTGGATGGTCACTCTTGCATACTTTGAGAAGCCTCTGATTTAGGGTGTCTGTCATCCTTCTCTCCCCCCACACCAGCCAGGCTGCAGCATCTTTTCTGACCAGCTGAGAGCCCTTTGTCGTGCCAATCACAGGAGGGAAGTCAGCAGGCCCCACTGCCCAGTGGCATATTGCTCAGCCAGGGAAGGGTTTCCTCCTCTGTCATCGCCACAACACCCAAGAGTTTCCTGTGTTTTATTTCAGCCATTGGGACTGTCTGGACTCACTGCCATGGCAGGAGGGATCCCACTGCCCCTCACAGCTGCTTCTGCTGCTCAGCCTTTGAGGGGACATGCTGCTGGGGGGTGCTCAGAGCCCTCTCCCCCAAAGCAGCCCAGACCCCGAGCAGCCTCCTCTCTACATCCACCCCAAAAAACGAGACAGACACCACCAGCACGACACTGAACTATTGACCTTTTTATTTCAATCAACTACAGCAGCTCTACATTCCCCTAAAACACTGTCCTTCCTTTACTACCACAGACAGCGAGGGAGCCGAGTACACTGCGGTGGCAGCAAGTCTTTTTAAAGCTTAGTATTAAATATTAAATATTCTCTCATTTATGTTTACATTACTTTGTCAAGGAAAACAAACAAACAAAGACAATTAAAACTTAAGTTACATAAATCTGTGCCTGTGCCCTGGGCAGCAGCACTGGGGGCCGCAGAGCTGCCCCCAGCAAGGCGGCTCTGCTGCAAGGGATATGCAAAAATCTCTGGCCCTCGGCCTGGTAGTGCGTGACTCTGCTCGTTCCGGCAGTGAGCTCAGGAAGCGGGTGCTCAGCTGTGCTGGGAGCGGGGTACCCGCACCCTTTGCTTTCAGAAATCAGCATGCCTGGGAAGGCCGGAGGACCGTGGTGCAGGTAAAACACTGGAGGAGGTGAGGCCGCAGCACCTCCCCTCAGCCCCAGTGAAGTGCGCAGGGAAGGGGGTGAGGATTTGGTCAACAACTTTGCTAAAGAATTTTTGTTCCTTTTTTTTTTTTTCTTAAAAAAAAACAAACAAAAAACAAAACCAACAACCCCAAACCATTTTGAGTCTTCCTTTGATTTTAGCAAAGACAGAGTTTAAAAAGCACTTAGGAAGCTTGTACTAAAATCAGGTTCTCTCAGAGGAGAGAGTCGTCTGTGCACCCCCCTTCGAGTCCGTAGCGAAACTCCTGCAGGTTCGACACCCCGTAGAAGTGGACAAAGGCCGCAGCCACCACGAGCACGTGAAAGATCTGATGTGACTGAAACTGCAGGGAAGCCAAAAAGCCCTTTAGACCAGACCAAAGAGGACAAAAGCAACACCGGGAACACCTCCTCGCTGCTTCTGCACTGCCCCAGGACTGTCCTCTGAGCTCCACTCTTTCCCCCCTCATTGCTCCCAGGTAGCATTTTCCACCCTGTACTTTAGCCTGCCCTGCCTGCTTGCAGCAGCCATTCAAGGTCTGGCTGCCCTCACATGCACTGCAGTGCACCAGGACACCCTCAGCCACCTCCTCCTCATCTCAGAGCTCACCGCCCTCAATCACCCCCTCCCCAACTCCACAGCTGCCCCCCCCAAAGCACCCTGCTCACCACCTTGTCCCCACACTCACCCAGATGTCAAACTTGCCCGGGAAGAAGCGCTCAGGTATGCGGGCAGCGTACAGCCCCGCACCTGTGATGTACATCACGGCCATGAGGAAGAACCAGCCCATCTGGCCAACGGTGGTGGCTTTTACGAACCCTTCGGCAATGGTGAAGTGCATGGTGGGCACCACGCCACTCAGCCCCAGCCCCAGAAAGACGCCTGCGGTGGAAAGGAGAGATCAGCAAATGGGAGGGCAGCATGGACAGGGTGCTGCTGCTCCCCACCAGCTCCCCTTACACCCTTATCCTGCGCAAAAGGAAGCTCCTTGAGGCACCAGCAGCTTTTCCTCACTCAGTTCTGGATTACCCAACCCCCACGGCATCTATCCTTCACAACACGAGGGATCTACAACTCTACATCCTCATTAAAACCACTGCTGATCCCCAGTGCTCACTGGGCAGAGCTCGCCATGCAGACGTGTTCTCTGTACAGCCGCAGGGCTGCGGCAGCTCCCGCTCCTGGCTACGGGAATGGCCCTTTTGGAAGGTGCCAGCCCTTGGGATCGCACCGAAGCCTCACGAGCACAAGGAATGCAGCCACCCCAGCCATCCCTTCGAAGAGAGGTTTTGCCAAAGTCATTTGTTCAGTGAAGCTGCTTGAAGCTCAATGGGAAGGTGCTAATTAGCGGGGCTGAAATTTTCAGCTCTGGCATCTAATTAGTTTGGCAGAGAGCAAACGGCATCACAGTGAGACACCAGCCCACAGAGGCTGCGGCTTGTACTCGCAGCAGGATCTTGCTTCACAGCTGGGGAGGACAGCAGCCCTCTCCAGGAGCCGGCAGCTGGGACCTCTGCCAGCACACCAACACCAGTGCTGCCATGGGGGAGCGGTGGGGCTGACAGTCCCACACTGTCCCCTGCCCTATTCTGAGGGGGTCTCGTGGGTCATGCACCAGTGGTGCTGCCCAGCCTCCAGCTCAGCATCATCTCTCATAGGGTAGCTAGATGCTGCTGCGATAGACATTTTGCTGCAGGAGACCCCCTGGGAGGTGACGGTGGGCAGAGGTGCTTCTCCACGCTCAGCGGTGCTCAGTGAGGCAGATTTAATCTGCAGAGGCTGCAGCGGGGGCAACATGGGGTGTGCATGTGGAGCGGGCTGGAGGCAGCCTCGCCCCGCAGCCTCCAAGAAGGCAGGTACATGCCAGCGTGTAACTGGCAGGGGACAGATGATGAGGGAACCTCTTCCTCCTCCGCCTAAGCTGCAGGTTCACGCTGCCAAACCGCTTCCCGGAGAAGGCACAGCCCCAGGCCACCCAGCCACCACTTAGAGGGCTATTTTTAAATGCTGGCTGTCTGCTCCAAACCTCAAGCTTGCTGAGTGCCAGGCAGAGCTCAGGCCCTGCTCAGCAGAGGATCTAAATCCCCAGGACAGTGAGAGGAGGAAGACCTCTCCCTGCCAGAGGCTGCTGTAGGGCAGTGTGGTGCTCTGGGGGAATGAATTCTGCAGATGCTGAAAGCTCTTCGCAAATGGGAAGAGCCATCCCACCACAAAATCTTCCCAAAGTCCACCCCAAAGCCCTCCTGAGCTCCCTCCCAGGGCTGGGGACTTGGGGTGAGGAGGGAGAACTCCTACCTGCTCTTGTCTGCCTGTGCTTGGGGGTGGCGAACCGGTCCCACTGAGCAACGATGATGGCAGAGATGCCCAAGACACAAACGATGGAGAGGTAGATGAGTCTTGGCTGCGGGGAGCAGTAGAACGAGTAGTAGAGCCACGGGACAAAGCTCCCCATGATCAGCAGTGCAATTCCTGAATAATCCAACCTGCAGTCGGGGTACAAGGACAGAGAGTCACAGGTGAGCCCCCAAATCCACCCCCCCTCCTTGCATCCTCTTGGTAACGGTGTGTCAGTACCCTCCAGCCTGTCTGCACCCAAGTGGAGTCACCACGGCCAGACAGGCAGCTACAGCCCCGCAGGTGAAGCTGCATGTCCAGAGAGGGGAGGAGGGCTGCACTCGGGTCTCATCAATGCAATATGGGACAGGAGAAGGCCTGGGCACGTATACGGCTTCTGGGGATGCCAGCAGAGCTCAGCAGGAGCGCAGGGGATAAACAGGAGCTGGCTGGAGACAAGAGGGGCCATGCACTTGAACCACCACGACAGGACATGGCAGGCACGAGTCCTTGTGCATACGGATTTGACTATTATCTCCACTGTAAAGTGCTTTTGATCTATCGATCCAGGAACCATTTCACCACTGAAACACAGCTGCTTGCATTACTCCCACTGGTGTGGCAGCCGTGGCAAGTGCCTTCCCTGGTATGCAAGGACATTTCTGCTGAGGGTGTAGCAGCACAGTTTGTTCTGCAGACACGATCCCACAGGATCTCTGGGGTTTGTACAAAGGGGATTGGCAAGATTTCCCAGCAAGCAGCACCCAAGTAAATGCCTTTGACAGACTTGTGTGAGCAAGATCTTATTTGAAAGCCTTGCCACTGCTCTGTCTGTGCCACGAAGGCTGATGTGAGCTTAACTCTAAGAGCAGCCTGCACACCGATCTCGGAGAGAGGCACTGGCCACTGCCCAGCCTTTCCACTTTGCCAGGAATCCTGCTTGTTTTCTTTCAATTTGGTTTCAGTCCAAACTGGATCCAAATCGGAGTGTTTGAAAGCATCCAGTAAGCTGGCAACTGCCAAACTGCGGTTTCCCATGGCTGCCCAGTGAGACCAAGACCCCTCCTCCCTTCACTGCTATGAGGGTCACAAAGGGTGTTCCCTCGGGAGCTGCAGGTTCCCAGGGTCCCTGTCTTTATCATCCACCTGAAGGCATTTGAGCTGGCAGATTTAAGATTCTCAGGCACAGGGCAGAGCCCTCCAGGACCCAGCTGTGGTTCCCTCTCAGCTCCACACTGGATTCAGTGAATGCTCCCTTCCCCCAAGGATAAAACATTTGGGAATGCGGCACTTTCCAAGAGGAAGCGCTGTGAGAACTCAAAACCTCCTATGAGACCACACAACCCCACTTGTGCTGACTCACTTCGAAAAAGTCCGCGAGACCTTCTCTGAGTGACAGTAGACAGTGTGGAAAAGCCAGGAGAAGCTGAGGCACAGCACTGCTCCCAGGAAGAACATGCCGAATACCACCTTCTCCTGCAGAGGAGCCATGAAATACATGTTGGGCCGCAGCATGGTCAGGATCCCCAGGCAGAGGAACAAAACAAAACCTGCAGGGAACACACCAAACGGGCAGTCAGGCTGAAGGAAAGTGAACGAATTCAGCAAATACCCAGGAGCAACACAGCCCTGACTGTGTTCTGCAAGGCAGGCCCTGGACATATCCTGCTCACAGTGCACCCAGAGGTGCTCAGTCGCACCTGGGGCTGGCCTGGAAGCGGGCTGTTAGCTGAGGCTGTTGTTACTGCAGATGAGCGGAGCTAGGGACAAGGGAATGGTCAGGCGCAGGGTGAAGAGCCACTGACCATCCCTGGGTTTCAGAGGAAAGCGCTCTGAGGCTTTCCTGTTTTGCCCAGGACTTATTTCTCCATCCCACTCTTGCAGAGCATCGGCAAAGCCACAAACGGTCGCTGAGCCCAGCGCTGGGGCCCCGCTGTGGTCTGGTCTCCCTTCACCCAAGGAGCTCCGGGAGCTCTTGGGCACCTTGTGACAGAGCTGCCTGCATGCACAGGACCAGGCAGGGGTATGCAATCCTCACAGGGGGGTCCTGGGCATGGAGAGGACCCCAGGACTGAGCAAGTCCCGGCTGTAAAAGGCTGCCCTGTGCATGGGGGCCAAGCCCACCTGCAGCCCGAGGGCTACCAATGCCCCCCCTAGTCACCTAGCAAGTGTGTCCAGATGTTGCCCGTCTCAGTGTGTATTCGGAAGATGCTCTTGAAGCAGGCTCGAAAGGACGGCATGGGAGGCCTGTGGCCATGCAGGAGGTAATCGTTGTCCTTCAGCCAGTCAGGCAGCACATCGTAAGGAATCACGCGCCAGCGCCCTTCCCACACCTGCAACACACCAAGCTGCTGGTGGCCCCCAGAGCGTCGAGCAAGCCCAAAGGTTCAGGTTTGCTCACCCCGGGAGCCTGAAATTACACTTGGAACAAGCCCAGCCAGGGCTGAAAAGGCACCGTAAGGCTCTTTGGGGAAAGGAAGTTCAGCGCTGGCAACATCAGCACCCTGTAGGACCCCTTAAACCACGCACATCCTGCAGAGCGCTCCCCACACTCAGTGAGTCAGAGGGGATTCGCACCCTCAGGTTTAACCCTTCCACACCTGAAGCAGCTGTTCTCTGCAGTGGGGAGCTCCCATTTTGGTCAGGGAAGAGAGAGCCCTGGCTGGCAACAGAACTGGGCTGGCCCTCAGCCAGCGGTTGACCGTTACCAAACCACGGTGACCATGAGTGCAGGCACTGGGTGAAACCAGCAACAGTGCTTGGTGCTCCCAGTCCCTGTTAGAGGACTGCAGAGACACTGGGGCTGCTCCCTAGGTCGCTGCTTGTCTGGCATGGCTGGGCACAACCACCACCCCTCACCAGCACTTCCGATCCACTGCCATCCCCTTCCTGCTCCGCTCCTGGGAGACGCTGCTGGGAGCAGAGCCAGAGCAGACTGCCGGCAGAGCCGCACGGAGCCCGGGGAGCTTTACCCAGAAAAGAGCGATGCAGCCCAGCCCCTGCCCCCCACCCCAAGCCCTGGGCTTGGGGCATCCGGGCTTCACTCATTCTCCAAAATCAGGATTGGGAGATCGCGACATGCTCCTGTACCTTATACACAAACTCTTCCATCTTCTCCATGGCATGATGAGCCTGCAGCGGCAGAGTCAGCACGCGGACCACCTCCTCCTCTTCCTCACGGGCCGCTGGGCATGGCGGGTCTTCAGCCTAGAGGCAGAAATGCCGGGAAGAAATCATCCCTGCCCACGGGAGGAACAGCATGTGGAGAGTGGCGAGTCCCTTCTGAGAGCACCTGGGGCGTCATCCCTTCCTGAGGGGACAGGCAGCACCTGCCGGTCACCACCGCTTATGCAACATGCTACTGTCTTAACCATCTCAGGCAGGCTAATCCCAGATTTATTCTTGTTGAATGGTGGGATTACCGTGGGGGGTTTTCACCCCTACAACCAAGGCTGGAACAGCCACTTGGCCCAGCCAGGAAACCCGGCCCTCCACCCCTACTAGCAGCCCAACACAGAGCGGAGGCAGTGCTGCCCCAGCACCCTCCCGGGCTGGGAACACTCTGCCCGTCCCGGCTCAACTCCCTCTCTTCTCCTTTACCATTAGCAGGTTTGGGAAAGTGGTTTCCAGCCCCAAGGGCCACAGAACAGCTAGATGACTGAGAACACCCCATTCCCTCCAAGCAACAGCACTGACATGCAGACACAGCGCATCTCGGCTGACATCTCTGCAAGAGGGCTATCACAGATCCACGCCTGCAGGACAGGAGAAGTTTCTGGGCCAGCTCAGGGCGTGGACCAGCCAGACCATCAGTGTTCGGGTAACAAAACATCTCACAGCCTCTGCGCTGACACAAAGCGACGACTAGACTCGGGACTCTGCAAAACGCACCCGGCTGGCCTCCATCCTTCAAGCCACTAATGGGATAACGGGCAAATTCCTAGGTTAATCCGCAAGGACGGAGCAGAGAGGCTGAGCACGGAGGAGCAGAGCCAGCTGCGGCAGCCAACCCGGCCGGGGGCCCGCTTGCCGCCTTGCCCGCTCGGGGAGGGGGGGGTGGATGAAGGTCTTACACTGGCCGAGCCGGCGGCTCCTTGGTCCCCCTTCTCCTCCAGGAGCGGCCCCAGCTCGGCCAGCTCCAGGTGGGCCCTCTCCCGGCCGGCGGCGGCCAGCCCGTTGCCCTGCCCGGCGGCGGAGGCTTTGCGGGACGCCATGGGGGCGGCGGGGTCGGTCCTGGTGGCCGAGGGCAGCCGCTGCAGGTCCCTCCGCGTCCTTGTGCCGCCGCGCTGGGGAGGGAGGAAGAAGAGAGTCACCGGGAACCGACGGCCGCCCTAGGCCGGGCCCTCCCCGGGGGCTGGCACAGGCGGACCCGGCCCCCCGCCCCGGCGCACCGGCGGGGCTGGGGCTAAGGCCGCCGCCACCCGCCGGGGGAAGGGGGCAGCGCTCGGACACCCCCGCCCCGCCCGCACTCACTCACCAGCCGCTACATCCCGCGCTGGGCGGCGGCGGCGGCGGCGGCACCGGAAGCGACGCTGAGGGAACGGGCCGCTTCCGGTCGCGAAACCCCGCCCCGCGCGGCGACGACGACACCCCCGGGACGGAATGGAGGGCGCCGCGCGGGTCTCGCTTTCTGATTGGCCGCAGCCGCTGTCTGTCTCTCTTCCCTCCCCCCGCCCCGCGCCCCGCTGGCTGCCGGGCGCTGCGATTGGGCGAATCGCCCACCTGACGTGCCGGCGGGGGGCGCTCTAGCCCGGCCGCGCGTCTCTCTGGCCAGGCGCTCGGCTGCCCCCTAGGGGCGGGGCGCCGCGCAGCGCCGGGAGCGCCACCTCCGGGAGTCCCGTGATGGCGGCGGGCGGGCCCGGTCGGACCGGGGAGAGCCGGCGGGTTCCGCACCCCGCGGCCGTAGCGGGGAGGGGGGAGCCGACCCCCGCGGAGCGAGGGCCGGGCCCGCGCCGCCCTTAGACCTGTGGTTGTAGTGGCCATGGCCCCATGACCAGGGCAGCACGGCCCTGAGGGGCACCCAGGCCGGAGAGGACGGACCCAGTCATCCGTCCGTCCATCCGTCCCTGTCCCTCTGTCCCCAGTGGCTGTCAGCCACCTTGGCACCACCCTGCCCATACGCATGCAGGTCCCCAAGGAAGGCCGTCGAGGGCTTCCCCAGCTGCTGACAGCCCCGGAGAGCAAATGTCGGCAGCAATAATTGATGGCCAAGGTCGCCCTCGGCCTGTCGGGTCCGGCTCGTCTTTCCCTGCCCGGAGGTTTAATTACCTCCGCTAACGACAGCCGGGGCCGGAGACTCCCCTCTGCCCTCCGCCGCCGCCCGGCACAATGGCGGATCCTGTTCCCCATCAATCATTCATGCCCCTGCCGCTGGAAGGGATTTCTCGGGGGCTGCTCAACCGGGAAGGGGATGGGGGGGATCCTCCAACCTTCCCGGCGTTAAATAGGCACTGCCGGTGCTGGGGCAGGTTGGAGGCGCCTGGGTCACCCACAGGGTGAGTGGTGGTGGGGTTTGGAGGGGACACGGGGTTTGGGGCTTTTTGGGGGTGCAGCGGGAGATGCTGGGGGATGGGAGATGGATTTTGGGGGGCTGCTTGCTGGATGGGGGCAGCCCTGTGTCCCGCTGGAACTGGGTGGTCCAGGAGAGGTTGGGGCTGGCTGTGGCCAGGGCTCTGCTCTCCCCTCTGCAGGGACGAACGCTGCTGTGTCCCCCGCTCCGGTGTCCCCATGGGTGTCTTGAGCTGCATGAAGTACCTGATGTTCATCTTCAACGTGCTGGTGTTTGTGAGTCCACCTGGGCCCAGCGGGCTGGAGGGGAGGAGGGGTCCTGTCCCCGGAGCGTGATGTCTCCGGCTGGCCCAAGAGGGTGGGTGACACCAGCCCAAGGGAGGGGACCCCAGCAGAGGTTAGAGCATCCCCTGTCCCCGTGGGGTGGCTGGGGATGGTCCCTGCACCCCATAACTGCGACGTGTCCCACAGGCTGGGGGGACGTGCCTGGCAGGCGTGGGGGTCTGGGTGGCCGTGGACCCGGCTGGTTTCCAGGACATTGTGGCTGCCAAGCCTGTGCTGAGCGTGGGTGCCTACCTGCTGCTGGCCGTGGGCATCGCCCTCTCGCTGCTGGGCTTCCTGGGGTGCTGCGGGGCCCTGCGCCGGAGCCGGCCGCTGCTGCTGGTGGTGAGTGGGGGGAGATGGGTGGGAAAGCAGCTACGGGATGTGGGAAGCTGGGCGGGCAGGGGGCTGCAGGGTGCAGGAGCTCGCGGGATGCAAGGAGCCGGGGGATGGAGGGTGTTGGGGGATGCGGGGTGTCCTCGGTGGAGCCAGAAGCCTGGTGTTCCCCATCCTGTCCCTGTCAGCTCTCAACAACCCCCCCAACCCAGTCCCCACCTTGTGACTCTTTCAATTTAGAGCCCAGAGGATTTTATAAAGCCACCGAGCAGAGTCACTTCTCTCTGAGGCTGCTGGCTTGTCCCGAATGGCATTTCCAAGCCCCCCCCCCCAATGGCGAAGGCTAGAAACCCCATTCTGAGCATGACACCACAATTTCTTTGGCATCCCCAGACCCTGGCAGCCGGTGCTTGTTTTTAACCCTCTGCCTTGCAGCCATGGTGCTCGGAGATGTGGCATCTGTCCCCAGGAGCTGCGCACTCGTCCCGTGTCCCCCGGTCTCAGGGGAGCAGGGCATGGGCAGGGCTGGCCCCAGAAGAGAGGAGGAATAGCTGGAGCAAGCTGCCCACAGGGTCGGGCTGGTCTCTGACTCCTTCATCCCACTGCCTTTCAGTTCTTCATCCTCGTGAGCCTCGTCTTCATCACGCAGCTCGTTGCGGGTGTTCTTTTCCTGGTGCACTGGAAACAGGTACCATCCCCATGCCCTGATGCCGTGCCCCGCATGGCCAGCCCCTCTCCTCCCTCTGTCATGCCATGGGTCACGGCTCTGAGTCCCCCAGAGGACTGGGACTGGTGCAGGGACGTCCTTTCTCACCCTCACCTTCATCACCAGCACCCTGATGCAAGCCCAGAACCACGTGGGTGGGTCCCATGAGTGGATCCCCATGTCCCCTCAAAGAGAGAGGGTGCCCTGGCCAGCATGGCGCTGGGCGGGGGGGGTTAGGGTGGGTGCACAGCCCCCACAGCCCTGTCCCTGGTACTGGTCCCCCAGTGCTCACAGACGGCACCCATCCCGCAGATCCAGCCGGAGCTCTTCCTGTCCGAGCTGCGGAGTAACTACCGTGGGGACGAGGGTCCTGAGGTCTTCTCCACTGCCTGGAACACGCTCATGGTCACGGTGAGCAGCTGGGAGGCTCCTGGTGGGCTGTGGAGCATCCACAGGACCTGCTGACTGTGACCCTGAACACATGCGAGGGGCTCGTGCACCCCAGACAGACACCGAGCTGCATGCTGAGCTGTTCCCCCTCCCTCCATCACCTCCCTACGTGATGTCCCCCCCATTTTGACACTGTGTTGATGGCATTTCCCTTCTGTTTCAGTTCTCTTGTTGTGGCGTTTTAGGACCTGAAGACTTTGGGAATGGCTCCCTCTTCCAGGAGCTGCACCCAGGGACGCCCTGGCCGCAGGCATGCTGCGCCCGGGATGGGCTCCTGCAGGCGGGCGAGCTGCTGGGCTGGGAGCAGTGCCGGGAGAGGAGCCCCGGCTACATCCATGAGCAGGTAGGACACGACCCTGCAGGGTCCCTGCCCTGTCCCCGGCTTCCCCAGCACTTCCCAGGCTTGTGGCAGCGGGGCAGCAGCACCCTCTGCCCCTGAGCATTGGGGACAGGAGCCTGGGACACTGCCCGCCCGTGGTTCTGCAGCCCAATGACTCCCCAAGTCCCCAGCTCATCCAGCCCCACCACGGTGCCCTGCCCCCAGTCTCGCCCTCTGAGCTCCCTGCAGCAATGGGGAGTACAAGGGATCTCCTCCATCATCCTTCTGCTCCCAGGGCTGCTTCTCCACCTTTGGCAGGACCCTGCAGAAGTACATCTCTGTACCTGGGACTTGCAGCTTGGCCGTGCTGGGCATTGAGGTACTGAGTGGGGCTGGAGGGGACAGGGCAGACGGGAAGGGACAGGGCAGGCGGCAGGTCACCTCTCACAGGCTCTCTTTTTGCCGGGAGGGTGCTCTGTGGGTGAAGGGACCAACAAATGGGCTCAGGCTGGACCCCCCCAAGCCTCTAGCTGTCATGATCACACCCAGAAAGCGGGTACACATACAGCGGGTCTTGTCTCAGGGTATAAAGCCAACCTCTCGCTGCAGATAAGCGAGGTTAAAGGACTGGGTGTGGGGGGGTATTTTGCTCCCACAGGCCCTGGGGAGTGGGGTGGGGGGGTGTTGCTCAGCAAGCTCTCTGCAGACCCCAGGAAGCTGACAGGGGCCTCCTCCCCCATGGTCAGGACAGCTGGCATGCAGCCCCTCGAGGGGGCACAGCCGTCGCCCAATTAAACCAGGAGCAGAGGACAGCGGTTCTTTAGTCTTCGGGCTCTTAGATTTTAGCAAGCACCCGCAGCAAGGTGCGAGCGCAGCCCTGCAGCAGGGGACTAACCTGCTCCCCCCACTCCTGTCATTTCAGATCTTTGCCATGTTCTTTGCTTTTTGCCTTTATTACAACTTCGACTGAGCAGGACGAAGTGTGGCAGAGGCAAGCCAAGGGCTTTGGAAACAGCAGCAGGCAAGGACACTCCATTTCCTTGCATGTGAGAGCACAGCTCTCTAGTTCAGCGCTCTGATTACTTTCCCAGGCAGGCAGGAGCCTTGCTGTGTCCTGTCTCTGCTCCAGCAGGCATGTAAGGATTGGCCTGGCTCACTTTTCTCAGAGCGGGGACAGGACACAGGCTAAATTCCTTGCAGGCAACCACGCAGAGCAGGAGGCTGAGCATTAAAGTCACTCCCACTGCGATCTGCCATCGGTCTTCACATAATTAAACAGCTCTGGTGACAGGGTGTCCTGCCCCCCATGCACCTTCTGCTCTATTGCACCACCAAAAACTGTCCTTCTTCCTCCTCATCCTCTTGAGCTTCTTGCCCTGCACCTCACCTCCCCGGCCCCCACTCTCTTCCACACCCATCCTGCTCCCAGACCTCCAGGCACCCTCCAGGCTCTTCTGCATTCCTTTCAGCTGGTGCTTTTTGCTGGCCACCTCCTGGAGGCACAACAGAGTCAAGACCCAGCCCAGGGCATGTTAAATGGTCCAAGCAGCAACTGGAATCAAACAGGCTGCTCTAGAGAGCCAGAGTTTTGAGTCTTAGGAGTCTTAATGACGGACTTATCCTTTAGCAGCCTTGATGTTACAAGGAAAAGGAAGCCTTTACTAGTGAATGATTTCCACAAGCTAGCTCTAATGTGTCTGTCTCTCAGCTTCTGCTCTCAGTTTGTTCTGAAGCAGGGACAGTAACATAGAAGCCGAAACACTTGGTGCTGTTCCCACTCCTCAGAGAAAGCTGGAAAGCAGAAGCTGAACCACTATTTCCGATTTTCCTTTTTTCCAGAATATTCCCAAAACTCCACATAACAAAACAGAAAAATATAAACTAAAGCTTTATATTTTACTTATATAATGGAACTTTTCACCTCCCCCCCTAGGAACTAGAAAAACAAAGCCTGCTACAGCTACATATTGGTTAAAATATTTAGGTATACCTACTATGTAAAGAGAAAAGGACAGTGAAAGCAAAGGTAATGGCTACAACAAAAACCACTTAGGAATCCAGGCAAGATCTCTTCTCCTTCTTGCTGATGCTACTCCCTTTTCTTTTCTGTGCAGTCGAGTCATTGGTGGTATTTGTTTCACTTTGGTTTATTTTCTCTTCCAAAGGCTTGGAAGCCTGTGGTAAGACAAGAAATAAAAGCAATGGCTGTGAATAGTTGAGTTTTGCAGCCCTGAGCACCGCTGTGCATTCCCAGCTCTGTGTGCGTACACCTTGGAACACTCTGCACTCCCACGAAGATCATAACTGACCGTGCTTCCAGCTTTTACACAGTGACCCTTAATTATCCTGCTCCCACTGCTGGAAATTTTAGGAAGGGGGAATGACAGGAGAGCAGGATAACGACTGAGCCTAGAAGTGCCACATACATGTATGAGGCAGGTCTCTCTGGTGCTAAGTGTGTTGCTGTAAAGATCTCTTCACCCTGAGCGCTTTTAACAACCCACACAATTAACTTGCAAATGCATCCGGAGCAGTGAGCACCACTCACGGGGCTTCCAGGTGGAGACATCCCCCTCTTGGAAAGCACGCTGTCTGAATCGGGTGCAGGGAGGGAAAGCACCCACGTAAGGGAGAAGGCCCAAACATAACTGATTTTTGGGGACAGGTTTTGATCTGCTTAAGTGCAATTTATTTTTATGTGACTCCTCTGTGAGATAAGTCAAGGTGCAGAATGGAGGCAGGAAAAGAAGGGTGATGGCAGGAAGGTCGCACTCCACTGGGGATTAGAAAGACTAGTCAGTGAATGGATGAGCAAGTGGAGAACAGGCGTAGCTGAGCATAAGGCACAACCACAGCAGAACATGGAGTCTGGTAGGAACAGAGCTGAGAAAGAACCAGGGCTGCAGGATCCCTGGGGAAGGGTTTTATCAGGCTTCAGTCTCACTCGTCCTTCCTTCTTCTTGAGGAGCACTGCAATTATTTGTGAATGAACACATTTATTTGGAAGGAGTGAATCTAATGATCCAAAACACAGAAGGGGAGGAAAGAAAATGCTGCCAAAGACAGCCGCTCAAAATAATTGTGAAACGCAAATTGAGACAGGAAAGACTGTTCCCAAAGATGGAGCTATGCTCGGCTGAGAAAGCAGAGCATGTTTCTTACCCTTTTCTGCTGGCTTGCATATTTCTCAGTCCACTCTTTGGCATTGAGCAAGAACAGTTGCTTGTTGTACTTGTACTCCGAGGACTAAATGTAACGAGCAAGACAGAGATTTAATACAAACATCACACTGAGAAGCTGGGACTAAGGTCTGGCTTTAGGACTCCTAGAACCAGACCAAAACCGCTACAAGCATGCGGCATGAAGCATAAAATTCATTTTGCTTGCTTTCATTTGCTTGAAGAATGCACACTGCTGTTTGCACTGGCAGGCTTGAAGAGAAGACCTTCACCATCTCTTTTCTACTGCTGGCATACACCCTGTACCACACGCCCCAGCTGCTTCAGGGAAACGCAGTCATGCCCCCAGGCCTGATCCAGATCAAGTCACACAACATGCTAGCGTGTTAATCCAGAGCGAGTGAAGTGGAAGCACAGCCTAAATCTAACACACCGTTCCTTCCTAGTCTGTGCCCATGGCCACAAGAGAGGAAGAGGAGCTCACGTACTATGTCTGCCATGAGAGGGTCATCAGGGTTGGGCTCCGCCATCAGCAGCTGTATGGAGGTCAGCAGCGTGGAGATGTTCAAGGAAGGTCTCCATGCTCCCTTCAAGGAAATGGGGTGAGAGAAGCAGTTAAGCAGAATGAAACCTGCCCACAGGCTGCCTAGAGAAGCCTCAGGACTTACAGCGTTTAAACCCAACCTGCCCACAAGCTGCCTCAGGACTTACAGTACCTAATCCCCCATGGAAAACACCAGATCCATTCTCAACACCCAGGCTGTGGCCTCTCCAAGGAAGCCTGACTGACAACCACAGGCTGCATCCTGCGCATCTCTGCTGGGTCGGTATGGGGGTTGCCCATTTTCACAGGGCCACCTAATGCCTTTTGACTCCAGTCCTTAAAACCTTGAAAACTTATATGGAACAAAGAAGGTCATGTTCTAGTCTCTGAACAAAGGAGATGCCACTCAAAAACTTTACTCCCATGCTCCTGTGTAAATAAGTCAGTAGCAAACAGACATTCAATAAGGCTTTTACAAGAAAAAGATAAGGAGTTCATTATCCTCTTCAGGCTCACTTACCCATGCCCAAGTAGCGCTATCTTACCTTTGGTGGTAATTTAAGAACATCCAGGCAAATCCTTCCAGCAGAGTCAATGTTAGGATGATAGATAGGGGTCAGAAAGCGAATCTTTGGGGGCTCAAATGGGTACCTGTAAGGGATAAGTGTTAAGAAACAAAAAAATATTTTTATATTTTTATCACAGTTGCTTCATCACCCAAGCAACGCCATCATTTCCTCCTCCTGGCCATCCACTAAGTGACATCCCCGCAAATTTTTGGGGAAGGCAGTGCTCTGCCTTTGATGCTTTCAGCTGTGTCTGACTAGCACTCTCCTGGGTAACTTTCTACAAAGAAGCAAACGCAATAGGAAGCTTTCTACTCATAAACGAGCTCCTTTCCAGAAAGTTTGAGACAATATGATAAGGTAGAGATCTTGTCATAGTGCTTTTAGGTTGTTAATCACACATCTTAGGATACCCAATGTGAAATAAGTGTATCAGCCAATAGAAATAGTAATTATGTTCCTTAAATGAAGGCTCTTGCCTTATCAACAACATTCTTTGTTGGGAGGCTAAAGGAAAGACCAAAATGGTAGCACTTATATCAAATATCTTACATCAGTTAAGTTATATTTGATGGAAGCACTACATCAGCTGCTTAACTAGATGTCATTGCTCACTTACCTTTCAGGAACAACTATTTCCAGGTTGAATATTCCTTTCTCATATGGTGTGTCTGCACCTCCTAAAATTTCTTTAAAAGCAAGATTGAAACATAAGCATTATATTCAAAATCACTTGAATTTGTTCAACAGTCTCCACACATCACCCACAGTTACAGAACTCTTAACACTGCTCAGATCCAGGAATAAAAAAAGAAAAGTTGTCTTGTTTGTGACCAGTTCCACCCCATGGCAATCAAAACCATACGTAGACCAACCGAGCCATAGGTCAAGCTATGTTTAAATCAAAACAACCCTAAGTGTTTTCCTAAAATTCCACACTTCCATGCAACTTATAAAGTACACACCACCCAGAGAATCCAGACCTAGCAGCAAACTCTAATGCAGCCCTTACTTGTAGAAAGGTCACACCAGAGAAGTACATACGTGCTCGTAGGTCATCTAGTTGGTCTTCATTTTGCCAGCAGGTGATGCCTGGAGGTGGCTCTGTGGTCAAGATGGAGAGCTCCCTCTTCAGTCGCGATGCTCTCTGCATTATGCTGAAACTCGGACAGACTGGATTTTATTGCTGGCAAAATGAGGTGTTAAAAAACAGCACTTAATATTGAGACTTTTTTTGGGGTGATGGAAAATTAACCTGGGTTTCAAGTTGTTATCCTGACATGATAACCAGTCTCAGGAGCTTGTTCCTAGAGCTGTTCTCACACCCAGCTGGAGGAGGAGAACCAAATCCTCACTCTTTATAACCAGTCCTACCCCTCAGTCCCCAGGTGAGTCTAATAAACCCTCTCAGTCCACCACCAGGCTCCACACCCCTAAGGGGACTGTAACACCTGCCCTGGGGCCACCCTTGTCCCTTCATGGACAGGGGTACCCATTGGCCTGTTGGGGCTCTCTACCCCCAGAGGTGTCTTAGACTGGGACACCCACCAGTGCCCCCTCCCTCCAGCAGCCAGGGACCCTCTTCCCACGCCAAAGGCACCCCACTCTCCCTTCCTGTGTAGCAGGAAAACCCAAAGCTGCCTCAGGGATGAGATATTCCCTACTGCAGGAATGCCCTGACACCCCCAAGGCAGGGACTTCCTCCCCCCCTGCCCCCACTCTGCCCTGCAACATCTCTGTGGACAGGGAACACTCCCAGCCTACCCCGAGGGTGACAGTGGAGACCTGGGTCCCATAACCCACCCCAGACCCAACCACGCACCCCTAAGGAGGAAGAACCCCTCCCTGGCTTAACTACACCCCCCAAGGCCTTGCCTCCCCCCCCTCCCCGGGCACAATTAACACCACACAGACCAGAAGTCATGTCGTCCCGTCCCCCCCCAAAAAAAAAACCCCAACCAACTACCCAACCCCTCCTTGGTCTAGTTACATCCCCCCCAGCCTAGCTACCTCCACAGAGAAGGAGTTTCACCCCCTTCCCCTGACAGAACCCCCCTCCTTCACCGTAATTATCCCCTCACACGGGGACAGGGATTGCACACACACCACACCCCACCCCGGGGGCCTAACTGCCCCCTCACAGGGATAGGAATAGCTTCCCCTGGCCTAACACCCCCCCGGCCTCACAGAATCCCACCAGGAACAACCCTGCTGCTTCTCCCAGACTACCTATCTGCCCCCCCTCAGCCTAAATACCCCCCTCAGAGCAACCGCACCCCGGTTTAACGCCCCCCCTCACACACCCGCAGCGTGAGGCGACCCCGGCTGGCGCGCGGCGGAGGCGGGACTTCCCCCGGCGCCTAGCAACGAGGGGGGACGCCTCGCTGGCAGCCCCACCCCACAGACCGCCACGCCGGCGCTGATTGGCTATCTCCCAGCCCCGCCGTTCGAATTCGAAGTGGAGGGGCGCTGCCATTGGAGGAGACCTGCGGGCGGGCGCACAAGCCCGCCCCTTCCATAAAAGCCCGCTGTATGGGCGTGGCTTAGACAGTGCGGGGCGAGCCGCGGGCGCCGGCGGGACGGCGGGGGAGCGGGGCCTGAGGGGACCCCGAGGCCGCCCCGGGACGCCGCCGGTCCTGGCCGCCGCCCCCGGCCCCAGCCCACCGGCCCCAAAGCGCGTTAAAGCTCCGCGGGCAGCGGGCAGGGCCCCGATGGGGGCCATCCTCCCCCCCTCTCCCTCCCCGCCGCCGAGCGGCTCCTTGCGTAACTGCAGCGGCCCGGCCTGGCCCGGCCCCTCCTCCCCCGGCCGGCGTTGTGTAACCGGGCACCGCGGGGCGAGGGGCCGGGCCAGCCCCCGCCGCCGCGGAACTCCGGGAGCAACCGGACGCCGAGCCCGCTGCGCCTACGGGCCGAGGGGCAGGAGGTAAAGGCGGAGGCGTGGGGCCGGGCCGGGGGGGTTGGCGCTGGGGCCGCCTCCTCCGCTCCCGTCCTCGTCCCTTCCCCGCCCGTCTGAAGGCCCCGGCCCGTCGCCCAACACGGGCAGGGGTCCCCGGGCCCCCGAGGGCTGTGGAGGCAGAGCCGGCCAAGCCCCTACATGGGAAGGAGGGGGGTGGGTTTGGGGCTCTTTTCCTGGTGCGACTTAAAATGCCATTTTCTTGTATCAGATGCTATATACAGCACTTTATCGCCTAAGCTATTAGAACAAGAGAAATAACACAGGGTTTGGATCAACAGCAGCCTCAGGGCTGGCTGGATGTGGAGACTGGGATTATGTAACCAAATTAATGTAAAAAATGGGGATTCTTCTTAAATAAGGAATTGTTCTTAAGCCTGTCAAATCAGAATACAGTTAAACAACTTAATAGTGACAATTACTCCACTTCAAAAGTCCAAACCGCAGTTTCAGAGGGCAGTCATGAGGCTGCTTTTCCAGGCGGCTAACACCTGTATTTAAAGCTTTATAACTGCATTACTATCACTTCTTAGTGGACAGGTTTCTAGCCAAGGAGAACATCTGTGGTTTGACACACATCAGGAGTGCCTGCAGAGGAAATTAAGCTGTTAAATGTTTTCCTTCCTAGCTCGTGGGCCTCTGTCCCTACGTGCCCCATCTTGTTCTGCCAGCTCCGAGGGGTGGTGGACCGGAAGGCAGTGAGCTGGCTGCGATCCTCCTCCTCAGGAATTACACAAGAGCCTCGAGTCGCTCAGACCGTCTTTGATGCAGAATCCACCTCGATGCACATATTTATGGTATTTAGGATTGTTTAAACCTGGGTAACTAATTTCCTAATGCTCGTAGGAACAGGAGCAGCGCATTTGGATTCGGATGGTGACGCTCTGAGGACCACTGCATCCCTCCAGCAGATCTCTGCTTGCAGAGAGAAATGCTTATCAGCAGGAGAGCCGTGATCAGCGATTGTGTGGCATCCTCTCTTCGGGGCGATATGTTGTAAAGACCCTGGAGCATCAGCCAGGTAACCCTTGGGGTAAGGCCCAGTTGTCCTATTTGGGGTTTTCCCTGCTTTCTGTCGTGGTATACTTCTCCCAAAGTGCAGGGATGTATCAGGTGCAAGGTGAATTTTCTGCCTGTGCTGGTTGATTTCTGATGAACAGACATAATCCAGACATGAGGAGTCTGCCTGGGCTTGCTGGGTGAATGGCTGCAAGTCACCAGATCATGGAGAGTTAGAAGAGTGACGGTGGATAAATCCCAACACAAAGTTGATCAACAGACAGTGCCTACTCTGCCTTCCCCTGATTACCATGGAAGATCCTCCTCCTGACAGGGCAGGAGTGTCTGAGGATGCAGTCCCTTGGTGCTGAGCCACCACCTCCTTTCCGACACAGCCTGTAGTGCTGCCAGGCCTGCACCAGTGATCCCACTGTGTTCCTTGTCACCCAGTGGTGGGTCCCAGCTCCTTACCCAGCCCTGACACCTCTTCAGCTCCATGGTCCCTCCGTCCCCAGCATGCTCCAGCCCCCTTTCCTGCAACTCTTGCTCCCCACCAGCTCTGATTCCCCCAGTCCTCTGCACTGGGATCCCCAGAGCTGCTCCTAAACCTGGCCCCTGCTAGCCCTGGCTTGGTGTCCCCCTGCCCTGTGCCCAGTCCCTCCCAGTCCCTGTCCTGGTGCGGCCCTGCTACCCATGGCTGTGCCCCACTTGCCCTGCAGGGGATGCCAGCACTGGAAGGGATGGCCTGGGCCCCTCCCCGGGACACTCGGGGCCATCCCATAGAGTGTGTGGAGCTGGGAGGCTCCAGATTTGGGGTGGCCCCATGGGCTGTGTGGGACCCCAAGTTTGGTGTTGCCCCATAGGTTGTATGGGGCGCTGGACTCAGGGTGACCCCATAGGCTATGTGGGGGTGCAGGGCCCTGGGCTTGGGACAGCCCTGTAGGCTGTGTCCTCAGATGGCGGTGTTCCTATAGGCTGTATGGGGAGGCCCCATAGGCTGTGTGGGGCTGTGAGCCTTCACAGGCTGCCTGGGGCTAAGGGGCACTGGGGTTGGGGTGATCCTATGGGCTTTATGGGCCTGCAAGGCCCTGGACTCGGGGTGGCCCTGCAGACTGCGTGGGGCCACAGGGCTTGGGTTGGCCCCAAAGGCTGTGGGGGGCCTTGGAGCCCCTGACTCAGGGCAGCCCCTCGGTGAGGCCAGCTGGTGCAGGCTGGTTCTGTGCTCCTGCCACGGGATGCAGGGGACTCTTCTAGCACCCTTTGCATGGCTTGCTACCCAAAAGTGCCAGCTGGGTGCTCCCTTGAGCAGCAGGAGAGTTGCCTTGTTTTTCCTGTTCTCCCAGGTCCAGTGGGCAGGGCAGTGCCAGAGTTGGGGCACAAGGCAGAGCACCCTGCAAAGCCCAAACCCCTGTGTTCGGCTATGCACGGTGCTGCCCCGCTCTCGTGACCCTGCTAGTTTGCAGGGTTCATTTATTTGGGGGGGTTGTCACAGTCTGTGTCATGGCCTGGGAGCGCAACTGGGTTTGTCTTGGTGATGCTGATGAGTGTTTTTGGGAACAGGGCAAGCCAGATCATCTTTTACAAGGCTGGTAAAGCTGTTGATTGTGAGTTGAGTCAGGATAAGGGGCTGAGTCACCTGTTGCAGCCATTTGGGAGGGTGTGAGGGGAGCATTTTGGCTGGAAGAGCTGAACTGGATTAGAGATTGTTGTTTGGTTCTTTGTTAATCCCTAATCTCTTAATTCTTCTCTGGGTGGTAATGCTTGAAATTAGAAGCAGGTGTGGTCCCACCTTGGAGATGGGCATTGAGCTTCCCCCCTTTTATGTGGGAGAGAGCAAGTTGGGGAGATGCTGCTGGGTTTGGTACAAACACAAGGTGGCAGCTGGGCTCATTGTTTCTGTTTGCTGCCGTCTGTGGAGTCCATCACCCTGTAAGCAGAGCAGCCAGCAGTTGTGGAGCAGTTTCTCAGACTGTGCCCTGAGCTACCCCAGACTGAAAGCTAAGGTCAGCCCTCCTGCCTGTCCTCTAAACTCAGCTGAAGCAGTTCAAAGGGGAATGAATGTTTGCTAATCCCTACATCAGACCCATCTTAGAAATAAGAGTAGTTTTGTGCAGTTGTCACCACCCAGCTCTGCTATGGAGAGAGGAGGGCTTTTCTCCTGACACTTAGAAGCACCATGAGGTCTCCTGGGGCTAGGAAAGATGGATAAAAACTATGGCAAGCTGATGAATTGAGATATTATGCTCTTGTATCAGCGTTGGTTGGGCTGTGCTTTGTTTTCCCTTGTTTCAACTTGAAGCCTTAACAGTCTTGTTTGTTAGGAAACATTTTGTGTCTTTCAGATGTCTCCTACTGAAATCCAGAAACTTTTCACTGCCAGAGCCAGTGTTGTATGAGGTCTCTGATGAGATGAGGGCTCCTGCAGAGTTGTTCTTCTTGCGGCCCATTCTGTACGAACAGGGGCAGAGCTCCTTGAAATCATCTTCTTGCTGTTGATATACGGAGGGTTTGCTGATGGCCACATCTGTGGGGTTATAAAATGTTTTTGCAGTAAACGGAGGTCTGGCAGCTCTGTCTGTTTTGATTCCTTTGTTCTGGTGAGTGCTATTGGGATGTAATTTAATCTAGGGATTTAATTTAAGGACTTGAGTGACTCATTTAGGGAAGAAGCCATTCTCTGTGGAGCAAGGTGATGATACTGCTGCTGAATGGTGCGACCTGGCTGAGGAGACTGAGAGTGGTTTGGTCCCATTTCTGTTTTCTCTCTCATGAAAACTTATCAAAAGGCAGAAGAGATTTGCAGTAAGAAGCACTGAGGGCTGTTTGGAGCTCCATTTCTAATTGTTAATTGACCTTGTTCTTTAATAGGGGTTGTGTATCCCAAAAGCTAAGGGTTCCCTTCCTCTTATAGCAGGTCTGAGGAGAACAGCCAGGATGCCACATCGCACCATTCATCTTTTCCGGAAGGGACTTCGGCTTCATGACAACCCAACGTTGCTGGCCGCGCTGGAGTGCTCGGAGGTTGTCTACCCTGTCTACATCCTGGACAGAAAGTTCATGACGTCCGTGATGCACATAGGAACCCTGCGGTGGCATTTTCTGCTGCAGTCCCTGGAGGATCTCCAGAAAAACTTGTATCAGCTGGGCTCTTGCTTGCTGGTTATTCAAGGAGAGTATGAGTCTGTTCTTAGAGATCACATCCAGAAGTGGAATATCACACAAATAACTCTGGATGCAGAGATGGAGCCATTTTACAAGGAGATGGAGGCCAACATACGACGTCTGGGAGAAGAGCTGGGGTTTGAGGTGCTTTCTCTGGTGGGCCACAGTCTTTACAATACCAAACGGTAGGTTTATTTTAGATTTAGCAAGCATCAGGGAGGAAAGGCCAAGTATCTTGGTCTTTCTGGATCCTAATGTGTTCCTTTTGAGAAAATTGGACTGAGATGAACATGGCACTGTTTGCTGGAGAATTTTTGTGCGTTGGTCTGCTGGAAGTAACAGAAGAGATTTTGCACAGATGTTAGGATGTTGGGCTGTGATTTGAGGCTAAAAAGTTTGTTATATTTTTCCTTTTGGGCAGTTTAATTCACTTAAAAACATTAGTTACTCTTTTAAACAGAATGGAAGAAATTCTTTAACACATTTAATAGGACTTTTATATAAATTCTTTGTCAGATTTTAAAAAAATTTTCTAATCAGCTTTCACTGGCTGGCATCCTGGTTCCAAGTTTGCTGTCTCAAGTCCTGAGAGACTGCTCTCGGGATTGATGTACATTCACCCAGGGAAGTTTTACTTGTAAAATCTGTAATTTCCACATTCAGTTGCATGAGCTGGGGCTGTTCCAGCCTGTGCTGTCACCTTCCTAACCACTGGCAGCCCCAGCTTCCTTCTTGGTTTATATTATGGTGAAAAGTGATCTTGTTTTATTTAGGATTTTGGACCTGAACAGTGGGACTCCCCCATTAACATACAAGAGGTTCCTTCACATTCTGTCTCTGCTCGGTGACCCTGAGGTACCTGTACGAAACCTTACAGCTGAAGACTTCCAGTAAGTAACAGCCAGCCAGCAGGACATTGCAGGTCCTTTTTCTCTGCCTGAAAGAAGAGCCAGGGCCAAATGATAACAGTGTTTTAGATGTTACGTTGCATTACTTCTAGGCATGGAGGTTTATCGATTGTATGTACAGAGGATGTGGTTCTGCTATCAGGAGGGGAGAGCAGATGAGAGGCGGCATGGTCCAAAGACTTAAGCTTTTGCAAGGCACATTGATACAAACTTTTAAGGTATATAAAAGTTTCACAGAGGAATGACTAAGGAAGTACAGATCTTTTCTCAAAGGCATGTTCTAGCCTCCTCAAATCAAGATTTAGGGCAGGAATTGGATGAACCACTACAGTTTGTTTTATGCAGGAATTTCAGTGGAATAATCATATTGTTCCCTTCTGGCTTTAAATCTCTTCTCTCCTCCCCTCTGCTGTATGGGAAGGAGGGACTGAGTTCATGTCTCCCAGGACTTGAGAAGAAGCCCAGATTCAAGGATGTCTTATGTTTAGCTCTGCATGAGGAGAGCTCAGTGATCCAAAGGGAGGTAAGGTTGGGGTAGGAGAGAGCTGGCCACTGGGGATGGGACTGCAGATACTTGGGGCTTCTGTGTCAAGTGCCTCCTGTGTGACCTCAACTCTCTGTCAGTAACCTAGGCTTAGTTCTTCTCATCTTGGGGGAATCCCATTAATTCCCAAATCTTGTTCTTGGATAGTCCCATGATAAGACCCATGTAAGTATTGGGATATATCAGTTCCTATATTTTTTTTCTTGCACTGTTTTTTTTTTCTTTTTACCCTAATTTGTTTATTTGCACTTCAATTTAATGATGATGAGAGATAAGTGGTTCACATGCTTCCCAGCAGGCCTCTGTTATGCCAGTGCTCTGAGAGCTGCACTGGCCCCTTCTGTAGGTGTCTGCAACAGAGCTGAGCTCAGTTTTTCCAGGTAAGCAGAAAGAGCTCTACTGATCTCTTGAGTTCATTTGTGTTTTTTGAGAAGTCTGCATACCACTGACACTTCCCTGAACCTCCTCTTCTGTGTTTTACAGGGGGAAAAATACCATACACTGATGCTCTTCCAGCCTCACAGGGGGGAGAGGCCTTGGGGAAGCCTCAGCAGCTGAGGCTGCAGAAGAGATGTGGGGGGACTGCTCAGAGGCATGGGCTTGGGGAGCCCCCACCTTGGTTAGGAAGGAGCAGCTGGGGAGGCAGCCCAGGGAGCTGATCTGCCTCCTTCCCTATGAAACGTCTCCCAGAGCAACGTTTCCCCAGAGGCACGGGAGCTGGAATGGCCTTTGGAGGCAGCACCAGTGCTCCATAATTATGTTTAGAGTCTGAGGAGGCTCTTAGCTCCCTCCCTGGGATTGATGAGACAGCTGGGGGAAGCTGGAGAGGGGGTGCCTCTGAGTCTTACGTAGCAGATGGGAAGTGAGAGGGACGTCTGAGCTGTGGTGGCTGCAGCCGACTGCTCTGAGCACTGTAATTTTGTGGGTCTGTTCCTTTTACTTCAGTTCGGGCTAGAATTACCTGGAGTGATTGCAGGACAAGCTCTTTCTTCCCCAGGTGCAGCCTGTGGTTTCTGGCTGTGCTTTTGCTCCCTTGTGTTCTGGCTGTGCCATGACAGAGCTAATGGGCAGGGGTCTTCCTCCCTCTTTTGGCTCCGGTTCCCTCTTTGAAAGAGGCCTCTCTTTCACATTAGGAAATGTAGGCCCCCCGACCCGGGCCTTGCTGACTGTTACAGGGTGCCTCTCCCTGTGGATTTGAAGATACCTGAGGAGAGCCTCTCTCCCTGGAGAGGAGGAGAGACTGAAGGGCTACAGCGCTTGGAGCAACACTTGACTGACCAGGTCAGCCTTGATTTTACATGGGTGATGCTGGTGGCTCTAGGTGAGCTGAGGTTAATGTCCTCCTTTTATGTGTGGTTGTGTCTGGACCTCGAGAAGCTGCTTGGCCGCAGAGTCCTGTTCCAGCTCTGGCTGAGTTTTCCACTGCCAGGGCTCAGCTCTTGGCAGCCAAGCCTGCCTTGGTGCCGGCTGCTTTTAAGCAGATGCTTTACCCACTCCCAATTTCATAAAGTGGAAAAGATCTTCAGTGCAGTGCTGTTGGACCTAGAGAGCTGTTCCCTGTCTTACAAAATCACCCGGCTCTCTGGGAAGAGCAGAGCTTCACAGCACCCACGGGTGAGATGTGGCCTTGATGTTGGGCTTGGAGGATGTCTGTGTATTTGGAGATCTTTGAGGAGGATGGCAGCCTGGTCTCAAGATTTTGTTCTCCTTGATGGTGGCATTTGGGGGAGGATGGGCAGTGGGATTATTTTCCATGCATGACATCAAACAGGCCTCTGTGGTGCAGAAGCCAATTGCCAAGAGTTTTTTTCCCTGTTTCACTAGCTGAACATGTGTCACATTGTACTGCCTGAACCTGGATTTCTGTTTTCATTTTAGGGCTGGGTGGCAAGTTTTACTAAACCAAGAACAATCCCAAATTCGCTGCTTCCAAGCACAACAGGCCTGAGCCCATATTTCAGTATGGGCTGTCTGTCAGTTCGCACCTTTTTTTATAGGTTGTCAAACATTTATGCTCAGGTAAGAAAATAGTTGGTCATAGTTAAGCAAATCTAGCACTCTTACGTGTCTGGTGTGGGATTTAACAAGGCTGGGATTTAACACTTGGATCATCTTGGTAGAGACCTGGTGCATCACAAAAATGCTACTTTGCTAATGCCTTCTCACTGTGTCCTATGAAATCTGTGAATTGGCTTTATATGTTGTGTGAGACACCTGTGACTATATACAGCTTTTCCCCATTAAGTTTTAGAAATATGAGAAATAGGGAACAATGAGACCTGGAAGCAGCAGGGAAGCCCAGGAAAACCCTCCTAAAATTCAAGGAGTTCAAGACATCTGCCTGATGTTTAAGTGAAGTTTTTGATCGGTTTAGCCTGTTCAAGGAGTTTTGTTTTTAGAAAGCATCTGTTTACATCTTAGACAAGTTTTAACTATAGCATAAGCCAAACCCAACTTCTGAAAACTTGTTTGGTTATTAAGAAAAAGTATGGTTGAAACCAACCCAAGAAACCCTGAACCTCCTTCTTAAGAGTATCTCTTGAGACATGGCTGAGGCATCTGAATTCGGCTAGCCAAGCAGTTAATATGTTAATAAATGCATGTTTAGTTTAAGAAATCCCAGTGTGACACCATTTTGGAAAGTAGATAGAGAATGTTTGAGGTAACACTGAGGTCTAACAGAGTTCAGCTTTGCTTTTGGGCATATAGCATTGCTTCAGATCTTTGATTTCTTTAGCTTTCATGGTAAAGTGCCATGAAGCCAGTGGTGTAGTTAGATTAATCTTCATTTTATGGGCCTGACAGTCACAAACTGAGTGAGACTGCGATGGTGTATATGAACCAAAGCTTTCACCTCATCTGTCTTTTGCAGGCCAAGCATCACTCTCTGCCCCCAGTGTCTCTTCAAGGGCAGCTTCTGTGGAGGGAATTCTTCTATACGGTGGCATCAGCAACACCAAATTTCACCAAAATGGCTGGGAACCCTATCTGCCTTCAGATCAGTTGGTATGAGGATGCGGAGCGGCTCCACAAATGGAAAACGGTAACAAGATGCATTGCCACAACTGCTGTGTTTCAGTTTAGTTTTTCTATTGCCTTGGGATTGGTCCCTGCTGGCTATTTGAGGTGGGGCTTACAGCAGTGTGTAGGGAAGAAGTGTAATGAAACTGTCAGTGGGAGGGCTGATGTTTCTTTTCTGCTGCAGGCACAGACAGGGTTCCCATGGATCGATGCGATTATGACCCAGCTGCGCCAGGAAGGCTGGATCCATCATCTTGCTCGGCACGCTGTTGCCTGCTTCCTGACACGGGGGGACCTTTGGATCAGCTGGGAAGAGGGCATGAAGGTTCACTTCTGGTTTTTTGTTTTCTCGGTTCTGAGAAACCCCTACAAAACGTGAGCCTGGCAGTGGGAGGTGATACTGTAGAGCAGTGCTTCATTACTGAGCCTTGCTAGAAATCTCATGGTCTCTCGCTCAAGTCTGAGCCCTGCTGCACTCAGTGCAGCAGTGAGAGGTCATTCCCATCCCCAAGGCCTCATGATTTTTGAATGATGAGGATATTGGAGACCTGCTCAGTCTACAGCAGGCCTCAAAGCCAGACATTTGGGCTTTGGGTTGCCCTATCTTCCTTCTGGCAAACTGTCTTGCTGGAGAGCCTTCCCTGTGTGCCCCGTGAGAAGGGTAGCCCAGACCAGCACGGTGTTGTGCTTTTAGCTGCAAGCTTCACCTTTCATCTCCCAGCCTGTTTTTGTTTATTTTTTGCAACTTAGCCATTTCAGGGGTGTTTCTCTCTTTCTCTTCCCATCCCTGAAGTGCAGGTGTTCGAAGAGCTGCTGTTAGATGCTGACTACAGCATCAACGCAGGGAACTGGATGTGGCTGTCGGCCAGCGCGTTCTTCCACCAGTACACGCGGATCTTTTGCCCCATCCGCTTTGGAAAGCGCACAGACCCTGAGGGGCAGTACATTCGGTAGGGCAATGCACAGCATGGCACTGTCTGCTCCATTAGAGCTTCCCTGGCTCCTCTTACAGCAGGAGCTGATGAACTCAGTCTGTTTGAAATGCATACATCTGTGAAACAGGGGTCATAGCAATGATTTTATTTAACACATAAGGAAACTGAGGCACAGAGAAGCAGAGAGACATACCCATGGTTGCACAGGTGGTGACTGAGCAGGGCATTGTATTGCTTTGTGAGCACTTGTTGGCTCCAGCACTGTGTTTGATCACCTGGCTGACTCCTCTTTCTAAAGGACTTGAGTAAAACTTCTCACAGATCCCCCTGCTCCAGGCTGTGCTGTGTTTCTTGGTTTTGTAGGTGGTCTGATTAATTTCAGACACTTATGTTTTATTTTCCACTCTGAGTGGGTCCTCTTTGCTTCAGAGTCTCAGTTTCCTTATCTCTTGATAAGGTACTGATGGGCTTTCTCATAAGTAGTGCGTGATTTTACCACTGATTGTGGTAGGACCAGACTGTGTTGATGTTGAGCAAATAACTCCATTTCCCCACATCTCCTCTTCCTCACATCCTGTCTAGCTTTGGGTATTGTCGAGGGGAAACCTGTGCTGACATACCTGACAGAGTGGGACAGAGAATTACTTTCCCGTACTGTAAGAATTTTTCAGATTTTTTTAATGAGTTTGTTTTTGAAATTTATTGAAGTTGAGGATGAAATGTCAGTGAAAATGTTAAAAACCAAAATATTTTGGATGAACTAAAAACTGAAGGAATATTTTAATCAACCCATTTATTGTATGTTGTAAAATTAACTTTTGGAAGGTATCACCCTATTGAGGTTTCAGAGCATAAAAACAGTTCTTTTGTGCAAAATTAATCAGAACTTTCCCATGGATTGTAGTATCAATATGATCACCAAGAATTAATATGGCATAGGTTGGTTTACACTTCTCTTAAATGCATGAATGTTTGTGTGCAGGATTATAAAACCCTATATTATTCCTGTTTTATAGGAAATACTTGCCTATACTAAAGAACTTTCCCTCCAAGTACATCTATGAGCCCTGGACAGCAACTGAAGAGGAGCAGAAGCAAGCAGGGTGTATCATAGGTAATTCATTCAAATACCTTGCTAAGGATTTTGCTGCTGCTAACTGTCCAAAATAATTACATGCGTGAGATGGAAGCATCACACTTCCAACACAAGTCATGCATTTATCTTCTGAAAGTGGATTAATTCAGCAGTCTACCTTCTGTCAATTCTCCTTTAAAGTTTTTTAGTGGAGTCTAATTTCAAAGTACATATTTTTGCCTCAACTTTATGTCCTAAAACTATTGGATCACTCTGAGCTGTTGCTTTTGTATTTTTCTGTCTGGGATGCTTGGCTGTCTTTAAATAGTACCTGAACATCTTGTGCTTTTATGCTTGCTCTAATGCATCTTTGAAGTCTCTTAAAAGCTAAATGTCTAAATGGGAACTCTTACACTTTGATGGAGAGAAATAGGCACTTCTGAAGAGTGGGTCATTTGGTCTATCTTAGGTGCCATTTATTTTAAGAAAAGCTGCAAGCATTTGCCCTGGTGCAAATCCAGTGAAACATCCTTGATTAGCTCTGTAAAGGCTGCTGTCTCCATGTTGCACCAGGTCAAGATTACCCCTTCCCAATGGTGAACCACAAGGAAGCCAGCGACCACAACCTGCAGCTGATGAAACAGGTCAGAGAGGAACAGTACAGAACAGCCCAGCTCACGAGAGGTAAGAGGTGCTGCGGCACTGGATGTTCAGTGTACTGTGTTGCAGAGGCTGTCACCAGCTTTAGTGGTTGATTTTGTGTTGATTTCCAGGATGCCTTTCCTCTTGATTACCAACACCATGTGCTGCTCTTCTAGTAACTGTTAAAATGGGAAACCAGAGGTTGAGCAGTGTTCCTTTCCTTCTGGCTGCTCTTGCAGGATGGGAACTTGCTTGTGCCTGCTGGAGGAATGCCTTTCCAAAAGCAAACCTTCTCTACCTTCCGTAGGTCTGCACAAATGGACTCCCCAGCCCCCAGGTTTGCGAGGTATATCTCCAAGGTGCAGAAATCTCTGCAGCTCTGCCCACGCCTCTTGCGAACCAGAACATCATTGTTTGTCCTTTTTACCATAATCTGCCCTGCCCCGTAGCAGGAATTATTTGAGATTCCCACTGACCGCTAATGAGCGGAAAGCCCTTGAGAGCTGAACTGCTCGAAGAAATTTACCTTTTGACCTTGTTTTCTAAGTAGGTTAAGCATATGCATAACAAACCAGTAGTTACGAGGTAAGACTGGAACACTCAAACTTTGGGGGAGCTTGAATTCATTAGGTATTTTCAATCACACAGATGTTTCACTTATATGGCACCTGTGCTCTTAAAATTGAAATCCTAGGGCCTGTGATGAGCTCTTAGCCTCAGAGGAATCCTCTGCAGGAAGGAGAGTGAAGCAACACTTTTGTATTTAAGAGTATGCCATAGCAGCCTCTGTATATATTACAGAAATCCAACATGCAGCAGCTGAGGGGAGTTTAAGTACTCTTGCCCCAATTGCTATGGACAGAAGGAATTAATTGTTCCCAATCCTGTGCATACTAATGTATCCAGGAGGTTGCATCTTGGTACCTTCCAGATATAACCAATATATGTTGACAGTTCTCCCACAAACACTGTGGTATAGGGGAGTAAATGTTGTTGTGATTGCTCTTGGGAGATAGGAAAAGCCAAAGTCCCTTATTCTAGGGGACCAGAGTCCCCTATTCCCAGTGTTGTTCTTGTTGCATGTAAACAGAAGCATCTTCTGGCACGCTTTGTAACTTTGCTTGCTACTGTCATTGCGGGCTGTTGCACTGAAGTCGGAGAAGGACTTGCAAACTTTAATTCTTCTTTCCTTCTTGCCATAGATGATACAGATGACCCAATGGAAATGAAGGTAAAGCGTGACCACTCTGAAGAAAATGTATCAAAAGGAAAAGTGGCCAGGATGACAGAACAAACCAAGATCCCATCAGGGATTACTCATTGGGAACCAAAAAATGGCAAAAGGGGAGAGCCAGAGGCCAGCTGAACTGGACAAACTGTACACAGTGCTTTGCCCCGCAAATGGTGCCTCTTATTGTGAACTGATCTCCAAGAAAAGTGTCGTATCTTGAATGTGTTTGTTAGTGTAGTTATTTTGAATGAAATTGTGTGTCTGTGAGTGGCTTACAAGCCATTTGTTGCAGCAGTTAGGTAAATTCAGGTGGTGACTGGTTGGCTGGTTTTGGCTGGGATAGAGTTAATTTTCTTCACAGTAGCTAGTATGAGGCTATGTTTTGGATTTGTGCTGAAAAGAGTGTTGATAACACAGGGATGTTTTTGTTACTGCTGAGCAGTGTTTACACACAGTCAAGGTCTTTTCTGCTTCTCACACTGCGAGAGTGTAGGCTGGTGGTGCACAAGAAGTTGGGAGGAGGGACAGCCAGGACAGCTGACCCCAACTGACCAAAGGGATGTTCCAGACCATATCACGTCATGCTCAGCATATAGAGCTGGGGGAAGAAGGAGGAAGGGGGAATGTTTGGAGTGATGGCGTTTGTCTTCCCAAGTCACTGTTACACATGTGGAGCCCTGCTTTCCTGGAGATGGCTGAACCTGCCTGCCGATGGGAAGTAGCGAATGAATTCCTTGTTCGCTTTGCTTGCGTGCGCAGCTTTTGCTTTACCTATTAAACTGTCTTTATCTCAGCCCACAGGTTTTCTTACTTTTACCCTTCTGCTTCTCTCCCCCATCCCACTGTGAGGGAGGTGAGTGAGCAGCTGCGTGGTGCTTAGTTGCCGGCTGGCATTAAACCATGACAGTCCTTTTTGGTGCCCAAGTGGGGCTCAAAGGGTTTGAGATAATGACAGATTTGATTGGAATGCGCTAGATCAAATTTATAGCTGTTATTGCTGTTTAGGTTTTAATTGGCAGGCTCCTGTGCTTGCATGGGGCTTGCTTGTCTCACTGTCTGTTAGAGTCTGGTGCTCGTTAGTGGCTGCTTTTTGCTTTCGCTGTTTGCTGTACTGCTTATCATCTTATTCTGCTGTGCCTGGGAACATTTTGATAACAGCAATGGCAGTGCGCCTGAGCTGGCAGACGGTCAGGGCATCGCTGCTGTTTCTGTGCTGCTGTAGCAGACAGGTTGGAACTCCAGTGTGAACTCAAGTTGAAAGGACTGTGACCTGTGGATGAGTCCACACGGGAGCAGGACACCCCGAAGCATCTGTGACCATGGATAAGTCCATATCTGAGCGTGTATATCTTGAAGTTTCTGTGGCTGTGGTTATGTCTATGCCACAGCAGGTATACCTCTGAAGGCGTTGTGGCCCAAGGATAAGTCCATGCTAGAGAAGTTACACCTCAAAGCATCTGTGGCTGTGGGTAAGTCCACGCTGCAGCAGGTACACCTTGAAGCATCCATGGCTGTTCATGAGGTCATGCTGGAGCACCTCAAAGCACATGGCCATGGATAAGCCCATGATAGAACAGGTACACCCCTGGAGGGACCGCAGCCATGGGTAAGGCCGTGTTGGAGCAGGTTTACTTCTGAAGGTACTGTGGCTGTGCGTAAGGCCATGCTGGAGCAGGTATATCTCTGAAGGCATTGTTGCCCATGGATAAGGCCACGCTAGAACAGGTGCACCTCAAAGTGACTGTGGATAAGTCTACGCCACAACAGGTATACCTCTGGAGAGGCTGTGGCCCATAGATAAGGCTCCACTTGGAGCAGGTAAACGCCTAAGGGACTGCTGTCTGTGGATAAGTCTAAGCTGGAGCAGGGGCAAGGGAAGAGTTTGTTGCAATGTTAAACCCTATGGTCTGGTCCAAAGGGACCAAGGGTGGAGATTTTAATAGAAATACATTTAAATTGTTGTAACCTGGGATCTGAGTTGCGTGTTAGGGGAATTACTATAGCAGGAACCACCTGAAACAATGGAGGACAAGCCTTACAAGAAGCAGGGCAAGTGCAACAGTCAACTGACCTGAGCTGGCTTTGGTGCCCAGTAATTTCATGCAACACAGCACCCCTCCTGTCCTTAGTGACCACCATAAGAGATGGAGCCCAAAGTCATGGACTAAATGAATTCAGTGGACATTTATGGACATTTTACAGACATTTCACAGGGGTGGTCCATAGACTAAGGGGATGATATCTGTGTCATTGTATCAAAGGATGGGATGGGTGGTGGTGGGTAATGAGAATGTATTGGATAGTGTGAGACCTGAGCATGACGTAAATGGTATGGATAAGGGGTGGAGAATGTGCTAGTTTTGGCTGGGATAGAGTTAATTTTCTTCACAGTAGCTGGTATGGGGCTATGTTTTGGACTTGTGTTGAAAACAGTGTTGATAATACAGGGATGTTTTTGTTACTGCTGAGCAGTGCTTACACGCAGTCAAGGTCTTTTCTGCTTCTCACACTGCGAGAGTGTAGGCTGGTGGTGCACAAGAAGTTGGGAGGAGGCACAGCCAGGACAGCTGACCCCAACTGACCAAAGGGATGTTCCAGACCATATCACGTCATGCTCAGCATATAGAGCTGGGGGAAGAAGGTGGAAGGGGGAATGTTTGGAGTGATGGCGTTTGTCTTCCCAAGTCACTGTTACACATGTGGAGCCCTGCTTTCATGGAGATGGCTGAACCTGCCTGCCGATGGGAAGTAGCGAATGAATTCCTTGTTTTGCTTTGCTTGCATGTGCAGCTTTTGCTTTACCTATTAAATTGTCTTTATCTCAGCCCACAGGTTTTCTTACTTTTACCCTTCTGCTTCTTTCCCCCATCCCACTGTGAGGGAGCATCTGTGTGGTGCTTAGTTGCCGGCTGGCGTTAAACCACGACACTGGTTTTGATAGGACATGCTGCTATAGCATTGTTCAAATCCACTTGATGTTCATGCATCTGTATAAATAATCTTAAGGATAAATACTAGTCTTTCCAACATGCCAGATAAGTATCAGCTGAAGAATATATGCACATTAATGTGTTCACACATTAGTGTTAAATGCATGATTTGCCTGTCTTGTGGAGACAGAGGCTTAGGGGTTTTCAGATACGGTTTTTAAGTTCACGGTTTGTGCTTGCAGTCCCCAGTTTGGGGAGGTACAGCAGAATGCAGCCCATTGTAAGGTTGTGTGTATGACTTGAATGGGACTTCTTACACATTTTAAGGGCAATGTTGCAAAATCTCACACTGAGTTAGGGCTGATGTACAACTTCCTTCACCATAACTCTCCTTGTTGGTTAATCTCTCTAGAACTGTAGGGTAGATATTATTTCTATCATGTACCACATGTAAAAATCTACCCTTCTGTTGCAATGTCTCGTTGTGAAGTTTCACAAGGCTGGATTAGTCAATTATCTTTGTTATGGTTGGGGTTTTGGTGAGGGGGGGGAAGTGGAGTGGGTTTTTAATCACTGTAGGTACTATTTTTGGTTTTAAAGGAAATAAAAATGATTTTTGACACGAAAAATGTAAGGTCTCTAGAGTAATCTGTTATCACAATCGGCATCCATCGGTCCTCTGTGGAAACCTGGCTGCGTGACAACTCCAGCAGGAATCCAGTGCACCCAAACTCCTTCCCTTTGAAAGCATCTGTGGACCTAGTGCAGAAGCAGCATAGGACCCATGTGCACCAGGAGGAGGCCAAACACTGCTCCTAGCTGCATCTTCCAATGCTGCTGGTGTGCTGGTGACCTGCAGGACCTGTCAGGGAAGTGCACAATGGCAGCAGAGCAGTGTTGCCTTCTGCTTCTACAGTAAATACAAAAGCTGCAAGGACTGTCAGACTGATCTGAGAGGCTTGACATACCCTCCTGCTGCACCGAGCCCGCATCGAGCTCCTGGAGGTGCTGATGTTAGTCAACATTTTAGCTCTTCAGCAAACCTAATGACTTGCAAGAATGACCAGAATGAAAGGCAGTTACTGAACCCTTGATGAGAGGGAGAAGGCCAATGCAGTGCTTGTTACTTTGGGGAAGATGACTACTGCTCTGAAGCCTCCTGGCATCCACCATCTTTTTAATTGGGTTCCTTCCTGTGCTCGAAGGGATTTATTGCATCCGGGTCTGCAGTGCTGTAGCCCAGTGCAGGTGGCCACAGGAATGCGGAGCTGGTTCTTGCCTCATGTTTTAAGGCATAGTTGTTGCCTTCAAACCTTAAATGGGCTGCTCTTCGGTTACCTAAAACATCTCTACCTTGGAGTGCTTTGTGTCACCTGAGCTTCATTGTGAGCCCTAGGAACTGCCTAATGCAGCAGAAGACGGGACCATCAGCAGCTGTCGAATGTCTTTTGCTGTTCAGCATTGCCTCTAATGTGGTGCAGGAGATGACTTTGGATGCTCAATGGTCATGAATGTGCATGCAGCCAGAGTGGCATCCACCCTAGGAGGAGAGACTTTCAACCATGCAGGTGGCCCTGGTCAGCCATCAAAGGAGTCAGGAGGATCAAGGCCTCTTTGGGACTCCTTCTGTTGCAAAGCAGCTGCATGATCTGGTCTTTGGTTGGAAGGAATAGGGCTTGTGCCTGCTAAGGAGTTGAGGTAGGAGTAGGAGCAATGTTTGAGCAAGAAACAGCAAGGGCAATTGTACGCTGAGACAGCTGCTTCTGGGTGATAAAGTAGCAATGGAGAAGTTCCTGTGAGGCAGAAGGACTGAGGTCTAGTTTGTGACCTCATGGCAAAAAGACTTGCTTAGTAAAAATGAATTACTTAAAGAGAGTATTTGTCTCTGCACCTTCTTTTTCTCTGCTGTGGGGAGCCTGACCTTGGAGGCAACAGTATTTGCATGTGGAATTGGTCAGATTTTGAGCCAATAAAATGCACCTGGCTTTCTGCTGATGCAGATCTCTGAGTTCTGGGGCATGGAGATGAGTGATGGTGTCTTTGCTGTGCATGCCTGGTGTGAGGCATAGCCACTCCAGCTTGGCAGTGGTAATATCTGAATTTAGCTCATCTTAAGTGCATTTACTACAGTAGGGAAAGGTGTTTGATGAAGATTGATCTTGTTTGATTTCCCCCCTCTGCCCCCGGCCACTCCTGCCCCTCCCTTGGCTCCATCACTCCTCTCCAACATGCAGAAAGCTTCTATGTATGTCCAGGTGATATTTTTCCTCATTCTTCCTTCTTTATGAGGCTTGTCTTTTTAAGTTTACATTTTGGGGGTTGTGAGTTAGGGCTTTAGGTGTCTTTTCTGATCTTGTTTCCTTTGGTTTGTGTCACAGTTGATGGAAATAGGCACTTACTGTGCTGTGGTGAATCATGCCATAGGTAGGTGGCCAAATTAGGTCATCTGCTTTAGGGGGGGCTTTCCCAACCAGATGCAAAGTTTTCAGAGCTGCTTTAGCATTTTGACAACAGTGAGTTGATAAGACAGCTTCCTTCCTTGCTGTTGAAGAAACCTTCACTGCTAATAGTGTTCACCATTTCAACCAACTTAATTGGCTGGCTTGCAGGACCGAAATCACTAGCTGAAAACAGGAGTGGCTGTATAACCTTATCCTGAAGGACTTGGCCCTGGATGGTGATGGGTGGGTCTTTGCCAGGAGTGACAGCAGAGGGCAGTTCCACACCTCACCTCAATAAGGTCATCTCCAAGGCATGGGGTCTGCTAGAGTGAACCTTGCCTAGGAAGTACTGCTGTGACTGACCCTGTTGGTCTTGTATTTTCAGTGCTGAAGCATTTGTGTTCCAACATCTTCACTTCAGCAAAGCAGTAGGTGCAAACAGTCCTAGCTGGCAGAGGACTATGCAGCAAGGAACCTTCAGGGAGATGTTTGATGCAAGCTTGGAGCTGACCCTGAACTTAGAGTCACCTGTCCGTGCTTCATATGAATGATGCTTTTTGGAAGAAACTTATTCACTACAGTTTCACAGCATGCATTGGGTCACAGCTTCAGCTAAGTGTGGCTGCAAGTTAAGGGCTGAGTTTCTCTGTGTGCTGCCAGTCTGAACCTTCACAGGCTGGGGAGCGTGAAGAACAAGCTGCCTGTTCCCTAGACAACACTGTCTTGTTTTGGATGGATGTTTAGGGGAGAAACAGCTGGTTTCTGGATGGATTGGGTTTTTCTGGAGAACTAAGCTGTGCTTTCTCCAGCTTCTGCTGTTGGGAGTAGTTCTGAATATTAAACTTAGATATAAAATCTTCTGAGTTTTTATAGCTAAAAAATTGTGGTGTCTGAGTTAAATCTAAATCCTTTCCCAGATCTAGAGTCCAAAAAAATAGAAGTCTGTATTTTAATGTCTTCTGTTATATTACACTGATAAGTGGTATGTCACTTTAAAGAATGAGATTTAGAATTCAAAGTAGCTTGCTTCTTGAGTTATTTTATTGGGTTCATTAGCAGGAACAATAATTACCCTCCTATGTGTGGTAAACACTAGTGGCAGGCAGTGGAGTGCACACTCCAAGGTAGAAAACGTGACTTTTGTGCAAGATTTATTCCCCTCGTGCTCTGAGTTGTCCTGTCAAAATTGTAACTTACCTCTCCTTTCTTACTCAGCTGTTTTTCTTTAATCCTGAAACTTTCTATACTTGCTCTCATTAGAAAATATTACTCTTTAATTGAGTTTTTAATAAGCTGTTCACCTGTTTTAAAACAACAAAGCAACCACTGGTTATAAATGTGATGGTAATAGATCCTCAAACAGCCCATTGGTGTTTCAATTCTTTTTGGCTTAGTTGTAATTGTATAAAGAAATATCTTTAACAAAATAAGTAATATTAGCTAGGATTTGGTGGACCTCTAATAGAATTTCAAGCATTAATTTGTTTAATGTCTAGGAATCAGAATTGGAATGCAAAATTCTTGTGAACCCTCATGAAATCCTATTTTAATTAAAATAAGGTTTTACTATGTCTGATACCAAGTTTACTTTTCCAAGTTGTATAATTGGCAGTAAATTTAGGCAGTCTTACTACTTTATACTTGCAAATTTGCTTTACATGGTTGAAAATATTAATTTGGCATGCATCACCATAGAGATGGAACCTACCCTTTGTAGGACATGTACACCTTTGATGACTCACCACTAAAAATTGCATTAAGAACTATAAAACAGTTTATAATTCATGTAGCATGGATTGAATAGGGAGCACATGGTAAACTCTAATTCAGCATCATTTAGTGCTGTCACAAGTGTTACAAAACTCCAGATGTATTAGGGCATCAGTTATGTTAGCTAAATTTGCCATCTTGTGATATCTCAGTGGCATCAAGTTTGACAAGAACAAGTGTTTACAATATCCATATGGACTGGCAGAGGATGCATCTGTCTGGCTGCTTTTCTAATTGAAGTGTCAGACCAACAAGCCAAATAATCCTCTTGAAGAGGAGACTGGACTAGCATTTGATAAATAAACAGCTTGTCAGTTCTGCACACAAGTATCTGCTTTCATTAGACGTGTGGTGAACTCAAAGTAAAAAACAAAGGATGCTGTACAAACAGGCAGGAAAAGGAGACAGTTGAACTGGTTTTCCCCAAAGACTGCATCAAAATTGATGTTTGTGTGAACTTTATGTGTCTGGTTTGCAATTTAGAGGAAGCTGAGTTACATTTCTGTCACGATCCAGACTGGACAGACCAGGGAGTCGTGTTTAATTAAAAATCCCCTTGGGCTAAATTAAGGTGAAACGACACCAAATGATCAGTTAAAGATTTTATTCATGACAGAAGCAAACTGAACTGGGTGGGGCATGGTAGTAGTTGGCAGGGTTTCTCACAACAGGAATTGGCATAACTACTTCTGTAAACCGTGTAACCCAGGGTAACCATATACATCAATTCAGGGAATAAGGAGATGCCTCCCGTTGAGTCACGAGGTTCAGAGCAGACCCCCTTGCTTTCTAGACTCCTCCTCAGAGAAGGGCCTAGGGGCAGCTGGATCCACTCTTAGTCTCAGACTCGGTCAATGGTTTATGGCTCGAAATGGATGAGGTGTAGGGATTGTGGAAAAGGAAAAGGAAAGAGAGAAGAAGACAGAGAGAGAAAAAGGAAGAGAGAAAGATTTCACTGGTCCTGGGTCCAGCGTTGGTTCAGTCAGCCAAGGGGTCCAGTTCCGGTGGGCTTGCCCGCCCAGGGCTTCAGTTTGTGACCTTTTATCATCCTTGCCCCTCTTGCAGGCAGGCACCCGAACTCATCAGGCTAATGACCGGTTTGTGAGCCTTTGGGCTTGGGGGTTGTTGGTGGAGTAACTTCTTCCCTGCAGATGCGGCCATTGTTTGATCTTTGTATCAGAACAGCTTATCAGAACAGGGAGCTGCACGGCCCTGTCCAGCATGCCCTCCCCCTCCTGTTGCTGATGTCTGAGCTGATGGGCTTTTTATCTTGGTTCCTTGCTGTGCAGGGTTTGTCTTTAAGCAGAACTTGCCCCACCACAATGTTTGAGACATTAACTCTTCCAGTCTCTCACAATCTCACTCAACATATTTGAATTTAACACGAGGAAAAAGTTATGACTATGAAAAAACATTAGAGAAATTTTTAGTCTAGCTTATAAATGAAAAAGGCAAAGATCTACCTTGCCATTAACAGAGGCCAATTCAAAGGGAGCTTGAAAGGCTTGACAAGAATTGCCCAAATCTGAAGGAACCCAAATTTCCCAGAAGCCCAGCTGGCATTCTCTTGCAATAAAAACTGTACAGTAAATATTGCTTGGAAATGGTGATCCTGCTGTGGCAAGAATTGTACCGCAGAGAAAACAAGTGACTTGGATCTGCTCCCATCCAATTGAACAAAGTATCTGCAGGGCACTGAGGCTACTGGATTGATTGGTAAATTTTAAATCACTTTTCAGAGACTAGCTTCATTTGCTTTTAAAAAATGGAGTTAGTCCTAACACTGTGTCTTTGATATATTCTAGATTAGAAGCCAGTTTCTGTCTAAATGTGTGATTTCAATGTACTGCCCAGAACATCACCAGTCTGCTGTGAAATAGTAAAAACTTATACACAGAGATTTTACCTGGCTGGCCTGGCACAGATAATGTCTAGAACGTCAGATGCAATATTTCCAATTCAGTCAGGTGCCAAACCTCATTCATTAGGATATCCAGGTGGGAAGGGAGGGAAAGGAGGAGAAAAAGCTTTTGACCGGATGGAGTGGTGACTTCTGGTGAACCCATTGGTGATTAGACATTCGCCAAACTCTTGTATGGGGACATACAGGCATGTAAGAATCACTGCAAGTAGCTTCAGGTGAAGTTCTGCTATTTGTATGGCATGGCAGGACAGGAAGAGCCATGAGCTTTGCCCCTTCTTTGGGTCAGAATACATCCATCCCATTAAATATATTCAGATGTGGGGATATTTCCACTTCAGCTTGAATAGATGATGTAAGTTTGGGATCAATTTGGGTTACTTTCATTAGGGTAGAAAATCAACTTTATGGGTTAGCTGAATTTGCAGGACAGCACTTGTATTAATTCTAAATTAATACAGAATTGTGCACCGATTGTTTCTCTAAACACACCAAGTTCCTCTTCAAATTTTACAAGCTGGCCGCTGGAAAGATCTGTGTCCAAGACAACTTCTTTCTTTTCACTTTTTTTTTTTTTTTTTTTTTTTCCTGGCTTCCAGCCTCCAGTGAATAGCATTGCTGATGAATTTGGAACTAGAAAATTTATTCTGTCTAGGTCATCTTCTTTGGTCTCCTGAAGTGATAGTTATTTCAGTGTCTTGTAGCATTCACTACATATCAAGGTGCCACGCTTAGATCACTGGTCGGCCCGGACCAGGGAAAGAGACAGATAACACACACAGTGTGAGCGCCAACTTCCGGCTTTTATTGCGCAGTTAATTCCTTTTATACTAACAAGGGGAGGTGGGGTTACAGGTACATCACAAGGCTGCGACTAACCCTCTAACTTTCCGTGACAACGCGAGATCTTCCGAACGCCGACCCCTACAGTGTCTCTGAGCAGTGAATGATCTACATCATCAGTATTGTAAAAAGCAAATCCCCCAATAGCATAAAGTTATTTCTTGCTTTTATTTCAATTATACAATACCTTATACAATTGTAACAATCATAGTTTATAATCTCAGATCATCCTCAGAAGACAGGAAGACTCAAAATTAACTTTTGAAGTGAAAAATCAGCTGTATGGCTTCTGGAGCTTTAAAGAAAATGAACTCAGTAAAGATTATAGGTCTTGTAGAAAAATTGAAAGAGATTCACAAGCACCAGCTGTGGTATAAGCAAATCCCGTTCATGGTCAAGAAGTATACATGCGAGATGATACAGGCTCCCTTCTGGGCTGAAATGACAAGGTCTTTCTGCAGACAATCTCCTGAAGCAGTTCAGGGGTTAGATCGGTGCAGGTCCTTCTCAGAGAGGTGATATGGATAGACTGTGACTGGTCATGGTGCCTCTGCCTGGCTTCACCTGCCAGAGCTATTCCAGAAAGTCTCTATCCTCAAGTGTCCCCATACCACATCTCTCCATGTAAGCACATCACTGCTTTCATGTATACAATCATGGCAGGTTGCAAAGTCAGTCTTATGTTATAAAGAAATAATAATTTTTAAAGATTATAATTTCTCAGGTGTATCAGGAATCATACAGATCAGAAGATGGTCTAAACCTCTGTGGCAATGTGCCTTGAGCTATACCAGGCAAGAGGGAGGGAAGAGAGGAGTGTTTATTCATAATTTAAAAAAAAATATTACCACAAAGGTTACTTCTTTCATTTTCCAACCCCTCGGCAGGTTGCTTGTATTGCTTTGGGAGTCAGTAAGTCAGAGAAGGGAACTTTCCATTCTGATGCTGCTCATGGTCATTCTAACAAAATAATAGAATAGTTTAAGTTGAACACCTAACCCTTCCTCAAAGCACAGCCAACATCAAAGGCAGGCCAGGTTGTTCAGAGCTTTAGTAAGTTAAGTCTGGAATATTTCCTAGGAAAGAGATCCCATGATGTTTCTGGGCCCCCATACCTGTGCTTAGCCACCTATGTAGTAAAATATTTTTCTTCTATTCAGCCAGAATTTCCTTTGCTACAACTTGTGCCTCCTGCCCTTTCACTGCACCTCCAAGAAGAGTCTGGCTCTGTCTTCCCTACTGACCCTCAGTTAGGTGGCTGAAGACAGCCCTTAGGTCCCCCTTACCTTCTCTCCTCAAGGCTAAGCAAACCCAGGTTTCTCAGTCTCCCCTCATACATCATGTGCTCCAGCCCTGAACAATCTTTGTGGCTCTCCACTGGACTCTTGCCAGTTGGTTGATGTCTTTTTTTGTACAGGAGGGTGGGGAAGACATGCAAAAGTGGATGCAGTGCTCCAGATGAGCCCTCACAAATGTGATTGTAGTGGGTTGACCATGGCTGGCTGCCAGATGCCCACTGAGCTGCTCTCTCACTCCCCCCTCCTCAACAGCACAGGGAGAGAAAAGAAGATGAAAAAGCTCATTCGTTGAGCTAAAGACAGGGAGATCACTTACTAATTAATATCATGGGCAAAACACTTGACTTCAGGAAAATTAATTTAGTTTATTGCAAATTAAAATAGATTTGGATGGTGAGAAACAAATACAAGAATTAAAACACCATCTTCCCTTCACCCACCCTTTTTTCCCAGGCTTAACTTCACTTCTTCATCCCCAGGTCCTCTACCTACCCTCTGCTCTGAGCAGCGCAGAGGTGATGGGGAATGGTGGGTTGTGGTCAGTCTGTAACAGCTCCTCTCTGCCATTCCTTCCTCCTCACGCTTCTCTCCTGCTCCAGTGTGGGTCCTCCACAAGCTGTGGTTTCTTCAGGAAGCATCCACCTGCTCCCACGTCCTCCACCCCTGCAGCCCTCCTGCTACCACAATCTGGATGCCTACAGTAGTGCCAGGGGAAATTTTGCCTTCTGATTCACAAATCCAGACAGTTTTGACTCATTCTATTGCTCAGGGTGGAGGGAAGTAATGGCAGATTATGGTCACAGAGCAAGAGGACAGAATACAAGAGGGTCTTTCAGTCCATTCCCAAAGAATTTCAAAATCAGTAACAAGAACCTCTAAAGTAGTTTTTTAACATCTTCACTGATAATACGACATCAAGTACCATGTTTGGCAATGCTAGTGATTGTTAGCTTTTTGTCTGGGAGCCGGTGAAGCAGCTGAAGCATTGGGAAGATGGGATTTGGGCTGACATGAAACAGGTTGTATTTCATGCCACTGAGAGCTTTAGTCGGTACCTGAGAGTTTTCTTAAAATCTGACTAAACGCAAAAGCCTAGCTCTGAGGTCCTAAATTAGAGGTCAGCCTCCATCTCACCCAAGGTTTCTGCTGACCATTAACTCTAATGACCATTAAGATTAACTGTGACTGAGTTAATCTTGAAATGGGTGTCTAAAATAGATCAGAGCAACAAAACTTGAAAACAGTCCATTTTTCTAGACTGGCTATACAGGACAATTAGCAAATATGGACACCTACACTGCAGGTATCTGGAGAGGGATCAGATGAGTCACTCCTGTTTTTTTTCATACTAGCCATACAAGCTAAGTCCTCATCAAAGAGAGAATGAGGCTGTCAACATAGATGAAAGAAAATAGCTTTAGCAAGCTGTTCCTCCATACATGGAGAGGAGTCCAACATGTGCTTAAAGTTTCATGTCCCTTTGACAATTTATGGTTGTTAAATCAAAATTTTAACAGATTATTTTGAAAGTTTTCCCCTCCATGAAATACAAAGACTGACACTGCAAATCTTGGAGTCTGTATGAACTGATTTATAAGGACTTCTAGTCCTTCTAGTCGAAGGTGTCCCTGCCCATGGCAGGGGGGGTGGAACTAGACGATCTTTAAGGTCCCTTCCACCCCAAGCCATTCTATGATTCTATGATTCTATGACTTGTCATATAAAGTAATTTATGTGGCAGGATACTTCTAGGGAATTGAAGGGGAGATAGATGATAGACAAGAAAGGATGAGAGAGAAAAGTAAGTGCTGTGGGTAAGGAGAGGTGGAAAGGGGTGAAGGGATTGGTGGGTGGATGAAGGACTGAGAGCTAACCCAGTGTGGAAGTTTATTTGGATGAGATAATTAGATAAGCCAGGGTCTCATGTTGGAGAAAATGAAGCAGAAGTGAAAAGGCAGACAACATCTAGGAAGGCTGTGAGTGTAGGGGATGGATGTCAGTGAAAGTGTGAAGACTCACTAGCAGAAGGAGGCTAGAAAATTGCCGTAAGTAGAGGTCAGTGAGGTAGCAGGCTGAAGAAGTCAGTTGAAGGGTTGCAGAGAAAGTATAGGTAGAGAAAGGTGACTGATGTCTTGTGGACTTTGGGATCATGGTAAAGAGGGATGAACTAGGGGGAGAAAGGAAGACTCTGGGTGTGATGGGGTGATTTCACAGGGAAAGAGAGAAGAGGGGGCACTGAGATCCAATGAAAACTGGAAAGTCACATTTGCCATGAGTGTGTATAATTCCTCCTTTGTAATGCTCTCCCAGATTTTAATGATTTGCATGTCAGGGATTTCCTGAGGCTGTTGTAGTTTGTTTGTTCAGGGATGCCTAATAGAGGTCTTGCCCAAATGCTTGTCTAGTCTCCCCTCAAACTATTTCTGGAGGGGGTGACATGTGGAGCTTATTCAATGGCAGAGGCAATAACTGAGGATGTCTGTTAATGGGATGGCTTGGAAGAAGCAGGTTCAGTATGAGTTAGAAGCCATTAGTTCAAGGCAATTAAAGAATATCAGAGCTAGCAGCAAGGAGATGTAAGCACAGAGGAACAAGCAGAGTTGCTTCCAGAGTGGTAACTGGGAATAAGAGATCCATGCAAAGCAAAGCGATTCCCAGTGAGAAAAGAGCACCATCTGTCAACTGGGTGGAGACGACAGATGGAGCATGTGAGAAGGCTGAGGGAAGGTGGGCCATTAGAGCCACAGAGTCCTATGCACAGTGCCACCCGTGGCAGGATGCATAAATGGCACGGAATTAGTACCGCTTTGAAAGCTTTGCTGCCACCATCGTGTCTGAAGAGGCAAGATGAGCTGCACGAGAAAGCCTAACTGGATGCTGTCCTGGGGGCAGCTACTTTGATGATCTTCCTGTGCCAAAGAAATTGGGGGGAAAAACACACTGGAGCCTGGACAACTCAGTTCTGCCTTCATGTGACTGTTCGCTCAACTCCTGCTCAGATTTTGGCTAACACAGCTCGTGCTAAGGCCTGATGTATGCTGGGAGCAGTGCCATTAGGTCAAAGCGAGAGTGCCGTGTAGGCAGGCCAGGTGGCCAGAAAGAGCTAAAGGGCCATTATGCAGCCATTATCACCTGCGGATTGCTGTCTCCTGCAGCCATCATATTTTGTCTGGCAGTTTCCTCAGAATCTGCTCACTCATGGAAGCAGTAAGGACCAAACCTCCAAGCTGGAATATCAGCTTGCCCCAAAAGGTTTTGAAGTGGATCCAACACTAGCTGGACTGCTGAGGCTTTCATGCTTCCCAGTTTGATACAGGGGATGTCTACGCTGTGATGGAGGAGGAAGGATGAGTGCTCTCACTGTTGGCTATGTAACTGATTACTTTTTTTCGGCCCTTTAAGTGCATGAATTAAGAGTTACGGGTTATGAAGTATGAAATCTTATGACTCGAGTGGTGAATAAGTGAATTCACAACATACAGTAGTCTGGGCAAAGGGGACTGAGCCCTCTTTGTTGTGTTTGTTTGTTGTATTTCTTAATAATACATGAAATAAATGTTTAAATCACAGAGTACGTTGTCCTGTAAATTTGAGAGACCCCAAAGGACTGTGACACTTCAGAAAATGTGTTGGAGCCCAGCTCAATATGGAGGGTGAGACAGTAAGAGCATTTGTGCCCACAGCATGAGAGCTTATGTTCAGTTCTGTTCAGCATCTTCATTCATGATCTGGATGATGGGGCAGAGTGTACCTCAGCAAGTTTGCAGATGATGGAAAACTGCGACGGGTGGCTGATACACCAGAGGGTTGTGCCGGGATCCAGAGGGACCTCAATAGGCTGGAGAAATAGGCTGATGGAGACCTCATAAAGTTCAACAAGGAAAAGAGCAAAGTCCTGCAGCTGGGGACCACCCCCCTTGCACCAGTATGTACTGGGGGCCACCCACCTGGAAAGCAGCCTGGCAAAAAAGGACTTGAGGGTCCTAGTGAGCACCAGGTTGACCATGAGCCAGCAACGTGCCCTTGCTGCACAGAAGGCGAGTGGTATCCTGGGCTGCATTAGGTAAAGTATTACCATCAGGTTGAAGGAGGTGATCCTTTCCCTCAGCTCAGCACTGGTGAGGCCATACCTGGAGTGCTGGGTCCAGTTCTGGGCTCTACGCTACAAGAGAGAAACACCGGAGAAAGTTGAATGAAGAGCAATGAAGATGATGAAGGAACTGGAGCAGCTCTTATATGAGGAAAGACTGAGAGAGCTGAGGCTGTTTAGCCTGGAGAACAGAAAGCTCAGGGGAATCTTATTAATGTACATAAATACCTGAAGGGAGCGTGCAATAAGGACAGTGCCAGGCTCTTGTCAGCGGTGTCCAGTGCCAGGACAAGAGGCAGCGGGCACAGACTGAAACACAGGAAGTTCCCTCTGAACACAAGGGAACACTTCTTCACTGTGAAAGTGATAGAGCACTGGCACAGGTTGCCCAGGGAGGTTGTGGAGTCTCCGTCCTTAGAGTTATTAAAATAAAGTCTGGACATGGTCCTGGGAAACAGGCTCTAGGTGGCCCTGCTTGAGCAGGGGGGTTGGACCTGATGACCTCCAGAGGTCCCTTCCCACCTCAGCCATTCCGCAATTCTGTGTTTGTGCAACTTGACAGCAGAAAATGGCAATGGTCTCACTCGCTGGCTTTGGTCAGAAGAGTCGTGCTGGGAGCAACAGCGATCTGGACAGTGCGCATGTGCATTGGAGGGCTCCGAAGAAGGGGACATGGGTTGAAGACGGGTCCCAGGAGGTGATATCCAGTGCCGGCTACCGGGGCTGAAAAGCGCCTTGGCCAAATGTGCGAGGATGGGTGTGGTGCCTGGGGTGTCTGTGGGGACGAGGAGGGGATCTCTGTGGGGAAGGGCCCAGAGCAGTGTCGCCTCTTGTCCAGGCTGGGCCCCAGCGCTGGGGCCGTCCCTGACCTGGCCTGGCGGCTCAGCCCCACCCATTGCCGGGGCCCAACAGGGTGACGGTGGGGGGAGGCCAGGCCCGGGGCTGCCCCCTCCCCCCATCGGGGCCACCGCTGGCGACGAAACCGGCCATTTCCAGCCTCGAAACCGGCCATTTCCAGCTCAAACCCGGCCGAGCAGGAAGCAGTCCCTCACTGCCTCCAGTTACTTCCGGCACCCGCCGGAAGCTTCGCCGCCACTCACTCGCTGCGCCATTTGCGGCCGCCCGGCGGCGCCGCGCTCCACTTCCTCCCTCTCCCGGAAGTAGCCGGGACGGAAGTGGCCGCCGATTGGTGGCGGAGGGCTACGGGCGGCGGGGCCGCGCGGAGGAGAGGCTGGGTGGGGAGGTGGGGCCAGCGGAAGTGACACGCCGCCCGCGCCCCGCCCTGCCCCCCCCCAAGCCCGCCGCCGCCGTTGTCCGCCGCCGGTCGGTGCCGCGCTCGCGCCCCCCGCGGCGGGGGCGGCCCAGTCCCTCTCCTCTCTCCCGCCGCCGCGCCATGTCCAGCCGCCCGCTGGGGGTCCCGCGGAGCCGAGAGGAGCGGCCGGGCAGCGCCACGCAGTTGTGAGTACCGGGCCCCGGGCGGAGCGGAGCGGCGCGGGCCGGCGCTCGCCCCCTCCCGGCGTCGGGCTGAGGTAGGCGGGCAGCGCCTCGGCGGACGGGGCCGCCGCCCCGGCGCCGCTGTTCTCCCGGACAGCTCGGGAGCGCCCGGCACGGCCGAGCAGGGAGAGACCCGCCAGGTACGGTCCCGCCGTCCTCGCTCCCGCCCTCGGCGGGGCCCCGCCGGTGCGCCTCGGGGCCCAGCGGGGTGCGAAGCGGCGGCGTTGGAGGGGCCCGGCTCCGGCATCCGCCCGCTTCCCGCAGCGGGGAGGCGGCGAGGCGTCGCGGGTGTTGGGGCGTTGGCCGGGGGGAGCGTCGCCTTTCCCGGCGGCGAAGGGCGAGAGGCCGAAGAGGAGGACGGGGGCGTTGGGGCGGCTGGGCGGGGGAAGCGGGCGGAGGGTGTTCCTCCTGCTGCCGCGCCGGCGTCCCTCCCAGCTCTTCACGCCTCCGCCCCGGCACGCGGTGCGCTCGCCCGGCTCTCTTGGCACGACGTCACTCGCTCCTTCGTTGTCAGGGCTTTGCGTTTGCGTGAGGCTGGTGAAGTCCCGGCGCGATTAGGCTTGTGCCGGAGGCAGCCCGGAAATTGGGAAGAGGAAGCGGGATGTGAGATGCAGGGATTTTAACTTTTTGCAGTAGTAGAACGGCTTTAAACCAATCTCTTAATTCAACTGCAACATAAACACGCAACCGTAGACCTGATGTGAGCTGGATGATGCTGATTCTAATCATGCCGAGGAAATTTTCTAGGCTGCCCAAGACTCCGTGTTTACATTCCTGCTTTAAACTGGCAGGAGCTCAGCAGGGGCCGACTGCTTGAGTCGTGGTTTGGCTCCCAATGCGTTTTGTTTGTCTCTTTGGAATTGTGCAATCGCTGCATCTGTTCGGTGAAGAGTTTTGGGTTAGCTCGTTAGAGCCACGGGGTTGCTGTGGCCGTGGGAAGTAGCTTTGGCGCTGTTGATGTTCTCTGCAATTCTGCCAAAGGTTTTATGGCTGAAGGAGGACCTGGTCATTGTTTGGTAGAGCTGTGGTTTATAATAAAGCACAGGGGCTGTTTCCCGGCAGTTAGCGCATCCTAGAATAATTATCCGTACTCCAAGGAGTATTCCCCAGTGGGCAAAGGAGTTTCTGTACAAATTCATTGTCAAACAGAAAACGTTTCTTCTGCCATTGTTGAAACCTTCTGGGTTACAATAAAACTCCAAGCTGTTAGGAATGACTTGGACCTAAATTCTGGACAGGGTTTCTAGCTTCGTCTGCAGACTCAACATAAATTTCCAGATTTCCTTCAGGTAATAATAATAAAATATATAACAAAATAATCACAAAACATATTTTATTACAATATTCAGCAATATCTGGATGGGATAAAGCTGTATAAAATAAATATAGACTACAGTCAATTAATTTTGATTAGTCCCTAGGTGTATGCTTCCAATTTATAATAAATGTTATGTTGCTGCTTCCTGGATTCAGCTTAACCCATTAAAATAAATTAAGTTGGTTCTCTGAAGTTTGTAGCGGCTTGTAGTCCCTGTTTGATTTATTCATATTCATAGAAGATGAAAGTTGTCTCTGAAGTAATAGCTGGGAGTAAAGGCAGACTAAAAAGTAGCTTGCTTCTAGCGAAAGGGAATGTTTCTTCTGACAACTTTGAAGTGTTAAGTGAAGTTTAAGCCAGTCCTTCTGTCTTTTTTATCTCCACTGATATATTTTGTAGATGGCATGATCATGATTTCTGTTGCAGTAATGTGTTGGGATGCCCTGATGGTTGGAATGGATTTGGCGAATGGTTTTATTTACTGAAAATATTCTGAGGGTATTTTTGTTAATGCAAAAATTAGAGACGGAAGATGAATTTTTAAATACTCAGTATTTTGTTCTTTGAGCCTGCTGCTTTGTAAGAGTGATAAGCAGTATGGGATGACAACTTTAGACAATAAGATTGGTGTGCGTGATCATATAAGTGAAGAAAACAGGAATTCTGTTTCAACTGAGGGAAATGTAGGCTATTCTTTTTATTTTTCTAGCTTGTTAGAAATAAATTCTGTTTCTTTCTGTTATCTCTGCTTTCATAGCTTGCTTAGTGCCATTTCCATTGTTAACTAGGAAGCTTTCAATATTGCCATGCAGACTGTTTACCTAAAGAAATAACGACCTCTTTCTGTCAAGAAAAATGTCATCTAGTTCCCTCTGTGAATGTCACAGTTTTGTTGTGTTTTTTTTTGTTTTGTTTGTTTTTTTAAAGAAAGCTGGCTACCTGAATTTGAATGTTTCTGTGGTGTCATTAGGTAAGATTTTTATCAGTCTACCACTTTTTTTTTTTTTCTTCTTCCATGAGTTTTTTTTGCTCAAGTTCTGTTCAGGGATCTGTCTTATATTCAGGCCTTGGGCCATGCTAAAAGCATCATAACAATAGAAGTATTTCTAAGTGTTAATATATGAGATTTGAGGAGGTTTATATTTGTGGGGGAGGGAAGTGAAGGAGGATGAAGAGCAGAAAGAAAACTCTACTTCAGTAGTTATGGGAAAAATCCCCAAGTACAAATTGGCATGATTTACAGAATTTCTTTTACTATTTTTTAGGAAAAGAAGTTAGCCTGTTCTTAAACTAAATTAATCTGACAGTCTTAATGGTGGATACTGAAGGAAAGATTTTTCACTCTACTTAAGGAATTCTTAAAACATATTGTTCAAAGAAACAGTGGCCTTGCAGAGTGAAATAAAATAGCTTCTAGCTCTCCTCTTCATCACTCAATAATGTATTAAAAAGCTGAAAATGCTTTATTTTATTTCAGTAACATGAAATGTCAGTCCTTGTTATTTCTTTGTATCACCTGGAAAAGTCTTTGTTGATGTGAGATATATATGGTGAGGCATTTTCAACTTACAATGTGAAGTGAAATAGCAAAAGCATCTAAAAATTTTGACAATGGCATCTCTACTTGGAGTACTGTGTCCAGCTCTGGAGCCCTCAGCATAAGAAAGACATGGTTCTGTTGGAGTGGGTCCAGAGGAGAGCCACAAAAATGATCAGAGGACTGGAACACCTCTCCTATGAGGAAAAGCTGAGAGAGTTGGGGTTGTTCAGCCTGGAGAAGAGAATACTCCGGGGACACCTTACCGCAGCCTTTCAGTACTTGAAGGGGGCTTATAAGAAAGATGGGGACAGACTTTTTTAGCAGGGCCTGTAGTGATAGGACAAGGGGTAATGGTTTTAAACTAAGAGAGGGTAGATTCAAACTAGATATAAGGGAAGAATTTTTTTACAATGTGGGTGTTGAAACACTGAAACAGGTTGCCCAGAGCAGTGGTCGATGCCCCATCCCTGGAAATATTCAAGGTCAGGTTGGACGGGGCTCTGAGCAGCCTGATCTAGTTGAATATGTCCTTGCTTATGGCGGGGGGGTTGGACTAGATGAGCTTTAAAGGTTCCTTCCAACCCAAAGTAGTCTATGATTCTGTGATCTTTCCTTCTTCTTTCATAGGTTTTTGAGTACATATGTGTGAATACAACTTCTCAATATCATCTGAACACTTCCTTTCCTTTTTTCTTGTCTATCTATTTAGCTTTTTGTAATTCTGCAATCCTGTAAGTACCTGCTATTTGTTTCAAGTAAAAGAATGTTATTTTCCAGGAAACTGTAATCTTGCGGTTTCTTGCTCTTTTTGCATAAAGTGCGAAGATAAAAAGCTGCGGTTGTCTTCTGTAATCATGAAAAGCAGAATGATCTGGAGTTCAGACAAACTGGATTTTTTAAAGGAGATTTCTTCCTCAGCCTTCTTAAAAGATCCTGTTTGTAGCACAGTGTCAAAACATTTTTTTTTAAGTCCATTGAAAGGGATGTCAACAGTGACTCAAGGTAGAAACAAGAAAAATGGAGGTGAGCACTGGAAACCGGCATTACTGCTGAAGGAAATATGCAAATGCATCCTCTATCTCATCTCATCTCTCTCTTTCTCTCCCTGTTTTTCTTGCTTACTCTCTCTCTGATCTGCTCCCCCTCATCTTGCCCAAAAGTTAGAGGTATCCCCTTGCTTTGACAGGTGGAGGACCGTGCCTCTTTGGAGGTTTCTTCTGCCCTTTGATGCCTTTTTGCAGTGCTAGTTAGTTTGAGTGGAGGTAAGTGCCTGTTTGCTCTGTAAAAGCTGTAGTGGTTCAGCAGTTCCATGTCTGTGGAACTTGCTGAAAATTTTCTTCTGTATTTGCCTTCGAAGCATGTAACAGATACAGATGTAAAAAGCTGTCCAGGAGCTCAGTGCTGGTCTTCCTAATTCTGCATTATCAGTAGAGCTAGGAGATTTAAAGTGGCTCCAAAAGTGAGTCTTTTCTGCTTTAATTAAGTTTAAACATACAAATATTTCTAGTTGCTCTTTGTTTAAGCAAAAATATTTCTGTAAGATCATTACCCTTCAGTGCTAGTCCTTCTCAACTACCATTTCTAATTCCAAAACATCCATCTCCACTTTACGACTAAAACCTTTGATGGGAGCTTCCACTAGGAACTATGTGGCATATTGCCCATGTTTTCATTTTCAGTATGTTATTTTTAAAACAAAAATGTTGCAAACCTTCTTGCCCACTGCACTGATAAATGACGTAAATGTCTGCTTTTTCACACAGTATGCCATAGAAATGAGGCATTGTACCAAAATATTGGATGTAGGAGTTAATTCTAAGGTTGCAGCAAGGAAAGCTCTGCGTGTCTAAAGCCTTTATGTTTTAGACAGACAATAGCATGGTTATTTATGTCGACTACCAAGGGGAATGTGACCCCTCAGACTAGCAGGAACTCTCCAACTCTGTGAGTGAAGAGCATTCTTGTGACTTCTCACTTGATGGGAAAAGGCAATGTCTTGACTGACTTCTTGAGCAGATACAACGGTGGGACGCATGAATGATATCTCTAGTCACTGTTCCAAGCTCAGTTGGAAGCCCAAACTGTAACGCTTCACTGCCAGAAAAAATGCCAGTGTTTCAAAACTACTTGACAGTAAACAGAACACAATACTGATGTCATCTGGACTGGGACTGGGAAATAATCTCACGTCCATGTTCTCAATGCATTTATTGATGTAGAAAGTCAATGGGACAAAGCTAGAACGCTCTTGGTGACGGAGTTGGCAGCTTTGGCTTTTAATCATTCTGGATCTGATGTCAAGACCATGAAACCTACTTCCAGTTCATTTGGTCTCTTCTTTACTAGTGAGGGAAGCTCTGTTTTGATCATGTATGTCTCAACATGCCATGTTGCTTCTGCAGTGCTTTGGGCATTAGATTATTATTCTGAAAGTCCAAGAGTTCTTTGGGGAAGATGCCTGCATTCGGGCAAACTCACTTGAAGTGGGAAAGATTCTCTGTCTTGCAATGGACTTGAAAAATCTTGGCATTTGAAGGAGTCACAACTAACTTTTGGTTTGACAAGGTTCTGTCTGTTTGCTGTTTTGAGTTCCTATCTTCACCTGCAAAAAATTTATATTTACTCTGCGGTTTTCACTGGTGCTGTTTCTGTGTATTCCTCCTTGTTTTTGAAGCCTTTTCCTTCGTAGGCTTAGACTTCTGTTCTCATAAATGTATGTACCTTGATAGCATTTGAGTTTGGGTTTTTTTCATCTCTTTGAAGATGACCACCTTTGTAGTCTATATCTGCCTAAAGAATGAGCGGGCAGGTGAGATGCAAGCATAGGAGTTGGTCACCCTACATCCTATTCCACAAAGTAAATGTGTTCTGCATCTTAATTTCTTTTTTGTATGTATGTGTCTGAAGTAAGTTCTGCTTCCATCTTGCCATGCAACTAATCTGCCTGTATTTTCCTGAAGCTTTCCTGAAATTCATGCTTCATAGCACTAAGGAGGGATATTAATAGTAACAGGGAGATGGGAAAGCAAAAAATATGGCTTCTTTGTGAAATTTGGAGAAAATGTTTTTCTTTTTTAGAATGAAAGGCCCTGTAAGTAGAAGAGGAGGATAATGTAAGGTGTTTTCTTGGGTCTTTTAACTTATTTTTATCTGAAAAGGATGCCATTTCTTGCTACTCTGTAATGTAAAAGTTGGACATTATTTTCAGATAGTCTGTGGTATTCTGAAATGCTAACCCCAAATGTACACTGAGTAGATCAGTATGATTTTTGCCAGTGAAGCTCCTGAAGATTAGATCTGGCATTTTTCAGTAGTTAATCTGCTTCTAAGGTGTAGCAGTGCTGGGTATACAATTCACTGATGCACATTAATTAAAATATCTATGCTGTGTTCACTTATGCTATCTTTCGTTTTTCTTTTTCTTTTATCTTTTCTTTGTTAAGCATTGCAGGCTGTATGTACCGAGTAGTTCAGACGACGGGACCAGATGGAAAAAACCTTCTGAAATTACTTCCAATTTCTAAATCTTCTGGAAGCTTTGTGCCAATAGTTCAGTCTTCAGCCATGCCAAATAAGTCTAAAGCGAATATTTCTAGTCCAGTCCATCTTACTTTTAAGACACAGCTTGCCAATACTACTGCACCTTCATCTGTTAAGATACCTGTTTTTCAGTCTCCTAATCCTGGAAAGATTATTCTTACAAGGACATTAGACAATCAGGAAAGTGTTAGGGCAGGTTCTGAAAGAGAAAGCTTAATTCCAAAATCAGCTGCTAACATCCAGAGCAGTTGTGTTTCAGTTGATAGACTGTCTTTGCAGAACATTGCTGTAACAAGTTCATCTAACCAGAGTAACACTGCATACATGTTGGTAAACACAAAAAGTCTTCCAGTTACTGTGAAGTCTCCAGTACTGCCCTCTGGCCACCACCTCCAGATACCAGCTGATGCAGAAGTGAAATCTGTCCCAGCTTCTTTTTTACCACCTGCAATACAGCAAAAAATACTTGCAGCTGCAGCAACAAATGTGTCTGGAGGAGCTGACAGTACAAAAATCCCAACTGTTATATATGTGTCACCAGTGAACACAGTGAAAACAGTACTTCCCAAGCGTTTGCAAGCCATTTGCCCAAAACCTGCCACAGAAGTTTCAAAAACATTAATAATGACAGCTACACAAAAGGGAAATAGTTCTCCTGAGACAGTAACATCTGATGGTCAGCAGTGTCAGCAAACGCCAATGAAATGGATTGTGCAAGAAAGTCCACAGTCATCAGCGCCTTGCCTTATTCCTGTAAAGTCATCTAATAATATGGCTTCCAAGATCTTGAAAACTTTGTCAGACATGAAGAATGTAGAAGCTAACTCTGCAAATATTTTACCACTCTGTTCTAGTGGTCCTGGTGGAAGCCAAACAAAAATCACACCTATTAAAGATAATGCTCTGGTCATGTACAATGGGAAAGTCTATTTGTTGACCAAAAGAGGCTCTGATGTTCTGTCAGCCCAAGCTGACAAACAAGCATCTTCTTCTTCTGATGCTTCACTTAAAAAGCAGACATCCAAGCTAATTGATTCTACTGCAGTCACTAAAATAACCAATAAAGTAGTGAATCTTGTATTGTCAAAAAGCAAAGGAATGGTGCTGTCTCAGAAAGATCCAAAACCATGTACAAACTCAAAAATTTCTTCACCAGCTGGCTTAAGAAATGATTTAAAATCTGCACCTGCAGCTCTGGTGACACCAAGTGCTAATCAGCAGGATTCCACTGTAAACCAGAGAAAGAGTTTGCCCTTCACCGAGAGCATTTCAAGTGGAGTGACCCCTATTACAGCAGTAGGGACACAGGAAAATGTATGCCAAAATGGCAAAGAAAAGATTGATTCCCCCAAAGCAGCAAGTGCTGTTTTACCTCAGTCTAAGCAAGAGTGTGCTTTCAGTGAAGACTGGCAAAAGGTAACTCTCTCCAATAAACATGCCCATCTCCATCTCTGCTAAACTGTTATATGGTCCTGGTTCTATTTGACTAAAATGGCTATTAATAAGTTCACAGATTTTTTGTAACTAGGTATCCTGTCACTGGAAATGCTGGTCTAAAGTGTGGTTCTAATCAATAAATGATCTTTTTTTTTTTTCCAATAAAATTGCACTATGCAAGTGAGAAAATGCATAAAGAAAGGAAAGGGCCAGGCAGAAGATGACTTTTTATTTCCTCACAAGATAAATTGATGGTAACAACTGAAACTATAGGAAAGTTGTTCATTGAGCTCTGGCAGCTATCTGCTTTCTAATGTTATTGATGCCACATTCTCACAGCACAGCCATTGACTGTGTTGTAGGTGTGATGTAAGGTAGAAACATTTGCAGCTACACAAGAGGAAAACAAGGTAGAAGAGCAGGGTTTGTCATCCAGAGACAAACTGGTGTTGCACTAAGTCAGCTTCAGTATCCACTAGCTCAGACAGCCAAAGGCAGGAGCTGTGTTTCCTTCCTTTCATGCCATGGTGGGGAGGGATCCACCTCCTTTGACTCATGGTTTCATGTCAGGCAGAAGAAACTCTTGAGACCTTTAATGGCATTCCCTCTTCAGGCTGGACCTACATATTCTTTTAAGATCATAACGTCAAAAATATGTAAAAAAGTCTTCAGCCTCAAATCCTATGAACTCTACCCATGAAGGTTTGTAGGTCAAGTTTTCAGTTGCTCAAGAGGCCAGAATGAATTTGCCTCCAGATAAAAAAAAAATCATTCTGAAGCTAGTTTATGCTTGCTTGTGTTGATGAGGCAGATGAGAAATGTCAGCTAAGCATGTTTGTGCAAATTTTAGACATTTAATCATTGCAACAGACTGTAGGCTCTCTTTTTTGATTGTTTCTCACCTGAAAAAATGGTTAAAATAGACTTTTTTTTCTTCAGTTCTCTGTGATGCTGAGTGTTAGCATTCTTATTTGCTTTAACCTCTGTGAAAAATAGCATTATCAAATGTTTGCTGCTTTTAGTCTGTAAATTTGCAAGCCCATGGATTGCCAGACATACTGATGTGAGATTCAACTTGAAGAATCAGAAACAGTTCAGGTTCCAATGCAGTTGGATACAAGAGATGGCTAATAGTTCTTTATTAGTATTATCAGCCACAATGCAAATATGAAATGCATTCGGCAGTCTGAAAGTGACACTGTAAAGACACTGTCTGATCTTCTGTCATCTTCCTTTGTTACTTTAAAGTTTTAGAATAGGTGATTCCCTTGTTTCTTTTACTTCTGTGGTTTACTAGTTGGACTGTGCATTTTCTGGATGTTCCACAAGGTTCTTGGGTTTTAAATAGCCAATAAGAAAGTTAGATCTATCATAATATGTATATAATTTCTCAAAATTGGCTTACCTGTGTTAAATGTAACTCTCGGAGAATGGCAGACAAAACAAATGTTCACCTGTCTTTCTAGTAACTAGATTTTAGTTTATATGTATGGAGAGAGAAAGAGAGAGAGAGTGAGAGAGTGTGATTGATGGCTCTCTCACTGTTTCTATATTTCAGATCCAGTGTGAAAAGATGGATTCACCAGGAAAGGTTATTAAAATCAAACACCAAGAGAAGCCACGTTGGAAACAATACTTGGAATTAAGGAAAAAATTTGGTCTCTCTAAGGAGGAGAGAGTGTACCTTAAAAGAATACCATTAAGGACCCCCTATGAGAAACCAGAAGAAAGGTTTTTTTCCAGTAACGGCTTGAAAAGGAAAAATGACTCCTGCAGTTCTTCATCGTTAGATGTGGAAATAACAAGTCAACGTCAGGAATGTGTTAAAGAAGAAAAGGTATCTTGAAATTTTTCAGTGCTAAAACATGTACTGCAACACATTCAGAAAGCAGCATATGTATAGTCAATACAGAGCTGCGTGTTTATTTGGACCCTCCCACCTCTGGATTCACCAGAGCAAGTCAGTAATTGTTATGGTCCCTGTGAGAATTGTTCCTACAACTTGTTTGTGTACCACAACAGAGTTGTGTGATTTCAGTACGACTTGAGTACCATCTAAGAGTTTTTGTCCTCTTTTCTGGGTTCCACTGGAGGAAATTTGAAGAACAAATGCTTTGAAGAAGACTGGACCCTCTAGTGGTGGCTGAACAGTCAAAGGGATAGTCTTCATTGGAATAAAAACCATACCTCTGTATCCTGATTTATATTTAGCCTTATGCAACAATTATGTTTATCCAGTAGTGCAATGGATGTAAGCAGAATAATAGAAGAATAATTTTTTGTGAGGCTTTACCCTTGAGTTTGAAATCAGTCAAGTGCCATTATTTCAAGGCACTTCAATCACTCACATGACTAGGTGTGGCTGACTTCCAAAGAAGGGTACCCACTTAGTCATGTGTGGTTTTATTAAAATAAATTTACCTGTGTACCTGTCTAATCTTTAGAGTTAGAGATGTCTTTATAAACTTAGTCCTTTGTCATTGGCTAGGAACTTGTTTGGGTGCTTCTGGAAATGTTCCCTCGACATAAGGATTTCCATCTTAATGCATTAAAATCATTTTATCCATCCAAAGTAGTTCTGTGCAGCCATAGTGTTCTAAGTTTTCTTTTGTATGATTCTACTCTACCCAGTCAAAGGCTTTCTCAGGTTTTAGTAATTCTGTGTTAAGAGCCCTGCTTTGAGCAGATCTGCTGGGTGCTCTTAGTAAAGTACATTAACATTTAAATAACAAAACAGCTGACAGGAATGCACTCTTGTAATGGACATTATTGCTAATGTTTAAGCTTTTTGGAAATGTAAGCATGAATTCTTCTTCTATGTTTTGAATTTTCCCATCAAGCTAGATAGAAAGTTTTTGTCTTACATTACAGTTAAAGAACTCAAGCAACCACAGGAGGTGATAGGTATGCAGAGGAAAGGCAGAAGTGCACTGTTGACTAAAAAAGGAATTTAGTGGTCTGGAATTGTTAATTGGGAATCTTTGTTAGAAAAATATTGAATATGGAAGTATGTTTGCTCAAATTGCTAAAAGAAACATCTTCCATATAGTAATTCTAAGAAGCTTGCAACAAATAACTTGTAATTTGCGCTTAGTGAACTATGATGTTATAATGTAGAATGATGCTCAATTTAACAGAAGTATATTTTGTATGTTTCTTGACTGTACAGATAATTGTGGATTTGGAAGAGGATTTGACTAAGAAAAGAAAAATAAAATCCTCACCACTGTCAGACAGTGGAAAGAGAAGGAAAACTTCAGTCAAATCAACCACAAGTCCAAGTTCAGAAAATACCAGCTCAAGTGTCAGTGTACTTAACAGAAGTGTTTCACCCCCACCAGTCTTACCGCAGCAAAGTATTTCCACAGACTTTGTTACATCGTCTCTAGGGAGGGACTCTGAGCAAGACCCATACTCTCAATATACTGACATTACAGACTTTAGTATTCCAGTTTTAGTGTCTTGTGAAGGTGATACTTCAGTTCTTGAAGGTTCTTTCCGAGATGATGCTTTCCCTTTGACTCCCCCAGACTTGGATGAAACAATACGGGATGAAAAAATAAAACGACTTAAACAGCTCTTAAGAGAACGGGAAGCGGCACTTGAAGAGATGCGTAGAAAAATGCAGCAAAGCTGAAATACTGAAGCTGGTGATCTGGACCATATTCATCTTCATTTCAGTGACTTCAAGAAGAAATTCCTTGTTTAAACAAATGTGAATATTTCTGGTAGATGGAAGATCTTAATGAGGTTTACAGTATGTGTGTATTTAGAAGAGTATAGGTTTCTTGTTAAATACCGGAAATAAAAGACTTGGACCATCAAACTCTGCTTCTGGGACATTATATGTATCAAAGAATGCAGATAGGCATTTTTATTAGTCTGTTCTTTATATTTTGAATTGAGGGGTTTCTGTATTAGTCCTAGCAAATAAACTTTCCCACTTTGGAATTCCATGGCCTAGCTCTTAGAAACTGAATGTAAATTGCAAACCCAAATTGTAGATATTTTTTTGTTTTCCTAATGTGCATGACAACTTTTGTGAATTCCTGAGAACTGTCAATTGTCATAAAAGGTCAATGGTCAGTGTTTAATAAATGCTATTTAAGTGATCTTGGAGTTAGACTTTAGGCAGTAATAATGCAGATATTTATACAAAACCTCTTACAGATGTGAAGACGGAAGCAGTAGAAACCCCTGCTGACAGTTATCTAGTTATGTGTCTCTTACTGTTATTATTGTAAGCCTTTATAAGGCCTTTTGCCAGCTGTGCAATGAAGTTCGGTTGTGAGGTTATTTTTTGTGGGGGGAGGTGCATTTTTTTTTTAAACAGAATTATGTTGAATAATAACTTGTTGAAGCAAAAAAGGCATATTTCTTTATCCGGGAGTGGTATCTTCAATAATTCTTGATGAGTATCTTTTACATTAATTTGTTCAGTCTTTATTTGAACGTGTCTCTTGCTACCTTAATTTGATGGTACCTTAGTTCTGCATTGTAGGAGAGAATGTGCACTCAAACTGTCTTTACCATCATAATTTTTATAGATCTTTGTAGTATATTTTCCCAGCATATTCTGTCATGTGTTGTATGGGTGCCTTTCACTACCCTCTGTTGTCCATGTCATTGAATCTTGTAAGGCCCTTCTGCAGTTCTTCAGTCCTTATTGTTACAGCCATGAATAACTTTTGCGAACAGAATTTGTCATTGTTCTTTTTCTTGTCCATTTATGGTTATATTCAACATCACTGATCCCTGTAGAACTCCATTGCTGATTTCTGTTCATGAGAGACTGTTTGCAACTATTCTTATTTTCTGTATTTTAATCAAATTATCATCAGTAAGGTTTTTCTCTATTATCACATGGATGCCTAGTGTATGTATAGAGTTTTGGTGAAGGATGTTGCTTTGGAGATAGATCTTTGGAGAGCCTAGTAGACTGTATCAGCCCTATGTTCATAATTAATACGCAATTTGATAGCGTGAAAATCTCAAGTGGATTAGAGATACAGGCTTTTTCTTCCAAGGGAAGAAAAAGATGGTCCCTGCTCTGAATAGCTTGAGATAGACCAAATGTAGGAGAAGATGATACACCAAAAACGCAATGGTGGGCGAAGAAGAAAGTTTATAATGGACCTAAACTCTTTAATGGTTGAGATTGCTGTATAAGAGGCAAGTGCCCATGATAGAGCAGGCAAGTAAGGATGATATTATCATGGGCATCCATGGGTTCGCTGTGTGTGGAGTGAGTGTTTTGGGGCAGAAATCCCATAGTTTAGCATAGGACAACAGACACCTAATGAAGGGCTGATGCACAGTGGAGAGAATGATGTGCATGAATTGGGCCTCATGACCTACGTTATCATGCAGCCCAAGTATCGCAGAGCTAGGAGCATATGCAAGACAGCTGGGTGCCTGAGAAAAGGACTGTTGGTTGGACCAGTGACCTGCATCCTGTAGCCTGACAGGCCAAGTTGCTTATGGAGCAGGTGTGCACAGATGTTGTGTGTTCTTTATTGGTAAATGTGCAAAGCAAAGAGGCTAATTTATGGGAGATGATTTTTTTGAGCAGCCGATGATGTCAGTGAACAGGATGTCTGCAGTCTTATCTGTGCTTGTTCCAGAAAGCATGGAAGAAGTGTAAATTTAGCCAAGCCTGCCTGTCAAATATAAGCAGTAGTGAGGAGGCAATCATTTTGTGTGAAAAGTGGGAATATTCCACACATGTATGTGGGTGTGACGGTTTGACCTTGGCCATCTATCAAACACCTACCCAGATGCTCACTCCTTCCCCTCTCCTGCAGGATGGGGAGAAAATAGAAGACAAGCAAGACTTGTGGATTGAGATAAAGACAGTTAAGCAAAAGCTGCATGCAGGCAAAGCAAAATAAGGAATCTAATCACCATGTCCTATCAGCAGGCAGATGTTTAGCCATTTCCTGGGTCTCAGTGTGTATAGTGTTTACTTGAGAAGACAAATGCTGCAACCATAAATGTCCCTGCATCCTTCTCCTTTTGTTAAGCTTTTATTTGCTGAGAATGACATCATATGGTATGGAATTCACCTTGATCAGTTTGGGGCAACTGTCCTGGCTATGTCCATTCCCAACTTGTCCATCCCCAGCCTGCTTGCTGGGAGGGATGCAGAGAGAAAAAGAGAAAGCCTTGATGTTGTGCAAGCACTGTTCAGCAATAGCCAAAACACTGGTGTGTTATCAACATTGTCTCCCTCACAAATCCAAAACAGCATCACATGGGCTGCTATGAAGAAAATTAGCGCCATTCCATGCTGTCCCAATATGACGGGACAGCAAACAGAAAGGGGATAAAAGCAGCCTTGTGTTTTGTATCTAGTGCTGCAGTCGCCTGTTGTGATACTTTTCCAACAGATGTCACTCACCTATCCTGTCTTCTGACGGAAGTCTTTCCTCTGTTTTCCAACAATCTCCAAAGAAATTAATGAAGCTGAGTTCACTTACCCTCTCCTTTTGCTGGGAGGATTCCAGATTTGACATTCTGAGACACACCACCTTCTTTCTTCCAGAACCTCTTTTACCCTAGCAAAGTGGTCCATTAGCCTGAGTTTTCTCTAGAGGCAATGATGAGATACTGAACATTCGGAGAAGAATCCTCACTGCAAGGTTTTGAAGAAATGTGATGAGTAGGATTTGGTGGAAAAAAGGGAATGGACTATTTCCTTGCGATCTAGTAATGGAAGACACTTGGTGCAATTCAGAAAGACAAAGCCAAGCCATCTATGGAAGGAAAAGAAATGCCTTTCTTGGAACAACATCAACGCAAAGTTGAAAGGATCACAGAGCCAAGAGAGGCCCCTTGGTGTGCTGATGTGGGAAGGCTGCGCCAACAGCAGGAGCAAAGGGACTTCCAACAGCCAAGGACCTTGTGGGTTGTTGGAACTGCTCCTCATCCAGACACATCATCTGTAGCACAGATTCTGTTTTTCTGCACTGTTCATCCTTGAACTCCTATGATCTGTTAAGAGTTTGTCTGTGACAGAAAAACTAGAGTCCTGGGAATGCTGGCTGTGGCCCCAGGAGTGGAAGTTACTGGCAGCCATCCCTATGTGCAGCCTGGGCTGGCAGAAGGCATTGCAGTTACGCACCATGCTTGCTGTGTTAAGTACATAGCAATATGAAAACCATGGATTTAGGCTATGAGTTAAAACATATTACTTTCAAGCAGATATTCAGGAAGAATCAGCGTCAGGCCTTTTAGGAACTTCTGGATCCAAAGAGGAAAAGTGGCAGTGAGTGCTGGACAAAACAGTCTGGGAAGCAAAGTGATACTGGGCCAGTTGCTAACATCAGCCTAACCTGGTGACTGGGAGTATCTGGCCAGAACTATCCATGTGCAAAGATGTTACTTTTCAGCTAGAGGACAACCCACCACAGCACCAGCATTTCTGTATGCGAACATGAATCTTCACAGAGGTCTGTCCCAGCCATTTATAGAATTGTAGAATCATTTAGATTGGAAAAAACCCTTAAGATCATTGAGTTCAACCGTAAAGTTAACAGTGCTGAGTCCACCACTAAACCATGTCCCTAAGCACCATGTCTACATGTCTTTTAAATACCTCCAGGGATGGTGTCTCAACCATATGTAGCCTGAGAGGCCACCTGGAAGCTAGGTACCCTAGAGCCCATCAGGTCATTTCTTCCTGGCAAGCCAGCAGTCAGCTGCTGGGGTGGAGGTGTGCAGAAATACTAGAAAATTAGTTAAAGTGCAGATACTTGTTACCAGGGATGTGCAGGTTCAGCTGTGAAACTGTTTTGGACAGTGTGGAACCGACCCTGGACTTGCTACAGTGTGTGATCTGAGTGAATAAATTGTGACAGATTTCTAGTGGCACACTTTGCAGTGGGAGCATATACCAAGGCTGAATTTGGCAGAGCCCTAGCTGTCCTCCTCTTGTGGATCTGGGAGGCACAGAGCAGTGCAGTCCGAAGACGGCTTCTGGCAAATGGAGAGGGAGATGGCACTGCTTTCAAAAGCAGGACATAAAAGCATAAGTAGTCAGTGCTGGATTAGTCTGAAGATCCATCCAGCTCATCATTGTCTCTCCAGCAGAGATCAACATGGGGAAAGAAATCAGACTGGAGACCAATAGTGGATGCCTAGAAAAGAGTACAAAGACATAATGATCACAAAAATGACCACAAAAATGATCAGAGGGCTGGAACACCTCTCCTATGAGGAAAAGCTGAGAGAGTTGGGGTTGTTCAGCCTGGAGAAGAGAATACTCCGGGGACACCTTACCGCAGCCTTTCAATACTTGAAGGGGGCTTATAAGAAAGATGGGGACAGACTTTTTTAGCAGGGCCTGTAGTGATAGGACAAGGGGTAATGGTTTTAAACTAAGAGAGGGTAGATTCAAACTAGATATAAGGGAAGAATTTTTTTACAATGTGGGTGTCGAAACACTGAAACAGGTTGCCCAGAGCAGTGGTCGATGCCTCATCCCTGGAAATATTCAAGGTCAGGTTGGACAGGGCTCTGAGCAACCTGATCTAGTTGAATATGTCCTTGCTTATGGCGGGGGGGTTGGACTAGATGAGCTTTAAAGGTTCCTTCCAACCCAAACTAGTCTATGATACTGTGATTCTATGATGCTATGATTCTATGATCATATGCAACACTTCACTGGTACTTCTCATTTTCCAGCTCTTAAACAGATGTGGTATCTTTATGTTTAATACCCCTTGATTTTTTTTTCTTTGCGTGTTATATTTTTCTGTTAACTTTTTGAAGTCAGTTTAACCAGGCCTCAAGTCACTACGTCCAAGTAAAAAATGATTTTGTAGACTTTTTTAATCTGCAGTCTTTCTTTTCCTAGACTGGGAAATTCTGTGTAGGTGTCCTCTGAAGAGAAACTATCTCAAACGTTTGACCATTTTTGTTACCCTTCTCCATAGCTTTCTGGATCCACCATAATCTTTTTCAGATGGATGGAACATCATCATCATCCAATGATGAAAATGTCATTGCATCATGGAGTTACAGTGTCTTTTGTTTTTGTTTTGCTCTCTATACCTCCCTGATAATTTCTTATATTCCAGGGCTCTTTACTATTGAGCTGGTATTTTGTGGACTGATCTACTAAATTTGCTGTTCTCTTTGAACATAACAGCTCATTCAGAGCTCATTATTGCGTATGGAAACACAAGGGTTTTCATTCATGTACACTGAATTTCATAATTTGTTTTATTGCTCAGTTATTTGGTGTAATGAGAACCTTCTGAAGCATTTTTCAATGTTCTTGAGAGCTGTGCCACTGGCAGACTTTGACATCTTGCTTTTCACCCACTTTTCTAAATAAGTTGTGAATATTGAAGAGTACAAGCTCCAACAGGAGTATCTGGGACTTCTTCCTTTCATTGAGAAACTGACTGTTGAGTCAGCCTTTGTTTCTTCTCTTTAAACCAGCTTTTCATACAGCTGAGGACAGTCCCTCTTTTGCGATAGCGGCCTAGTTTCTGGAGAACTATGGTGAAGGAGGTCCAGGTAGATGATTGAGCATTGATCCCTGTTTGCAGGGACACCAATTCCTTTCGTAAGCGCTACTGGATTTGTGAGGTAGGTCTTGTCTTAACTGAACCTGCAGAGACTTTTCTTTGGTTGTAGAGAATTGTAATAGGACAGAGAAGACCAGTCTGGAGAGAATTGTAATAGGACAGAGAAGACCAGTCTGGAGAGAGGATGAACAGCCATGGGAGCAGCAGAAGAAACAAGGGGCAGGAGAAATGTCAGAATGGCAGCATTTGATGGCACCGGGATTAGCAGGTCATCAAAATCCCAGCACATCTATTTGTAGCTACTGAGGACCTCCAGCTCAGGAAACTAATGTCAGTCTAAAAAAAGGCAACAGATTAAAATGAAAACTCAGGCCTTTAAGAGATGATGGTGGGAAGACAAAGTAGGATTCACAAGACACCTAGATAAGAAGGGGAAGGATAGTAAGTAAATCCAGATGGTTCATGCAAGTGAGGAAGGATGGACAGCCAAAAGATCAATCTGTCAGCTCCTAAAGGGCATGAAAAGGTACTTTCAAAGCCAATAAGTAGTTGCCAAAACCAGAACCACCCAGGAGATGTGAGGAAAATGTGGAAGCTGGTGTCATCCTCCATGTCACAGCAAGCAACACTGTCCAGACCACATGGACACCTACCTTGGTACCTGCCTGTGGTTATGAGAGGGAGAGAGGGTTTTAATTTAAAACAGTAAGATCTCCCATTGAAATTCACTACATTGTTGTTGCAATGGCACAACATTTTCCTACACAGTCTAGCATTGCTATTCCATCATTCCATTTTTATTATTTCTACTTATTTTATTGGTATGGACAAGAAAGTGCTGCTCTTACGGCTCCATAGACATCCCTGGGAACACTTTAAAAAGTTGGTGTTGTATTTGCCACTCTCCTGTCCTCTAGTGCTAAAGCAGTTCTCAGTGAGAACTTATTTCAGCTGTTTCATCTTTTATTCCTTCAGGGTTCTTGTTTGAACATGAGAGTATAATCCCGTTCATTCATAAACTCATTACTGTTCATCAGTTTGTTTTGAAACGTCTCACCAACATCTCAGTTTCAGACAGATCTGTCAGTTCCCTGTGATGAAAAGATGCAAACCTTTCTGGGCTCTTCTGTGGTGGCCATGGATACCAATATCTTAATTTTTTTCTGATAGACTTTTCTTTGAGGACTCATTCTATAACTTGATCTCAAAAACCTGGCAGACTTTCTCCTGATGTTTGAAAACATATTTGTTGTCCCTTAAGTTACCTGCTTATTTGGATGCAAGTTCAATTTATGCAAGGCTTTTTTTTCCTACATCTAACAGCTGCCTTAACCCAGTTCAGCCATGCTGGCTGTCCCCCTCCTTCCCCAAGTCTAGCTGGCATGCATTTGCTCTCTAACAGTCTCCAGTGACTTGCATACATTTTGCCCTTTGGGCTAATCCCTTTAATTCTCTCTCTTTTTTTTTTTTTTTTTTTTAATTGATGATGGCCTGACTTGCTAATAATTTTTCTGTAAATAATAATAAAAAACCCCCAAACCATAACGACCATGTTTCAGTGCATAAAGGATGAGTCAGCTGGAACAGTTTCCTTCTGTAACACTACAAGCACCTATCTAGTTCCTGCCCCATCTTCTTGGAAGATGACGCTTAGTCCTTGCCGTGTTCTCTGTTGGCTTTTTTCTTTGCAGCTTTACTGCATCTTTCTTTCACATTCTTCTCTACCACCAAAGTTGCCGCCCACCCCAAGTTGGCAGCCTCCCATTTTGCTTTGGGTGGAAATATATGATATTTTTGTACTCCACCTCTCCCACCTGATGAGTGGTGTTTAAGCTTAACGCAATCTGACAACCCTGAGCTGTCCAGGTGGTAGGGCGAGGATTCCCAGCTGGTATTGGCTCTGTTGGACACAGGGGAAGCTTCCAGCAGCTTCTTACAGAAGCCACCCCTGTAGCCCCCCCTGCTACCAAAACCTTGCTACACAAAGCCAATACATTTCACTCCTCGCCTCTGTGCATCACATTTTTAAGAACTATCATTAAAATCTACATTCATCACACAAAATCTTCACTCACATTAACAAAAAAGAATTCCCTGCTTGTCATGCAGCTCTTAACTCTAGCTGTGTTCAGTCCATGTTTTGCCGGTTACCTCTCTCAGTTACTATCCTTATCTCAAACTCCTCACATTTCCTGCATTCCCCACCAAAAAGAGTGTGGTGGGTTGACCCTGGCTGGATGCCGGGTGCCCACCAAAGCCGTTCTATCACTCCCCCTCCTCAGCTGGACAGGGGAGAGAAAATATAACAAAGAGCTTATGGGTTGAGATAAGGACAGGAGAGATCACTCACCAATTACCGTCATGGGCAAAACAGACTCAGCTTGGGGAAAATTAACTCAATTTGTTACAAATCAACAAGAGTAGGGTAATGAGAAATAAACCCAAATCTCAGAACACCTTCCCTCCACCCCTCCCTTCTTCCCGAGCACAGCTTCACTCCTGGATTCTCTACCAACCCCCCCAGCGGCGCAGGGGGACGGGGAATGGGGTTTACGGTCAGTTCATCACACATTATTTTCTGCCGCTTCATCATCCTCAGGGGCAGGACTCATCACACTCTTCCCCTGCTCCAGCGTGGGGTCCCTCCCACGGGTGACAGTCCTCCACGAACTTCTCCAACATGGGTCCTTCGCACGGGCTGCAGTTCTTCACGAACTGCTCCAGCATGGGTCCTTTCTATGGCGTGCAGTCCTTCAGGAGCACACTGCTGCAGGGTGGGTCCCCCATGGGGTCACAAGTCCTGCCAGAAAACCTGCTCCACAGGCTCCTCTCTCCACAGATCTGTAGGTCCTGCCAGGAGCCTGCTCCAGCACGGGGATCCCACGGGGTCACAGCCTCCTTTGGGAACCCACCTGCTCCAGCGTGGGGTCCTCCACGGGCTGCAGGTGGAGATCTGCTCCACCGTGGACCTCCCTGGACTGCAGGGGAACACCCTGCCTCACCAGGGTCTTCCCCATGGGCTGCAGGGGAATCTCTGCTCCGGTGCCTGGAGCACCTCCTCCCCCTCCTTCTTCACTGACTTTGGTGTCTGCAGGGTTGTTTCTCTTACATGTTCTCACTCCTCTCTCCAGCTGCCATTTCTCTGTCCCAGCAACTTTTTCCTTCTTAAAAATGTTATCACAGAGGCATTACCACTATCGCTGATTGGCTTGGCCTTGGCTGGCGGCGGGTCTGTTTTAGAGCTGGCTGGTATTGGCTCTGTCGGACACAGGGGAAGCTTCCAGCAGCTTCTTACAGAAGCCACCCCCGCTTCTGCACCGTGTAACCCCCCCGCTACCAAAACCTTGCCACACAAAGCCAATACACAGCTTTACCACATCTTTCTTCCACATTCTTCTCTACCACCAAAGTTGCCGCCTGCCCCAAGTTGGCAGCCTCCCATTTCACTTTGGGTGGAAATATATGATATTTTTGTACTCCACCTCTCCCACCTGATGAGTGGTGTTTAAGCTTAATGCAATCTGACAACCCTGAGCTGTCCAGGTGGTAGGGCGAGGATTCACCAAGAATTTGAGTGGCCGCTGGATGTTGCCATTCTAACAGGCTTTTCTCCTTTTTTAATAGATGTCTTATATTAGCATTCCTGTCAGTCTTAGCAAGAGGGCTGCGACTCCTTGGCATGCCTCATCTCCAGTGCTGCTGACAGATGCCTCCATCCTTGCTGTCCTTGCAGCACTCTGTGGGTCTCATTTCAGGAGTAATGCTATAAAGCCACCTTGCACAACCAAGCAGGTGAGAAAGTCAGCCCTCTTTTCAGTTACGGTCTCACAAGAAGACACTGGTGTCATTTAGGTCACAGTTTGTCTAGACCAAGCCTGTAGGTTTACTGCAGTCAGCCAGGAGTAGAGGAAGAACAAGTTTACAGGAACTGGCAAGGACAACAAGTATGAATGCAGCCACTCCTTAATGAGGAAATGGTGGTGAACTCAATGGGAATTGACTGGAACATCTCACCTTGTCAGGGAGCAGCAGGAGTGGGGTTACTCCTCAAGGAAGGTGAGTTCGGGGTCACTTGGGCACAGGCAGTGCCTTCACCAACCAGGGAGCTGGGCCAGGTAGGCAGAGCAGGGTGGTGATAAGAGGGTCCATGGACAGCCCCAGGCAAGCTGAGATGATGAACAAGGTTCTGGGTCTGTCCAAGGTGTTCAGTCAGAAGCAGCAGGAGATGGGACTAGAGACCGGACTGAGTGCACATTTGAGGTCCATGGAGGAGAGGAGGTTGGAGGAAAGTTACCTACTATCTAGGTCTGAGGTCTGTCCACAAAATAAAGCCAGGAGCAGAACTGAAGGCATGTCTACCTACAACATAGCTCAGGCCAGGAGTGGGTGCTCAAGCCTGGGCCATGGGCAAAGAGTGTGTGAGGAGGTCCCAGGTGAGGCTGGTCAGGACAATTAAAGTACTTCATGCCCTCAGGGGCCTGTAAGTCCTGTAGCAGTGAGGGAAGCAAGTCTTTGGGTTGGCTACTTGAGTCTTCAGACTTTCCTCAGCCAGTGCAGTCTGACAGTGCCCAACTTCCTGCAGGGGGACTGGCTGTCAGAAGTCTTCAGTAGGAGAGGTGGGACCCAGCCCAGCCCTCAGGAACACTCTTCTGTGTTGGTGGGACTGCAGGGGAGGGGGAGAAAGAGTCAGAGATGCAGTAGGGGCATGTAACTCTGGAGCAGTCTGTCAGGAGTATGGAGCGGTTCCTGGGTGCTGCTCATCCCTGTCTCTTTAGAAAAGAGTGAGAGAGGAGGAAGGAAGTTATCCTAGCATTGAGGAGGTTGTTAAACTGCAAAGAGTTTGGTGCTCTTAGGCTGAACTTCTGTGGATCTGCAAATCGGCAAGAAGCTCAACAAGTGGTGCTGAGCGGGTGGTGGAGCATTAGGGTGGTTTGGGGGGGCTGTGGGTTTTTAACTGCAAACTCGGATGTGCTGTTTTAGGTAGAGCTCAGACTCCTGGTAGCCCACCTGTTGGTCTGTCTTGGCTGGCTTGCTACAGTGCTGTTATCAGAAATTTGGGGCTTTCTGGAGTAGGGATTGCTCCCAGGGGCAGCCTGTCTAATGCTCATTGTCAGGAACAACCTGTCTGTGCTTGATAGTGATCCATGGGAGAGAGAGATGAAGGGAAGGTGGTGCCAGGCACCAGGGGAAGGAGAGAAAAGCCTTGTGAGCAGGCAGGGTCCTACTAGAGCCTTCCTGAGAAGCTGCATGAATGACTGAATGACTGAATGAGATTTTTGTTTCCCCCCCTTTTGTACCAGGAAGAGGGCGCTGTCAGCAGAGATCAGGGCTCTGCAAACCCAAGGCACTATGTCACCGTCATGGCAATCTCCTGGTTAAGCCTTTTGCCTAATGAGGCTTAAATGAGGCATAGAAAAGGGGTTTCTGCTAGCTGAAACATCATGTTTTCTAGGTTGTAGCAGTTAACCAGAAACTGGGGTTTGCGTATTGCCTCATTGGAGAGTGTGTAGCCAAGTGTGTGACTCTCTAGGGAGGCCCTGAACTTTAGGGATTTATCAGCAGCTAAAATATAATACTTGGGGAAATCTTCCCCAAGCTGTAGAGCCCTTGGGGTCTCTGTGACTCCATGTTAATCATATCTACTTGTCCTTGTACTCCACTGGCTTCAGTAATTTGGCAGTTTGTTGGTTCCAAAGCTTGTTTTCACCATGTGGATGGTCTGAACTCTGGGCTGAACCAGGCTGCAAACAAAGCACAACTGCGATGGAGACATTCTATTTTAATCTGGGAGAAAGAAGTTTCCCAGGGTAGCTGCTGGGATTTCCAGGAGGCCTCCAGCTTAAATTCCTCTCCTGGTCCTTTACCTGCCCCTCCAGAGAAGGGAAGATGCCAGCATAAGCCCTTTTGGTGTGGGAGGAAACACATGCTAGAGCTGATGTAGCTGTAGACTTGAGCAATAATTTAGGAAGGAAGCTGAGCTATTCCTGCTAAATAGGGCCCAAAGGCAGCTGTTGGTAATGTATTCTGTAGATCTGTGTGTATCAAATATCCCTTTACTTTGGTTGAACTAGAGTAAATGCATATTTTTAAGGCTTCTGGCTTGGTCTGGACGTGACTCCTGTGTGGGGGAGGTTGTACCTATGAAAACACTCAGTATGAACACCCTGGCACACATCTGGGGTGTCTAGCACTGAAAGCCTTGTGGAGCTCAACCTCTGGAGCATCCTGACAAGCTGCAAGGTCAGGTTAAGGGCTGGCCACACCATATGACTGCTTTTGGAAGCAGCAAGAGGAATGAGCAGCTGGCGCTTGGGTTGGAGACTGTCTCAGGGGACAACGAGGGACATCAAGGCTACAAGGACATGTGTCATGCTCTATGCTTGTTTAAGAGTCAGTGCTTCCCCCTTGAGCGAGCAGGACATGGGCTGTAGAGTCTGACTCTTCCTAGGCTTGTGCAGTAGGGACACTCTGCACATGGACTCTTGGATGAACCTGTCCATCAGCTCAAGCAACTGCTGGAGGTGGGAAAGGAAGGAAGGAAGAAATTTAGAGCATTTTCCTTGCAGGTTGCTCAAAGGATGAAGTGGCTTTGGGGTCCTTCCACTCTAGCATAGTGTGCAGGCCACGGGTCAGCCCCAGCTGCCCTGACGAGGGAGCTGCAGGTGCGGAAGGACGAGGCTGGGGCCTGGCTCGAGGCTGGGGGCTCCTTGCATCCAAAAAGACTTGGCCTGAGGAACACTGGAGAGGGCAAGGGAATGAGGGAAGTAAAACTGGGTGTGGTGGAAGAGATGAGGAGACACAACTCTTTAATAACCTTCATTTAATTCTTTCATGACATTGGCATATGAAGAAATGTTACAGGCTTGTTTACAATACTGATAACATTTGCATTGCTCTGTGGGTTAACAGCAAAGCCCTTTGTGTCAAGTACAATATGATTACTTCATACCTTTTTTATATAAAATAAATGCTTAGAAATATCAACCATTATTGCTATTAAATTCCTGAGTTATGCTGAGAACATGTTCTCTTCACCTTCATTAGATGCTCCCCGCTATCAGCAGTGCCTGCTCATCAGTCACAAAGCTCTGCGGTGTGTTATAAAGGGTTTGTCCCTGCAAACTGACAACTGCACGCAGGGAAATTTTCTATGTAGGAAAAAGGAAAGAAAATTTAAGTTAGCAGGCTTGTCACTTGCTCAGCATGGGCAATTTCAGTAGTCAGATGAAACACCAAAATGCAGATTGGCTTCACAACTATAAGCCTGACTCCCAAGCTGTTCTCCTGCATTGACTCTGTTGTTTGCCTTGCAATCCTAGGGCAAACATCCCCTGTGATTGTGACAGATCTCGCAAGCGAAGCTGGTTAAAGCTAGTCTCATGCTGGAGTCTGTGTGTTAACACAGTAGGCATAGACCCTACTGAAGAAGAGAGGATTGCTTAGGGTTGTTCATGCTACAGGTCTTCCAGCCTTGATGACTGATAATACAAGGCAGCCCATCTTGCATCCTGTAGGGCTATTTAGAGCTTGGAGAAGCAGAGCACTTAATTGTAACTTCATTTTACCTGAAAGTCACGGATATAGGTGAGGAAAAAGCTGAGAAAGGAGAATGCTAACGACCACTCTGAGACGGTACTGATGATGTGAGCTGTGTAGCCCTGTGTAATAGCGAGAGGGGGGGGGGGAAAAATCAGTGTGAGAAGCTCTTCTTGAACCTGCAATGGCACAAAGATGGCTTGTGTGTATGACATCCCACATCCAAAACTATTCCCTTTGGAGAGCAAAATTTCTTAGCCTGTCTGGAGTCTGTAAGAATGAAGTGCTGAACTCAGCAGAAGAGTGAGAATGACCAGGAAAGCACCTGCTCCACACAACTGGGATGACCCCCGCTGGGAATGTAATATCAACCTGCAAAACCTGAAGGCTTAATGGACAGCTTGGCATGACTAACAGCAAAACCCCTTTACAAAAGTAAGGTTCAAGGCCCTCCTTTGGATGTAAGCAGACTTCTGAGAAGCGCCTTATGCTTTATTTAAAGGGAGGGGTGGGAAAAGCCCTCAAAACCAGCCTGCATAATATTGCCTCCAATAAGTGCCACACCTCCAGCAGTGCCTGGAGAGGATGAGGATGGCCAGGGAGACAGGCAGAGCTATTAAGAACTACATGCCCTTTCTCTGTCCTGCTTGGGATCCTTCACTGCCCAGCACTTAGCACTTCGATGGCAGCTCTATCACTTGTATCCTTGGGCCTTTTTCTCCTCCTGACACCCACCTGGCAGCAGTCAGGAACTCTGCTTTGCTGCAACCAGCTGGCATGTGAGGTTCATTATTTACAGTTACTGTGTAACAGTGACCAGGAGTTGCTGATTGGCACAGACCAGACAGGCTGGTAGCTTGACATCTCATTGAGGCATTTCAATTACTGCCCACCAGTGAGATTAATTTAAAATAACGCTTGAAGCTGCAACTGTTTTGCTCAGAACAGTACTTTAGCAAGTAGCTGCATACTGGCTCAACTGGTAAAGCTCACTTGTCCTCTCCCATCCCAAGTATGTGCACATAACCACGGTAAGTGCCCAGATGCATTTGTCACTGCAAATAATGTAGCTGTTTTTTGTTCTCTGCTTATTTTCTTCACTCAATCACTTACTTTTTCCTGTGGGTCCCAGTGCAACTTCTGCACTAGATTTGTTCCATACAGGCCACTGTATAAAACAACTGAGGAAATGAACACTGCAAAGAAATATGTTAAGGAAGATTCAAGACCAAGAACAAGCAACTTCAAAATTTCAGATTCGGCTCTGCATTGTGTCAGGCTGAGGCTGTAAGGAGATCTCTGTGTGTTTTCCCCAAGGTCTCCTCAGCATAATGAACGGTAATGGTGACATGGACTGCTTCACATCATTCCCTTCAACTTGTAGGTTGTTCCAACTGTCTAATTACTGTCACATGAAAAGGCTAATTCTAATCTAAATCGATTATCTTTGTTCTCTGTATGCTGCATGTTGTCATACCTCCTTGATCAAATACAGGGTCCTTATGAAAGCATTTATACTATGATCAAATGTGAATACTTACTTTCCATTTTGAATTTCTTTTTCGTGGCATCTTCCAGGCTAGTAGTGTCTAGACCTCTTTCTCCGATTGCTTTTCAACTACACAACCACCTTGAATTCTTGATATGTGGGTTACAGATTGGAATACTATACCACTTGCAGCAGAGATGGTTGGTAGCTTTTCTGTTTCCCTCTTAGTTCACTCAAGGTTTGATAACTGCTTTGGTACAGTGGCCAAGGAAAAACCCACATGACAATGATCAAATGAGGGATCAGAGACCTGGGCTCTTTCTAGAGTGATTGAGATGTCACTTTTTCAACATCTTACAGAGGGAAGGTATGCTACATCAGTGCTACTGCCTTTATAAATGAAACTTGGAGCATTAAGTTACAGAGGATCTGATTTTCATAGGATTAAGATATTAACTTCTTCAATCATTAATGAGATTAAACATCAAGAGCCTCCTGATGTGGAAGATTAGTTTTGGTGGTGAACAAGGCTGAACTTACTGGCACAAATATGTCTTTGAAAATCCAGACTTCCAAAGCTCATTAAAAAATTGATGTGAGCGGTCCAGGGAGCTCTGGTTACTGATCTGAATGCAAGATACCCAGTTCTCTGCTAATTAAAATGTACAGCTTTAGTAGCTGTTAGTTACCTGCCTGAGTTATTACTGCATTGGAAAGAACTTAATCATCGTGATACCAAAATAACTGGCTTCCATCCTCCCTTTGTTACAAAGCAGGTAATTAACTGTGTTGGCAATTCTGCTGTTTCACTCCAGCAGAGGATCAGGAGTATTTTGATAGAATCATAGAATAATTTAGGTTGGAAAAGACCCTTAAGATCATCGAGTCCAACCGTAAACCCAGCACTGCCAAGTCCACCACTAAACCATGTCCCTAAGCACCACATCTACGTGTCTTTTAAATACCTCCAGGGATGGTGACTCAACCCCTTCCCTGGGCAGCCTGTTCCAATGCTCGACAACCCTTTTGGTGAAGGAATTTTAACTAATATCCAATCTAAACCTCCCCTGGCACAACTTGAGCCTGTTTCCTCTCGTCCTATCGCTTGTTACTTGGGAGAAAAGGCTGACACTTACCTCATTACAATGAGAGCGATAAGGTCTCCCCTCAGCCTCCTTTTCTCCAGGCTAAACAAACTGAGTTCCTTCAGCTGCTCCTCATAAGACTCGTTCTCTAGACCCTTCACCAGCTTTGTTGCCCTTCTCTGGACACGCTCCAGCACCTCAATGTCTTTCCTGTAGTGAGGGGCCCAAAACTGAACACAGTATTCAAAGTGCGGCCTCACCAGTGCCAAGTACAGGGGGATGATCACTTCCCTAGTCCTGCTGGCCACACTATTTCTGATAAAAAAGGCATGTTTCCTTTTGCCTTCCAGTACTAGTTACAACCATTTCACCTATGGCCACAGACTTCTCCCTGTTACCATCTTTCCCTTATTACATTATGAGCTGTTAATTTAGAAAATACTCTTGACAATTTCCCTTTTCTTCCCCTTCCATACATATGTGTGTATGTATCATTGTTTCTACAGCTTTCTACAGCTTTCTACAGCTTTACTTCCCTCTAATTTTGGTTAGACCATGCTGGTTCAATAAGCCTCTACAGATTTGGGGTTTGTGGGTTTTTAGTGTTCCATTTTAGTCTTCCCCAATTGTATTTGGCTCCTAACTGTTCAAAGCTGAAAATCTTGTTCTTTGCTAGCACCAAAAATTTCTGCTAGGGACAGCAATTGTCTAAATCTCACAGATTACTTCCTTGCTCTTTGTCAAGCCTCCTCAGCAGGTAAGGGTCCTTCTCGCTTCTTTATAAATAACCAGCCTGTGCCCCAACTATTGCTTCTTGTCTGACTAGTACAGATTGTATAATCTTGCAGTAGCAGGAATGGGAGCTCTGCGAGATGCTCCGTCACTGGGGAATGGGGCGTATGGTTTAGTATTGGTTTTGGCTGCCAGCCTGGAAATAAGTGGAATTGGTGGGGATTAAATTGGTGGCCTTGATTCAGCTGCAAAAGAGACAGCATTTAAGCAATTATTTTTGCACAATTATCTTGTTTTTTGAACTGTAGGATGGGCAGGGGAGGAGATCAAAGGTCAGATCTCTCTTCTGACTCAATCCTGGCAATGTGCTCCAGAATTGTCTCTCTGACAAATGCCAGCACTTTAAACCTGCTCTGGGAGCCAGCTGGCACAGTGCAGGACTGCTGTACATCGTTAGGTTAGTATTTTCTCTTGTGCTACATTCTGTACTTCTCTTTTAGTTGTATCCAACTATAAAACTTGCTGCAGCATTCCTTTCACCAGGGAACAGACGCTTTTATTTCTTACCTGGCTTTTTTCCCCTGTTAAAACCAGCCATCTCTTAAGTACACTTCCCTTTCTCCCCATCTTTCATAATACACAGTCAGACCTCTTTGTGATAAACTCTTATTTTGCCATTTTCAGTCTCTGGTGTGTAGAAGGAAAGAAGAGAAAGGGTGGTAACCATCCTTCTTACCTTTTTTTATCACCCAGTGACTCACTTGTGGGCTTAACCTGGTAGTTCCCTTTTTCCTAAAGTTCCCAGGTTGCAACACAGACTATGGATAGCATGAAACAAACTTTACGTGTAAAGATGACAGGCCTTCTGTGGCACAGCCTTTCACATTGGTAGGTTAAATTAATGTAGATGCAAATACTGTCATTTGTGAAGGCTGCTCTGTTTTACGGTGACACTGCATTGCAAAAGGATACTGCTCATGATGCTTGAACAACACCAGAGTAACACGGTCAGACGGATCCAAAAGATATCTTTGCTGTGAACTTCTGGCTGCATCAGGTAGGACAGGACGGTTTGAACCAGCATATAAATGGCCCCTACTCCGAATGTCAGGCAGGCTCCAACCACGTGTATGTAGTACAGAATACATTTCTAGGGAAATAAAGCACTGCTTGTACAGAACTTGGTTTCATTTTAAACTCTGAGAACAATTTTCTTCTGTAAACCTTTGGCACTCTACCCACTCAGTTACCTTCTCGTATCCCAAGCTAAGCAGTCCTGGAACATGCCAGTACTTCAGAGATTTTTCTTGGAAACCCCATACAGATTTAGCTGGAAGCCAGCACCTGCCAACCCTCTGTATTGCTGCTTTTGTGAAGCTCTTGTGGCTAAGTTACAGGTCACAGCTATATCTTAACTACAGGAATTTGCAAAAGCTGTTCTCGTTAGCCATAATGGACAGTAATACAGAAACTGGATGAAGGAATCCCTGCAGTTGGGCAGGTAATGAGAGTGACAACAGGCTACCTACTAAGCATTTCTAGCCCAGGAATCTAAACATCTGTGAAAGATAATGCAATACGGGATAAACATGACACTGTCCTAGTACCCAAAATGGGATTAAAAATAATGAGGTTTAGCGCTTCCTTGAATTACTCTAGTTTGAATAAGCCTTGTCTGTCAAATTAGTATCTTTGAATACTCAGAGGGAACAAGTTTGAATCAAGCAGTAATAATTCTTGCCTTAAAAAACACTATAGGAGAATCAACTGTCAAATAGTAAAAATCATTAAAACTAGAAGTTATTCCAAGAAAAACAACCCAACTTAAAATTTATGCCCTGAAGAATCACATTGTGTTCAGTCCTTTGCTCTGTGTTATCTTGCCAATTGCACAATGCAGGGCCTGGCAGCCTCCCTGCACTCTGATCATGCAGGTGATCTTTTATGCCCTAAAGCATGAGACTGCGTATTTTACTGAGTAACTATTAAGATCAGGAATTGGAGTCGCCCTTTCCTCATAATCTCCATGTGTACCTTACGTTCACAAATGAATTTGAAGTGCTGCATCCACAGTAGGTGGGAATCTATATTTAAATAGTGAATAACCAAGTTGCAATGGCTTGTGGTCCAAAATCATGTGCTGTTCAGTGATGAGGTGTCATCAGACAGAAATCTTTCCCCTATATGAGAGGAAATCAATAGCCACAGCTAGAATAAAGCAATAGTACTGGCTGAACAGCATAAATTAAATCTCCCATGAGGATGAGCCCCATGCTGTTGCTTTGACTCCTAGCAGTGAGAGCTGTCTGGAGCTCTCTGCACAATGGCTGTTCCCATACCCCTTTTGTTCACCTTTGTGTATTTTCACACTTCAGTTGTCCTCAGTAACTAGTGGATTCCAGGGGGCTTTGGCTCCTTTTGCCTCTGGGGTGGCCCTCAACCAGTCCTCAGCATCACTTGGATATGCAGGTACATCACTTCCAATTTTTCTCTTGCTCAAGATTAAATGTTACACAAACTAGTTAACAAATTAACATGCACCTTCTATATTTTGATTATCTTGAAATCTACAGAAAGTAGACATACCCTCTCCTGACCAGTGGCAGAGGGAAATGATGGAGCTGAATGCGGCCTGGAGGCTTTTGCTTGGTGGATGTGGTAGGGGAGGCTGTGACCTCTGGGTATAGCTAGGGCTCTAGAAAAAAGTAAATAGATTGAGGCCTCTAAAAAAAAAAACCCTACCCAAAATGAATGTGCTGAGGTTTCTAAGACAGGGGCTGCTGAAGCACTTGCAGAGCTGTGCTAGGGTAAAAGGAGAAGGGGCAAAAGGTAGGGCTTTCCAGGAGCTTTTCCTCTTTGCTTTTCCCCAGCCCTAATCCAGCAGGACACCGAGGTGACACTGCAGCCTCTAGTGGCTAAAGGCACCACTACAGATCTCCAGAAAACCCAGCAGGTAATTAATATGATGAGGCTGGCAATTGTACAACTGTCTTTCATGTAGCAGCCAATGATGTAGAATGTGGCCCTGCTGATGGTGTGATATGTGAGAATACCAGATATTTTTTTTTTGGAGGGGGTGGGAATTGTTGGGGAGGAAAAAAAATAGAGACACTGGGATGGAGAAATTCAAAAGCTGATTAACACTGCAGTATTTTCAAGAACTGGTGCCTAAGAGGGCAGATTTTTCAGAGCTGGACTTCTTGTGGGGTTGGGTGTTTTTGTTGGCTTTACTTCCAGTTGTAACAATTTTTGAATATTAGATACCTGATTCTCCTGAGTCAAAATACAATATAGTTCTGGTCTTTGAAAGGCCTAGCTCCGGATTAAAATCTTCTATAAGGAGATCCAAGATGAGTTTGCATTCTGCAAAACTTGTGGGGTTTTTAATGTTTTGAAATTTCATGAATGGCTGCTCACAAGTCCCAGTGGATAAAGCAAATAAGAAATGATCAAGCAATTCTACATCAAAACTTATTTTTTTAATGGTTTTCTGTAGAGAATTTGACAAAAACCAAGTTTGCCCTAAAAAGTTTTGCTTTCAGCAAAAACCCCATGTTATCAGATAGCTCAGTAAACAAACACACACACACAACTCTGGACAATTTCAGGACATTGCAAGCAAAGCACAAACCTGGAAATTCGCAATAATGCAAAGTCCAAAACAGCTCATCAATCCTAGTGTAAGGCCAATCTTATTAAGCTTGATGATCTTGGATTTTTCTGGATTCAAAGCGTAAACTTGTTTATAACGGACGTACATGGTAGCCATACCTGTTAATGAAGAACCCAAATGCAGTAAGATTCTCAGCTGATGAGTAGACTGTCCTTTTTTAACTGGGAAGATGCCGAGTGACAGAGGCAACTATTTAAAATACAAAAGCTGTCTTATGGTACACTGAAACAGGAAAGCTGAGAATCTGAAAGTCAAAACAAATAATGTAATGGTAAACTAAACAAGTCAACTTACTAGATTTTTCTGATCTCTTTCATTTGAAAGACATACTAGGTTGTTTTTCCCCCTCTCCATAATTGCAGCACAAGTAAGGTGACTGCCCTGAATTTGCGGTTCTATTTCTCTTACTAGCCTGCTGGGTTTTTTTAAACACATTTTTAGCCTTCTGGAATCTGCAGTTGTCATGCTGGCTTTGTGGATAACATCACTGCCATGCACTTTCCTCTGAATTGCTTAAGATAATTAAGATGGATTGCTTAGAATTTAGTTTTTTACTGAGAATTATGGGCTGTCTAATGATCTGAATAAGGACATTAAATTGTTTAAAGCTGTGTGCGTTCCAGAACGGCCTGCAGTTTGCCAAGGACAGCTTTCTATACTCACCCAAGAAAGCCGAAATATTTAACATGATCCCAAATAAGCATCTTTCAGGAGGTATTGTCCCTGTATCACTGGAAGAGATAAATGGGGTGATACGTATCTATCTATACTAAAAATACTTGCAACACAACTTCACTTATTTCAGTCTTCAAAGGAACCATAAGAAACAGATTTGTAAAAACCCTCCCAGATATTTTCACTGAATTTCTCATGACTGAAACCATACTGTGCTAGTTTGAGCTGTAGAAATAAGCATGATAAAGACACGCTATCCTTAGAACAAGGAATGAACATGCTTGGTATAACTATTCCTTTTATACTGATCTTGATTCCACAAAAGGTGAATAAAGAGTATTAAAACTGGAAAAATTAAGAACTTGGAAAACCGAAAGACCAAAACCAAGGCGTACAGCTTTGATGCAATGCCGTTGGAAATATATAGTACAGATTTACTGGTGCAACCAAACCTGGTGACAGCAAGACACTTTACTCCAAACAGAGGGTTGGAGATGCACCCCCAATTTTCCTGTTCATCATCATTTTAAGGATACATTCACACAGCCACAGCTTAAAGCTTAGAGTTTTGCACAAAAATAGACAGCATTTAATAGTGTTACACACAAATAACTAGAAACAGCTAGTAACTTTAGAACTGGAGCTGTTAGATAAGAACTGCTGTTTAAAGTTTGGAGTTGAGGAAGAATTCATGGGAGTGAGAGGCCAATTCAATACTGTGGTACAGTATGAATATTACTGACCTGATGTAGGGCACCAAAGGGTCGACGTGGTGTAGGACAATTGCAGTAATGTATGAAAACACAAAAGATGCAGCTGACCAAACAACCAAAGCCACAGGCAAGAAAGAGAGGCCTTGCTGAAACCACCACATTTCAGTGCTGACTTCTAACTCTGAACACTGTGAGGAATCAAATACAAAGGTTTATTATTCATAAAGGTTTTGCTTTTCTTGAAGCAAGCTGCTTCAAGTACAGCAATTTGATATTGCTCGCAGTCCTGTCCTGCAAACGCAAAGTGAACATTTGACTTCATGGCACACTAGCAATCATAAATAAGCAGAAATAACATCTGGAAATGTTAATTCTGAAATTCTTAGAAGCTCATGACAAAAGAAACCAGTAGTGTCACTTTACTACATGTCTCGGCATTTGTTGCTGCCAAAATTAAGGTCAAGTGGGTCATTGTGAATAACTGACTCTATTTCTTCTTACCCTTGTGTCATAACACCATGCTAGAATTAGTGAGGCTGACAGAGAACGTGTCCCAGTAGTGACAGTTTAACTGATAGGGGCTGTTGTGGAGCCTCTAACTTCCAGTAATAATCAACTGGGTAGACGTGGAGGAAATGACCTAAAATTACTTTAATATCTGCACTCATTTACTACCTGTCATGCTGTGTGACTCAACATCTGTTATAAGTATAACTTAAATAAGCTTACAGATATCTATGAGCAAGAGCTGACTGCTGCCAGCCACAGGCTTCAAACGCAAGGGCTACTTGTTCCTGGTGGCAGTAGAGCAGCTACTGTGTTTTTACAGATGGGAGGAAAAGGTCCATTTACAGTGGAGTGAAATGGCTAACTCTGTTTTGTGCTATACAGTTCCATTAAGCCCCAGCCTGACAGCAAATCTGTGTCTCTGCCTCCAGTTCTCTAAGAGCAATAACGTGCAGCTGTGTCACCCTGGTGAGCTCACGCAGAAAGAACTGTGACTCCTCTCTACTCTTGCTACTAGAGGGAAGTAATTTTCTATCAGCTTCAAATACAAAGTTAAACACAGCTGATTTCAGAATCCCAAAATGGCTGCAGTGGGATGGGACCTCTGGAGGTCATCTTGTCTCACCCCTCTGCTCAAGCAGGGCCAGCCAGAGCCAGTTGTGCAGGATAGCTTTTGAATATCTCCCAAGGATGGAGATACTACAACCTCTCTGGGTAACTTGTGTTGGTGCCCAGTCATCCTCACAGTGAAAAAGTGTTTCCTGATATTCAGACAGAGCCTCTCGTGTTTCAGTTTGTGCCCACTGCCTCTGGTCCTGTCACTGGGTGCCACTGAAGAAAGCCTGGCTCCGTCCTCTTTGCACCCTCCCTGCAGGTAGGGAGATGAGATCCCACCTGAGCCTTCTCTTCTCTAGGCTATACTTGCCCCTGCGTTTTATGCCATTTTACTGATGGCATTCCCTTATGTGTACACTGGTAAGAAGAGTACATAAAGTGTTTAAGCACAGTTGAAACTGGAGACTGTAAATGGAATATGAAACAGGATAAAGGTGAAGAGCAGATAACAAAGAGTACAGATCCAAGGGCTTCCAGGCAAAGGTCAAAAAGTATGTGAGAAAAGCAAAATAATGTTGAGACAACATAGGAAGGACTGCAGCACTGAGAGGTTTTAGGAGGTGGGCATTGCCTAGAGTTTGAGAGACTGAAAGGAGAAAGGGAAAAGGAAGAAAGAGATAGGAAGCACCAAGACTGGAAAGTCTCATGAGAGGAAAAAAGAAGTTGAAACAAAAGTGGGTGAATCTTGCAACAGATCAGTGCTAATCAACTCCTTTGCATCTCACTTAGGAGACCTCAGCACTCTTCTGATGTGGATTTACTGCACACAGCAGGTATTTGGTCACTGGCAGACCTTTGTCATATCTCTTTGCTAACCTTTACCAGCCCACATGTCTGGGAGAGCTTGTGGAAAGCCAGGCTGTTAGATTCATCACATAATGCATAACAATGCATAAGAATTGCTCATTTACCAGAAACTGGTGTCTTGTGTTTGTGCTGCTTTTAAGCCTAGAATATCAGTGGTTCAAACAAGAACACATGAGCTCTGGCATGCTCCTGGGATGTAACAAAAGCCAATTCTAACTGATAACCCTTGAAAAGAATGTACAATTACATCCTTGTAAAATTGAAGGTTCAGCTGCTTGTAAGGAAGGTGTTAGGTAGCAGATGAAGGTGTCTAACAGGAGATGTAGTGAATAAGAATAGAGTGATAGGATTAAAAGTGCTTGCTTTCTTACCCTTAAGCTTTCATTTTTAAGCTAAGTATAACATTTGCCCTCTAATGTTGACTTTCATTTTAAGACTAATGCAGTAAAAATAGTAATTAATATAACTTCACAATCACATCTCTTGTATAAGTAAATTGGGAATTTGAAAGAGAAATGCATATTTTGCATGGCATTCTCTTGTTACAGATGTTACATGCCTGGGCATGTGATTCAAAACTTCAAGCAGTCAGTCTGATGCTTAGATTTTACTTTTTCTTTAGCATTTAAATGTTAATAGTGCCTTAGCTTTATTTCTGAGCTAATAGATTTTTGCCTGAAAACAAACAAACAAACAAAACAATATGCCACATACCTGAGAACAAGGTCATCAAAAGAAATGTCACCTCAAGGGGAATCCAAAGTCATCTTTCTGGTGAAGTTCCACATTTGCTTCATTCTTTTTCTAAATCTTTGAGATATAAAGGAAAATAATCAAGATGCGAGGTACTTCTATACCTCTTACTCTATAGTATTTATTCTCCTTCTTAGCATCTTCTATTAGTCATTGCTGCTGACTGGACATTAGATTAGATGGACTGTTGGCCTGACACAGTATGTTTTTCCTATGTTTCAAGTGGTTTAAGGTGTGAAGCTTGTGTATGGTGGGATGGTAGAAATGCAGAAAAGCAGGTGTTTAAGACTTTTTGATTTATAGAACTTGTCTACACAAAGATTTCACTTGAAGTGAGAAGCTTTTAAGAAAAAAAATATGAATGCAACCGTTTTAATGCAATTGAAACCAGTGCCTGTGATCACTGCTTTCACATAAGGAAGAGGACAGAACATGGAGTTGTCCTGTTTCATTGTGGATGGGCATCCCAATGTGATGCTGGTGCTACGCTAAATATGTGGCAGGATAGGTGTTGAAGCAACCTGAATTTAATCAGACATCCCACAACTCCTGTCTTCTCTTCACATGAGAGAAGCTGTCAGAGAGGAGATACTGTGCGGCGTTCCTGCTAGCTCGTGATATTCGTAAGCTTGCACAGATGTCTGCAACGTTCAGGTGCTGGTCAGATGCTACTTTGGGATACTGCTGCCAGGTGGATACAGTGGGACTGAAGCTATGTGGGGGTAAGGCTCACGGGCAAAACAGATTCTCCACCTGTTGGGAGTATCTGCCTGCCTATGCAGATTGATTTACCTGGACTAAGGCAAGGTTAGTAAAGCAGAACAGCTATTCCCAACTTCCCCCCTGGATATTGCTCTTATTACATAATAAATGTGTCCATGCAGGTAGGGCTCCAGAGCAAGCCGTGCTGCAGAGAAGCCCTCAGTCAGACAAGACTGGGCATCTCTGCAACCTATGCTGTCACTCTGCCAGAGCTAAGGCCTGGACACAAATTATCCTCATTTTCATGTGGTCAGGCATAAAGAGCAGCGTGGTAGCTTCAGTTGCAAGGAGAGAGCTCAGGTGAGGCACGACTTTTCACTGTGAATATAGCTGCAGGCTGGTACATCCCAACGGCGCAGGAATTGGAACTGGTTTGGGCTCTGTAAGAAAACTGCAGCTCTGGTCCTCTTACTTTCCCAGACATAAATCCCTGACAAACTCTCCTTTACACTTAAAAAACTTCTGTAAATTTTTTCCCCACTAAATTCTCTTTCTTAGCTCTGTCAATATCTTCCCTGAATTCTTATCATCTCCCTTCATCTTCCTGTTTAAATTTTTTCAGTGAAATCAAGTCTCTTCTTCACACTGTTATGTGGGCAGACTGTATATACCATACACAGGCTTTGTTCTGTGCAAAGCACTGTGTACATTTATGGCACCATCTGCTCCAGGCCGTAAAAACTTCACACTGCTGTAGATACACCGTGTCACTGCCAACTCACAGGGCTCTGAACATGGAGCGTCTGGGCAAGCACAGGCGCGTAACAAGGCACCTCAAATCACTGGGAGGCAGGATGGAATTGCCTTGCAGTTTGCCAGCTGGAAGATCCTGAAATAAATTATTATTAACACCTCATCCTGTCCTATTGTTTTCATCAGTGAGAAAGAAAACACTCAACCTCCTTGTTTTTTCACAAGGTCCTTTGCCAACTGATTATACAATGGCAATGGCTAGCCTCTCTTTTCAATATAACTAGGATTTTCTTAAACATTATCCTGATCTGTAGGCACTTTTGTGTCCTAAGGGGGTTTTTAAGCCCCAGATTGAGTATCACAGATCTTTTCTGCAGTCGACATTATCACAACATCATCAAAACAAGTCAAGGAAGTGTTTCAAAAGCAAAAGAGATTTTAACCATCTCTGAGGTTTTTCTTTAAATGCAGGAAGTGTGCAGCAGCACCCTGCACATGCTTGAGTATGCGGAATAGAAACTACAAATGAAGATGAAAGGTGGCCAAGACCACTAACGGCAGAAAGTTAATGTTACCTAGAATGATAATGCTGAAAAGATGGTCAAAGTATGTGGGGAAAAGGGAAATTTCTAAATCAATGCTGATACCCTGATTGTCAACCTGCCTCTTCCCTGCTCTCTCAGCAAGACAGGCAGAGATAAAGCCAGCCGTACTAAGGGATACTCCTTCTCTCCAGCAAAATACTCCAACAGACACAGTGTTGAAGGAAGAAAGAGAAAGCAATTTGCCGTGTGCATTCCTAAGTAAACACAAAGGTTGAACGGCAATGAGTCAGAAAGGGACTGAACATGTTCATTTGAGCAACTTACTGTCAGGGTCAAACTGATAACAACAGTTAAAGGTTGCTAATCCTCCATGGATGAGAAGTAAGAAAGTAGGAAACATGTCACCTTTGTTGTTCCCACTGCAGGGTAATCACAGGTGACTCATTTTGAGTGTCTTCTTGGTATAGACACCAAAAAAGCTGCTATTAAATCTTCTGGGTATGGGGGTCAGCTTCCAGAGAGTTGAGGTGAGGATCTTTATGCCCTCGCTAAGCCCCTGCTACCCAGCTGGGGAAGCAGCAGAATGGCATGGCGCCAAACCAAACAGAGCCAGGCACAAGATACCATGACATAAGGATGTACCAATGCCTGTTTTAGAAACCTGGCATACCATGACACCAGCCTGTCGCTACAGCTGACTGAAGAGCTCAGTGTCCAGGATGAATGCACGCTACCTGTCAGTCCAACCTAACCAGAGAAAAGCAGCTAAAAATATGTGAGTACTCAAAGCAGAGCACAGGAGACAGTTTCCCACATTACACCTGGGGAATTGAAGCTACTGCAAGGTCACAGAGAGGGACTGGAGGTGCCCAGTGCATGGAGGACAGCTCTGGGCGGTAAGAGAGAGGGAAAAGGGACCAGTATGGAGGAAAGGTTTAGGACAGCAGCTGGGCAGGAAGGAAGGGAGGATGGAGGGGAGAAAGGGGCGACCTGAGGGCAGAGAGGTGAAAGGACAGAGGGGCTCGATGGGGGGCCACGGGGGCAGCAGGGAGAGCGATGGAGGCGGCCACTATGGCTGAGAGGGGGACACGAGGGGCGGTGGTGGGGAGGTTGTTAGGGGAGGGAGGGGGGACGCCTGAGGTAACCGGGGTTCTCTAGGGGCGCTGGGGGCTCCCAGGGCGGCCGGCGGGTCGTTACGCGCGGCAGGGGGAAGGCGGCCAGGGCTGACAGGGGGTGAGGAAGGAGGAGGCCGGGGCTGACACCGAGGGATACCGGAGCGTCGCTGAGGGGAGAACCGGGGAGGCCACAGGAGGGGCGAGACCGGGGGGTGGGGAGGGGAGCCCGCGCGCGGTGAGCTTCCCCCCACCCCCCTTTACCTCAGCCGCTCCCGCGCCGTCCCCGCCGCGGCCTCCCGCCGTCCCCACCCCTCTCCGCCCCGCCCCGCCCCCGGCGCGCGCCCGTGCCACCGCCCACCTCCTTTCCGGCCGTCGCAAAAGGGGCGTAAAAGCATCGCCCGGTGTGGGGAGATTGAGGTAAATGCCGGGTTTCCCTCGGTGGCGGGTGGGGTGTGAGGGGATGGGGTTTTTTTTTCTGGCTCTGCGCGCTCTTGCCTGGTGGGGCGGAGTCCTTGGGGCAGAGGGGCGCCGTGCGGGTGAGGGGGGAGGTCTTTGAGGTCGGGCCTGGGCCTGTGCTGCGGGTTGGGCCGGGTACCCCCGCTCGGCCTGGGTGCGGGTGGGTCCTGGCTGCCTCCTTCGGGCTGGGGGGCGAAGCGGTTGTTTGGGCCGAGAGCTGCCCTTGTCCTGCCTACCGTCCCCTGGGTGTTTGCCGGCGAGCGGCCAGGCCCGGGTGAAAGTCCTGCGGAAGCTGGGCAGTGTGGGGTCTGTTCTGGAGGACGAGGTGGTCTTTGGTTGAGTAACCCGTCAGGAAGAGAGGAAAAGCGTGTAGTTTTCTGCACGGGAGCTAATTTTTTTGGTCATCCAGGACAACACCCACAGGGACCTCCTAGGTGACTAAGTCTGCTTTCCTGATAAACGAAGGGGTGCAGGTCTGCCTGCTCCCAGACTTATCAAGTTCCTGCATAAGCAAGGCCCTGTTTGCTTGCTTTCTCTCCTCCCGCTGCCAGGACTTTCTGAGGCTGGCTTTTCACTGTTGGAAATTCCCTTAATTAAGCTGTGGAGAGTAGAAATAGAGCACTTGTTCTTATGCCAGTGTTGACCTTTGATTTACATAGCTTATTTTCCATACCTGGTATGTGTGTTGCTGATGGCTTTAGAGAGAGCTGTCATCTTCCCCTCTCTGGCTTCATTCTGCTAGACTTCACAACTAGGTTTTTGCTTTTTTAATTTTTTTTTCTGTTTGGCTTTTGTAGATAAATAGCAAACTTTTCTTTTTAGTCTCCTTTCTTTACTGCTTCTCCTCTAGTTTGTGTGGAGAGTTATGTCTTTCTGGTCACCTGCCTTCAAGGGAGATGGAACATTGTGAAGGTCCTTGTTTGTGCTAGAAATGCTGTTACTGACCCTGTGTTTTCTCTTCACAGCTGCCCCATGCTGGTGTCTGTAGGCTGTCTTTGACTAGCTAAAGCTCTCTAGCTCCTGCATGTTTCTTGCATATCTTAAAAGTTAAACAGACAGTGATCTTTCACCTGAATTGGGTTAAATTTGGAGAAGAAAAAAGTCACAGCAAAACTGCAATAAGGAACAGCGATCTGAAAAAAAATGCTTGTAACTGCCTTTAGGTGGTCGTTCAGCTTCACCAAAGAGGCAAAGCTTCTTCAAACCAGTTAAACCGAAAACACTAGAAATACAGAGAAATCTTTAGTGCCATCAATTGATAAGCTAGTGGGGTACATCTGTTACGTACAGCTCGCTCTCCTCTGAGAGGGATGTGCGGGGACTGACTGTGCCTTAGTCTGTAATGTAAGTCAGTGATGTGGTATAAGTTTCTACTGCTGATGAAATTAAGGCTGGTGGCTGCAGGATATTTGCTTCAGTAAGCAGCAAGGAAAGTAAATAGTGCAACTCACCATCTTATAACTGCATTGCGAACCCTCATTTTCTGTCTATCCCTCAGCAATTCTCCAAATATCTTTCCTTTCTAATGGAGAACTCTTATAGAATCTTCTTGGTTTGCTGATGGCAAATGAAATGCTCCTTAGAGCAGTGCCTAGAAACTTTTGATATCTTAAAATCTCATTTGTGCTCTTGATCTTCAGTATGTTTCAACCCTTTATGTTGCAGGATCTTATGATTCTCCGTAACAGCTGCTACCTGCCAAATAAAAATTCTGAGGCTGCCCAATCCATGAGTGGGCATCGAAACATAAAGAGGCGATGTGGGGAGTCGCACCTGGAATCCCCTGCGGGCTGTGGTCACAGTCCCGCTGCTGGATGCGTCTTAAGCAAACTAGTTCAGTTGCCTACACCTCCCTTGTCAAAGCACCAGCTGAAACGGTTAGAAGAACACAAATATCAGAGTGCCGGACGATCCCTGCTTGAACCCCTAATGCAAGGTTACTGGGAATGGTTAGTTGGAAGAGTTCCAGCCTGGATTGCCCCAAATCTGATCACCGTCATTGGACTGTTAATAAATATATTTACAACTCTGCTATTAGTATATTACTGCCCAACAGCTACAGAACAGGTAAGTTATGGACCTCTGACAATCTTTGATTGTAGTTACTGTCATCTAGTAGCAGCTGGCACCATTTTCTGGTGGGTTCTCATCTTTGCGGAGAACTGTTTCGCATTGACCAGTCCGCAGTTTTCATACATTCAAGCTATTCTCTATAAATGTTTGTAATGTGTGTGCCTCTATGTGAGTGCTTGCATGCAAAAAGAGCGTATGCGGATTTTGGGGTTAGCATGCTGCTTGATGAGTGAAACAGTGGTTTCTCTGGCCAACATGCACTGTATGAAATGGGGTCTAGTACCAAAATAGCTGTTCCAATTGCAGGTGTGAAGGACCTGCTGCATGAAAGCTGCAGCCCCACAAGGTTTGAGTGCACGTGCAGACAATTAAGAAACGGATTTGTGGCTGCCTTGCTTGCATGGCATGTGGAGTTTTTGCCTGTTTACTTTCTCTGCTTGTGACTGGGTTAGTCACCTTCAGCTTTCTGATCTAGAGTTACCACGCAACAGGAAGTGCAAGGTGACTCGATTGGCAGTGAGCTGAGTCTGCCTGTGAGCCCAGCTAGAGTTGCAACACAGCGAGGAACTTGAGCTCAGACAAGGGACTGAGCTCCAAAGTGGTGTAGCTTGAGAGATCAAGGCTGGCTGTTTCCTCTGTGACTGGTGACTAAACCCAACTTACTAAAATAATAGAACACCTTTCTTCAACCCGTGTGGGCCCTGGCAATTCATACTACCAGGCAGCTCAGATCAGGACCTTAGGCACAGTGTGTGATGAACTGTGGGAACACAAAGTTGTCTTCTTGAGCAGCATGCTGTGTGAGTAGTCCGTGCTGTGAGAAGGCTGGATAAAAGTCAGCAGTTTTATTCTTTGTTCTGAAAGCACTAAAATCTCGTGACCTGTCCTCAGGAGAACTGTCTTAACTTCCTGTAATTCCTGGTTTCAGGGGGTACAAAAGTCTTTGCAACACGTTTCAAGTTACTAGTTTCAAAGACTTTTATCTCTCACTAAAGTTACCTGGTAAGGCACTTGAAGACTCGCATTTTTGTGCACTGGAAATGTTTTGTCACGTGAATGTTGAATCTTAAAAGCTGCTCCTATCTGCACTGAAAAAAAGAATTATTTGGTACAGCAAATGTATTGCATATCAAATAGCTGGAGAATGTCTCATGAGTTCTAGCTTTTACAGTATCTAAATTCCTCCGTAACTAAGTCTCCCAACTGAGGTTGGGAAAACGCTTTGTAGTCAAATGGCATACAGTTTGTTTCCAGCCAGACTCTGAAAAAACCCACGTAGGTTGGCACATTCAACACTCTGCATCCCTGTTCCACATGACATAGTAAAGAGATGTTTGCCTCTTGTAGAAATCTGTTGAAATAGTTAGTTTTGCAATAACTTGTGGAATTTGGCAGGTGTAAGATAAAAAGTGAATATTAAGTTTGAGCAGTGAATACTTAGAGGAGCTCCTTTCTTTTTTAGACTATGGCATGGCTTAGTTTTAACTTGCTGCTTACTACCATAGCAGTATTATATGGGGGCTGAGACTCTGAAATCCAGTTTGATAGAGAGACTTCAACCTGTATCTGTTTCAGCAACTTGACAGCTAGTATAGGCCACTGAACCAAAGCATAATTTAAGATTTAGAGTATAGTTGTATTTTGGTTGGTAATTAAACTTCTGAAGCACGCACTAAGTTACAGTCGGTGTCAGAAAGTCATAGTGTTAGCTGTAGTCTGCTGTATTAAAACACTATTTCGTGTTTAACAGTTTGAGAGTTACTTTGTGCTAAGTGAATGAGATTGACTTCTCGCTTTAGCTGAAAAATAACTTTCTGCTGAGGTAGCTTTCAGCCTGATCTGATTTGCCATATGGCACTGCAGCCCTGCATGCTGGCACGACAGGGAGGATGCCATCTCAGTGGTGGAGCTGTGAGCTTGTGCTTTTTAAGTGTCAAGTAGCTGTCTGGGGAAGAAAATGGGGCTTTGAAATTCCAGAAACAGAATTTTTTTTCTGAAAGCACTTTTGCTTTCAGATGTAAATTCTCTTCCTTGTAGCTCAGTTTTAGTTCCGCTTTTTTCAAAAGTGACTTGTCTCTTCCTGTTGATGAAAGGTGTAGCCAAGGGAATATAGCTATCACTTACAGCTTCAACGGTAGGCAAAAAGAAAATGAGCTACAAATAGTTCTACTGCCTGCTTGGTTGGGGGGACCCCAGCTAGCAAAGTGCTGAGCAGTGGAATGGTACCTGAATTTTTGGTGTTGGTTTTTTTTTTTTTTTTAAAGTTTATAGAGAGAAATTGCATGACCCTGAAGGTAACTTAAACATTGCATATAAAATTCATACATGAGAAAGAGAAATGGTATCATGGGATGGAATTCTGTGGCATCAAAATCTTGTCCAAATGCGGTCATCTGCTTTTGGGTGACACATTTTCCCCCTTACCTCTTTTCTTGTGCTGGTTTGTGTAGATACGCTGCTAAAAACCAAGCATGGTGCCAGCTTTTGAGGCAGAATGAACTGTTTTAGTAAAATGCAGTAGCAGGAACAGTGCAAGCTGTAGAAAGAAATATATTTAAGTTGATGTGCTACAAATGAGTCATGGCTGTGTAGACCAAAAGAAGCTGGACTCCAGAACTTTGAGAGGCAAGTCAGCTTGATTAAGCTACTTAGCTGTATTTGGACTTTACTGGTGTGGTCTGTAAAACAGAGCTGCTCATAAATGCTTACTTTATAAAGTGAGTCAAGTGTGAAGATTGCAAAATATCCAATAATATCTGTTTTATGGACGTGTAAATTGAGACAGACTAATAGCAACCCTCTGGCTTTTGTAGTCATAATGGTTTATGCTTCAACTACTGAAAAAAGCTTGAATTGTAGTCTTTGGTCTAGCAGGGATTTGGTATTGTTTGTGTTTCTGTAGAAATAAAAATTCCTATACAGGATGTGAATATTAAGGGTTATTAACATAGATTTGACAAAGCTGCTGTTACCTAATAATAGAAAAAACAATTGGTGGTGGAGGTGCTGTACTGCAGAGCACTGAAGCTTTACAGATCTTGGGAAATATAATAGCTAAACTTGAACTCTAAAAGTTTGATCAATTTGAAATGACATAGTTCTCAAATGCCACTGCAGCCTGGTAATACCCTGTACTTGGCAGTGTTTCAGTACATGACACCTCATTGAGGTCTTGTGAAGATGAGCTCAGTGTTTATGACACAGCTGCACGTTTTGAGGGCTAAGAAAGTTTTTTGAGTTTCTAAATCACTTGGACAATTTGCACATACTCTGACTGGAAATAGAAGCAAGACAAGAACTTAACTTGCAAATGTAGTGCTATAATTTTTTTCAGATGTACAGTGCAGCTTCCTGCTTTAGAAAATGTGCAGTACCTATTAATCTAAGCTAGTAATTCTTATCACTTTTACTTACATTTCACATGTCATAACCCTCTCTGCTCGTCTTTGCAAGGACCAGCTACTGAAATGTCCATGCATGTGATGAGGAAGTGTGTGTAAATGAAAAATTACTGTATGAGAGTGTAAAATAGGTCAACTTGAGGCTTTTTTGGTTTTTAAGGTTTAAAAAATCTTTTACTCTCATTGACTTTCTTTCTTAGGCACCTCCCTGGGCATACATTGCTTGTGCATGTGGCCTTTTCATCTACCAGTCTCTGGATGCTATAGATGGAAAACAAGCAAGAAGGACAAATAGCAGTACTCCATTAGGAGAACTTTTTGATCATGGCTGTGATTCACTTTCCACAGGTATTGTCATTTTTAATTGAGGTATGAGGATTAAATGACTCTATTTCTGGTGTCAAATCTGGAATACAGAAAAATGCTTCTTTACTGAAGAAGAGGATAGCTGATATTGCTGAATGTTTAGCTTTTCAGTCAACCTTATTTCCATAGACAGTATTCTTAATCAACTGAATGTCTTCTCTTGTATTACACTGAAAAAAAAATTAAGCATGTGACTAATTCAGTCTGAGCCAGCAGTATTCTGTGTATGCTTTATCAGAGTCTTGGTTCTAAAAAATTTTCTGTAAGAAGTTGTCAAAATGCTCTTCTATATTATTTTAGATTGAATCTATATAGAGCGATTGCAAGACAGGTACGAAGCCTAAACAATGGGAAGGTAGAAGTCTGAGTTCAAGGTTAGAATCAGCGATACTGGTTCCTACGTAGGTAGAGTTCATTGAGCCAGCCTGAAGTTTAACCCCATTTCAAGAGAATGATCAGATGCTTTCGGTTACTTAAATTCTAAAGCTCTTCTGCTTTAAATTTTTACGAATACTTTATCGAAGTCATGTATTTGAAAGGTGGAGGGGAAAGCATAGATACCTTATGAATCTTAAGTGATAGACCTTAGATTTTCCTAATGGCTTAATAAAAATTCAGAAAATGGGGAAAAATATGTCCAGCAAATCTTGGATACATGAGAAAACCCCAAAACTCTGGCCGCAGGCTGCAATTGCATATATCACTCAAGTCTCTTGATTTCTAATCCCATTAAGTTCAATGTAGGAGACTAAGAAACCCTCAATATTCAGGACTTCTGATACTGATATGAATTTAAATATACATTTTACAGTCTGTACTTTTTTTAAATGGAAGTGTTAATCTCTTATGTCTGTGAAATAAAACAAATCAGGATACCTTCACACTGTCTCTCCTTCTCTGGGTCCTTTTGTTAGATTTGTTTCTGGTAAGGATCTTTACACACATACACACTTTATATTTTTACTATGTGACTGATTTTCTTCTGCAGTCTTTGTGGTTTTGGGAACTTGTATTGCTGTGCAGCTGGGAACGAACCCTGACTGGATGTTCTTTTGTTGTTTTGCTGGAACATTCATGTTTTACTGCGCACATTGGCAGACATACGTCTCTGGAACATTGCGCTTTGGCATGTAAGTACCTTGGCTGAAAATAAAACTGAAAGTTAGGCTGCTTTCCTGTCTAGTTGCGCTTTATGTAATTGTAGTTCAGATCCTTAGAGCAGTAGTAAATGGTTTATATTCATATATACACACTTAGAGCTTGTAGCAGTTATTACCTTTTGGATCTGCAATTATTACTGAAAGTTACTTAGCTTGTGTTAGGAGTGGTAAAATATCCTTTTGTCATACTAGTTAATTAGGAACTTCTGATGTCATTTAAACCTAAATAAATAAGGGAAAGTACCTGGTGTTTCATCCCCAAGACTAGAATGCTTTTGTCAGATGGTGGCAGTCTGGCTTTAGTATTCGGTTAACTACTTAATGCTTGATCTTGATTGACTTGTGATGGCGTATAGTAAATCTTTACTATTAACCATAACTCTTAAAATATAGTGTTTTAATTGACATTGTGCCTACAATTTAAAGTTCTGAATCCTTTTTAGTTAGTGTAGGCCATGGTTCTGTCAATAACGGGACCAAAACTGCAATGCCAAGAAAGTCAACAGCTGAAATCCTGTTTACTGGTGGGTGAGCGTAGATGGGGAAACACAAGGGAAACTAGCCTTAATGTGGAAATGTATGTTTATTCTGTGTTTGCATTCATAGATCTAACAAATATATTTTAAATAAATACACTACAGAATGATTTTGCATCTGGAAACCTCTGAAATTTGCCCTTCGTTTGTATGGGATTTTGAAACAATGCTACAACGTGCACTATTTATTTACAGTCTATTGTTATTGATCTATAGGTACCCAGATACTGCTAAACCAGTACAAATATGGACCTCTTGTCTAAAACAGCTATTATTGGCAGGGTACTAATGCACATTCTCATGAGAAACTTCCGTGTTTCTGCTCAAAAATTTAAGACATCAGAGCAGTTTTCAAAGTCTATTGGAGGAAGAAAAGAAAAAATCTAGACCTCCATTCTAATTCTGACTACACCAAAGCAGATAGTTTCAGTCAATTCTGATACTTAAATCTTTAAAGTAAGACATCTGGCTTAAATCTTTTACTGTTTTAGGCTTCTCACTTTCAAGCTGTACTGAAGGTCTCAATACTGAATGCTTTTAGCTCCCTTTGAATTTTACGGGGCCCTGATAATTAAAGTTTTCCTGTTATCGATCAAAGAACACACAAAACCCCAACCTTGGCATGTGCTTGACTTTACAGATGCAACCACCGAATTTGCTTTTTGCTCCAGACAAATGTGTACATTACTGCTGATATTCACTGTAACTTTTGCTTTTTGATTTTGTGTGTGTTTTGGTGGCAGCATTTTATAGCAGATACTATAGTTCTGCATGGCCTTATCTTATGAAAATTTGATGATCCATCAATATGTAGCTAATTTTGAGAAGGCAATGAGCACACAAATGTATGTGTATCATTATTTTGGGTAATGGACAGCACTGTGTAGTAAACACATTTGTTTCTTCATTTGCCCCATGTCATAAGGTTAATAGGCTGCCATAAGCTGACGTTCATTTCTATGGCAAAAAATCTGAGATTATTTATCTAGTTAACTGATTTTCACTGATACTAGGTTTTTTTTGTGAAGCTTTCATGTCACCAATCGTAAAACTGAAAAAACAGTCTATATTTTATATATTTTATCTACCCTTTCAGATTCACTGGAGTGCACAGGCTTAGGTATTCTTACTCCTGAATAAGTGGAATCGGAGACAGCTGTTGAAAGGAGGTGAAAAGGTCTTAGTGCACAGTGGCTTTTCCCTGTCTGTGTATCCTAAGTAGTAACTCTATGTCAAAAATACACTGAGGGGGCTGTGAACAGTAGTGATGTTTTAGGAAACATGACAGCATTTCTAACTTGCCTTCCATTCCAAAGAAGCAGGAAAGAGCACACAGCTGGTTATCACTTACTGTATTTCTGTGATGAGATTATGTCCAAGAAACTGTATTTCATTAAAGATCAACTCAATAGGCAAATTAGAAACGGCTCAGAGAAGAGCAGCAGACCACTAAAGGGAAATATTAATACTTTACGTCTTACAGACAGCTCAAACTTGAACAGTTAAATGTATAATCAACTTTGCTTGCCGCAAAAGTCCATTGTCTTAAAGAAAGAAAAAAGACAAATTTTATGTGTCAAGTTAAGTGTATGCTTGCGGAACAGAATATCTGATTCATATATGCTGTCACTGTACCAGCCTTGACAAGTCACTGAAGCTGTGCAGAGTGCACTTTGTGTCAGACTCTATCTGCAGAGCAGGAGCGTTCACCCTGAGGGCGGAGGAAGTGGGATAGCTTCTGCTAAATTCCTATGGACTGTTGCAGGTGGAGTAGGAAAGCTATTAGTTTGTGCCCAATTACTGAATACATCAACTGTGCTGGTTCTTTTTCGTCGCACTGACAGCTGCAGGGAGCTGCCCTGTACTACATCAAGATTGTAGAATAATCAGTTGAGACGGTAAGGTCCCACTGATATGTCTCCATCTTTACATGATCATATAATTTTATTAGATCTTGGCAGCTGATGCAGACTTTTCAAAAAGCAACCCGAGTTGGTTAAATAGCTCACAAAAGTAGCTAGAGGTCAGTATTGCTTAAAAATACCCTGTGAGGGAGTAGGACGTGTCTGAAAGCAAGTTGGGTTGACTGCAGTAAAAGTCACTACAGTAACATCAACAGTGCAAAGGCAGCAGGGAACAGCATAGATAGTTTTGTTTAAGAATGAACACCCAACCTGGGAATGAGCTCATGAAAGAGCAGGAATATACTGCACATTTGAAGAAACAAAAAGATGATTCTGAATTGCAGGAAAACATTCAATATTAAAGCAGTGCAAATACTTTGTTCTGTTCTGTTTTTCAGCACAGTAACTGGTTTATCTGGATTGTGGACTTGCTGTGCTGCAGTACAGAATGAGCTTTGTTTCAGGCTTAATCTTGTATGGGTGCAGCTGTGCCATAATGGGGGCATCTCTGGTTTGGAAAAAGTGCATTTTTCTTCTGCATATCGCAAAAATCAAACTGGCAAGCCCCAATGGACTTCCACATATCCCTGTGGAAGCAGATTTAGTATTTCAGGAATGCAGAAACCAGAAGCATTAGGGAATATGGTGCACAAACCCTGAAAGAAATTTGCTTGCCGTTAGCTGGAGTCCAGTTGTGATTACTACCTCTGGTTCTTCCAGACCCTAATTTACTCCACTTGGATTCAGTACTGCACCTGCTCACTGTTCTGGCTTCAGGAACTATATTGGGAGATGTCTCTGTTTATGCAGGTTCAGTGCTGTATCCAACCTTACAAGGGCAGTGTGCAGACAGTCTGACTCTGCAGGACCTGTCTCAAATCCAGGATAGTTAGAAGTGAAGCTAGAGCTATTAGCCTCTGTCAGATCTGAGATGGGTTCTGCATTGCAACTGGAGTGTTGTCTTAAGAAACAGGAGACACAGCACTGCACAGGTAAAGACCTTGTATGTTTGTCCATGCTGGACTGGCAGGAAGTGCTAAATCATATTTTAAAAATCCAGTGACATGAGGATGTTGCTGCACCATGGTCTCCAGTGTTTCTCCTATGAGTTATTGCATTACTGGTTTATCCCAACCTTTTTTAATTGAAACAGGGAGGAGAGTTGGTGATAGTAGAAACTAGGCATGTATGTGTTTTTATATATATATATGTAACTATATACACAGGCAATGAGGTGGAAATTAGTTCCTAAGGATGCTTCATAAAGGCCTATCAGTAAACACTGAGAGGAAGGATCAGTTCTTACCAGCTTTCATATAACTGAAAAGCTAAAAATGTTACTTCACTGTTTGAATAATAATCCCTAGAGAAAGCAGAAGAATTCAGGAGGCTGTTTAACAAAACAGCTGTTATTGAGGAATGTTGGAGAATTTGGGGGAACATTATTGTTCAGTGACACTGTGGCAGTTGTATGAGCAAGAGCCCACTTGATAATGAGGTGGTTTAGGAAGGGAAGAAAGTTAATTTGGTTAATCTTCTGAGACCTCTTGCCAGTACTATCACTGAGGTATGAAGGAGAGATTAGCAAATGAGTACATATTTTAGAAAGCTGCTAAAATGAAGGCTTCCTCTTTAGCAGTTAGGAGAAAAGGAGTTTGTATTGTCTTGGATAGACAATCACACCAAATATCAAAATACAGAGATGGAAGCCTTCCAAGTCAAAGTTTAGCACATTGAGTTCTTGCTCTTGGGAACAGCTTCAGGATCTCAGGATTATGGTAGGAGATAAGGCAGTAATCTCCACGATTATTGGGCTTAAAACTTTCAATTTTACGAGTTTTTTCGAACACTACTTGAACTTTAACACCTTGGTTATTTGCAGAGGAAAGTTTGAAGCTCAGAGTTTCTCCTGATGTCAGGGGGGAATTGGTTTCTCTATGCTTGCAAGAAGTATGTGTTGAACTATTGTTGTGGTAGGTGTTAAGTTTGCTGCTTGCAACCTGCCACCTTCTGCGTACTTCAGTTGTTCATTGCCACTTGCTGGCATTTCTATAGTGCTTGGTGTGCATCATATAAATACGTGTAAGTGCCTTGCTACAACATTAATACATACAGCTGAAATTGCTGAGGGCTGACATAAATGTTGAGGGGGGTTTTCCACATCATGATCCTCCCCCCTTCTTCCTTTCCCTCTCACAAGTCCCTTAACAGTGTTTTAAGCCAGGAGCAAAACAGTCATGTGCAGAGGTGCTGCTGCTGATTTTTCTGCCGTTATCATTGAAAGATATTCCTACTGCTCTGTGAAATAGTGAGCTTCAACATGATGAGGTGAAGCACGTGGCTATCATCTGACCTGTACAACTTTTAATCTATGTTAGTGAGCAGCAAAAGGAAAAAATTACATATCATCGTAAGTGCATTACAACAAGGAAAGTAGAAAAGCTTATGACTCATTTTTAATATTATTTTTACCTCATTATGAATTTCCAGTAGCTGGAAATAGTTTTAATTCATGTACTCATTTCTTTCTTCTGTACAGTTTGCTTTATTAATGCTATTTGTGTTTCATTACGTCCAAGTGAAAATGCTGGATTGGAATGAGTTAAGATTAAACTCTGTAATAACCTTTAAAACTAAGCATTTGGACTTCTAGCATGTGACTTCTAGCCTTTTTTCTCTCGTGTTGTGATGATGAACATTCTTGTTTTGCTGCAGTGGTTCCCTTAAGAAAACAATCCTTTGTCTCATGCTCAGATTCGTAGTTCATTGCCCAGCCTGAGTAATCCCACTTGCATGCTTAGTAGATACGCATAAAACAGATGGAAGAATCATCATTTCTCAGACCAGAGTGCTGCTATGCAGAGTATTAAATAGTAGACGTACCCCCTTGAGTTTTCCATCCTCATAACTTCTGTTTTCTGATGAGGCAAGAGTGTTTTTCTTGTCCGCTGTGTTTTGCTATACTGGACTGTTGCAAGGAATTCTGTATGTTGGGGAGGAGGAGGAGGGTAGCACATAAATGCCCCCCTTAGTTTCACACAATAATAAAAAGAAGCTGTATTAGATCAGCTGTATTGGTAGTGATTGACTTGATTTCAGAGCAATCTCCAGTGTAAGTATCTGTTTCCTGTTGTTCTTGGTTCACTTTCTCAGGACATCTCTCAGCTTCGAATTAAATTCTTTCAGTTCACCATTCTGGACAAGGAAAGAATTGACTGCAGCTGTCTCTAAACTCTGAAATTTGATTCAGTGGTTGCCCTTGTAAAGTCTAATGGCGTGTTTAATCAAACAGGACCTTTTAAGAATTGCTTATGGAATATGCTCAATAAATGAACACTGATGAGTATATTCTGGATGCATGACTACTCAATTGTGTGTTAATTGGCTCAAGGCTCTCACCAGCTTGACAAGAGAACCCAGCAGAGCAGACAGCATACCAAATAAGACTTGTCACTGCCAACATCTAAGTAGAGTTAAGCATATGCTGAGGTTGATGGCCCCCTCTTAATCTTTCCCAGATAATGTTTAAAAAATGAATCCATGTCTGAATTACAAATATCACTTAAAGTAACAAGGGAAGAAAAGGAAAAGAAACTGCAGCTGTCTGAAAGTACCAGTTAGCTGTTGTTTGTATATGTGACTTTCTCTTCCTATATTCCCTAAAATACCAAATGTTATGTTTTCTAACTGTATACTGTATTTTGTGCTGTGATAATTAAACTGAAAATGCTTATCAGACTAAAATTGTGTACCCTCTCAGCAGGCATGGGACTGCACATCATTATTGTACTTCTTAAGCTCTGTCAGTGTGGTCACAATGAACTTTGTTTCTTTGATGTACCTTTTTAATCAATTGGCATGTTACTGGATAGCAGTCTGCATGCTTCTGTTCCAAGTATACTTTGATAAGCACTGCAATAAATGGGATCTCTGTTGTGGCTGAATCTCATTGCTGACTTTTTTTTTTAAGCTAGATGGTTTGATGTAATTTTAATTTGATCACACTTTAAAATATTTTAGTTATAAAATGCTATAAATCTGCATTTTACCATAAGGAGTATGTCCTGTAGTTGTGGCTCTGTTGGCTACAGCGTATCTTTTCATCCCTTTCTGTCAGGGGTGAAAAATCCATGTGTACAGAACAGAGTTCAGTTACCACTGAGTAGGGGTCCAGAGCTCACTTGACTTTTTTTCACATTATTTGCCAAGAAGCCAAAGAGTTGCGTGAGCAGGGAGGTGTAGCTTCTTGCTTTCCCTTAGAGGTGGCAAACTCAAGATGCAGTCTGTGCTTCTGCTCTACAAAAAAAATATGCAGTAGCCTCTTTAGATGAAGAATTCATATCTTCAGTGTCATTTGGAGATATGAGCATGAGGTAGGAAGATGAGAGGTCCTGGATTGTGTTTGATTATGAGTTTTATTTGCTGTGACTTAGAGCAAGGAATTTCATTTTGTTTCCTCATGCATACACTGATGACTGTGTTTGCCCTTGTGTTGGAGTTGTACTGTAAATTGCAGGAACTCTGAATGGGGTTTTAAATCTGTAAAATACTATGTGGGTTACGATATTTTTATTAATTCATTAATACTCTCATTTTTTGTGGTCATTAATTCCCTTCCTCTGACCTACCCTTTAAATTATCTCAATGCTGCACAGTAGTTGTCTGGATTTTGTTCTTTATGCCATGACTGAAGATCTGTTCTAATGGCTCCACTTAACTGAAGCGCTCGGGAAAATGTTTTGAAATGTTTTTTTCCCTCACACATAGATTTGATGTTACGGAGTCTATGCTCTGTACAGTAGCAATCCAGCTTCTCACAGGAACTCTGGGGCCCTGGTTCTGGAACTATACGGTAAAGTGAACGTTAAAGCTACCTGGCAAGCAATAGCATGGACTAAGCAGAGACAGCACCTTTGTCATGCACGTAGTAACTGGTATATGAAAAACATCTTTCTAAGGGTATTTCACAAGTGCTTTAATATGAGGTGAAAAAAAACATTTGCAAAGTATGAATGAGCAGTATAAATCTTATCTAACCAGAAATAAATTTTTTGAAAGCATCATGTTTTACTTGAAAACAAAGCAAAAACCTGCCTGTTAAACAGAAAAGTTTGCTTTAAACATTTCTTTTTATTTTGTCACAGTTCTGACTTCACCTAAAAGATAACCAGGGTTGTGGAAGCAGCTCTGTAAGTGTGAATGTAGAATAATTTTGTTGGAACTACTTTTTAAAGTTGTAGAAACTTTTTTGTTGTTGCAGTTTAAATACCTTTCCACCAGAAAAGAGAATTGCTTAGCTAGTTCAGGGAACTGTATGCAGTGCAATAGCTTAAAAAGTCACCAGTTACTGGTTAAAAATGCCTGGTTTGAACTATGCTACTTCATCCGTGTAGTCTAGTTGCTTAACTGTGCTTGTAGCTTCATTGTTAAGTAACTTTACTTCCGGGTTGTCTTTATTTTCAAAATGCTTTTCCTTATGTCTGTGCTAAATATATCCTTCTCCATTCTGGTTTACTACTCTTTAGAAAGGAATTTCTCTTCTTCATTTCACCTTTTTTAATACAGTACACAGGCGGGGTTCCAATAAAAGGGTATCATTAAAAGTGAGTAGGTTGGGTTCCTTGAAATTTCTCATAGTTGCTGGATTGTTAGCCAGGAGTTTCCCTTGAAATATTTGAGGATATAAGAATAGCTTTTTGATAGCCGCCTTAGAACTGCATGAGATTTTAAGTAAAACTGAGATTTTGGGGGAGGGGGGGGTACATACCCTTTGTTAAACTTGCATTGATGCAAATTATGCTGTTCTTTTGGGTTTTTTTTTTCATTTAATGGTTCAGCACAATCTCTGCTTTCATGAGGCTATTAGAGTCTAATTATCAGCTCTACTTTAGATCCAACAATATCAGCATTCTCATAAATCATGGTGTATGTCATCCACTGGCTGCATCTGACAATTTAAGCCAAGTGCCAGTTAGGCATGCTCTGAAGGTAGTCTGATGACATAATTTTTAAATACTTTGTTGACAGTTTATGAAAGGTTAGAAATACTTAGTGTCAGGAAATGGTAATGTAGCAAGCAATAACTTGAAGGAAGGAAGAGCTTAATCAAGATTTTAGCCTGTTGTGATAACAGCATTATGACTCTGCCTGAGAAGTCATTTAGGGGAGGGAAAAAAAAATAATCCTTAGTACCAAAACATTCAGAGACTTCCAAAGTTCCCACTGGTATGATAATTACATGAGAGGAAGCAACTCAAATTCTGTCATGAAAGTGAATTGTTTAAAATGGATGAGGACAAATTGCCATCTAATAAGGGAGCAGGAGGAGTTCTGATTCTCTGCACAGGTGACCTGGAGCTGATGGAGATGTCAGTCTGTAGACCCCACCTATGGTCTCCACCCTTGGAAAGGATGCCTTTGCCATTCAAGAAGAAATCTGTTTTACAAATAATGAATGCAGTGGTTGGTAGGAGTGGTGTGTGTAGTGGATGAGCCAAGCAGACCATTTTGTCACTTTTGCTTCAGTAACAGAATGCCAAGTGTTTGCTTGTGACAAGTCCCCTCATGCATGCTAATTTTAACCAGTTTTTAGGCATACTGAATTACAGAATAGTCTTAATTATCTTCTTAAATTCTTGCATGTGTAGTTTCACATCCCTTCTGGCATCTTTATTTTTAGTCTTAACTAATAAGTAAAGATGCTGCTGCTTCTAAGTCATTCACCCAGAACACACGAAGTATCACGCTTATTTTACACAGTTTGAGGTCAGGTGGTATAGATTTTTATTTCAATAATGCACCATCCCTGAGATAGTTAAGCTACAGGAAATGTGTATTTATGCTATTCTTTTTCATCTGATAGCTGTTTCATGTGACAAACATTTGTACTGAGAAAGTATAATACTATAGCCCTGTCTTGAAAATACTACATGATCTGGCAAAATATGAAGTGAATAGCTTAGAATTCTTGCAACACAGATAAACCTTGTACTTACATGTGCTGGGCAGTAAGGCTTTTTTATTCATCAAGGAGGGGGAAACATTCTTAAATTGTTAATGAAGTTTGCTTATGCCTTTAGCCTATGGAGAAATTATTTAAAAGAACATGAAGGCTTTAAACAATAGAAAACAAAAAGATTTTGGGAATCAACTTAAAACAGGTTTACTCTGACCTGAAGTGTAGACATGCAGAATTAAAAAGAGCTTTAGCCCTGCCTCCCTCTTCCTGCAGCTCTGCAATGTCACCCTTCAGTACTTGTACTGCTGGCATGTGACTTTTGCTTGCAATGTTTTACCTCAAGTTTTGGTGCTTTTTCAAAGACTAGAATTGGGCAGTTTTAATACAATTTAGCACAACCATATAGAGAAATTTAAAATTAAGGTGTTTAAAATGATTGAATCTGGAAATTATTCAAGACTTTCATAGGAAATAAAAAGTTAATAGAAGATTATTAGGAACAGTATTATTTTATGTCAGGAAACTAATGTTTGAAAACTAGTGAGTAATCTGCATTCAAGTTTGTCATGACAAGGAAGGACAGATTAAGAGTAAAAACATGTTGCAGTGTGTGCAGTAAAATCCATTGCAGTCTCCCTGCAAGAACTGGAGAATGCCTGTTGAAGCTCTATAGGCATTCTGCTGTCTTGTGAATTTAGGCAGACAGGGAGTGAGGGATGAAATGCGCATTTAAAAACTCACAGCTTTTATGCTTCCCTGACTTTATCTGAATTAACACACTTAAATATTGTTTACAGCTTTGTTATGATTTAAGCCCAGCTGGCAACAAAGCACCACGACCCAAAACAAGCCTTTAGTTCACAAAGGTACCTGGTGCAGTGTTGACATTGTTTGACCTAGTCCCTCCTTGCTATCTTCAGTTCTGCAGAGCTGCTCTTTGTTAATTCTTTCCTAACATCAGTTTGCTGCAGAATCAGTATTTTTCAGGGTCATTTTCAATGTTTTTCCCAGCCTTGCAATTAGATGTTCTGTCTTGGCATTTTTAGTTTGTTAAACTATTGAGTCTAGGTTCTTTGTTGCTTTGTCTTCGGTGTCCAAACTTTGTTCCTTGGTTCTTTGCCTGCATGTTCCTGGTGATCTTAAAAACTCAGTTCAGGGTCTTCGTTTGTTTTCTAGAAGATGAAAAAATCCCTGGTTTATTTGAAGAAGAGATCTTTGGAACTAGACTGCTTTGTGTCTGTTGAGGAACTGTTACAATAACTTTACGTCCATCTATTGTGGTGTGGGCATGTCTTGGGGGAAATGGTTTGTTTCATTTTCTTCATTTCATAGGTACTAGGGATCTGCCACATATTGTGTGCTATGTCTCTGCATCATCCTAGCAACATAAACTGTTTGGGCAATGCTGACATGACTCAATTTGTCAGGAAACATCAGGCAGAAAAACTGTCAGGTTAAGGGAAGTGTGGCTCAAGTGATTGCTGAAAATATCCCAGTTAAGAGGCTTTAAGAAACCCCCTTACTTGAGCTGCAGAATTCATGCTGCTAGCTCTTGCCATTTGTTTTTTCTTAGGATGTCCACTGTATCATTTAGATGAGTAAATAAATACAAACACAAGTACAAAATAGAATTAGACTTTGAACTGGCCAATTCCCTTCTGGCTTTGAAATATTTTTGCTTTCCTACAGGTCTGCTTATGGTACTGAGCTACTGGTTGTGTGCAGTAATTAAATGGGGGGTGGGGGTCTGCTGCACCAAAGGCCTCTTCCCATTTTTTGGTTTCCCAGTGCTATGGATTTGTTTTCCTCGTGGTACCCATCTTTTTGCATTGAAGCAAAATAATTTTCTACTATTAGTTGATAAATGAGCCCCTACTCCAGTCTGTGTTTTCTGTAGTCCTTATCATAGGAAGAGGCACTCCAATGTGCAATGGAACTTTGTGGAAAAAAATATAGTACTATTTATGTAATATTTAAGCAGGAATGTTATCACCCTGCTTTGCAAATAATTTCCCTAGCCACTAAAGCAAGCTATATATATTTTTCCTCAAAAGGCCAGTGTGGGGAGTACAGAAAGGCTTTAGTCAGTCTACATCCAAACTGAGCAGGCCACTTTCCCTGCAGGTCTGCTTTTGTCTTGTCATTTTGTTAGGTACCTTCCCAGTTCTACCAGTGTTTAAAAACAATACGGTGACTGAGGCGATTTATGGATCTTTTTATTACTAGCACATTTTATCTTGAAGCAGTTAATGAATACAAGTTAATCATTAAAGTGTAGGAACAAATGTCCTCTACATTGCCTGACATGTTAACATTTTCCAGGTAGTGCTGTGTATTACCTCTGCTCAGTATCTTTCTTGACAAAACCATTGTTACTTTGTTTGCTAATTGCATTCTTTCACTTTTTTTACTCTGTTACATTTTAAGGGCTGCTTAGGACTTTCATGAATGGTAGCAGTCCACTTGTGTTGCATTCAGAAGCCTTAACTTGTTCCCATTTATTCCTCCTTTTGCTCCCTTGTCTAAGTCTGTAACTGCACAGTCACTTTGACTCAGCACAGTTTATTTTTTCAGCTGCCAAAAGAGGCAGAGTAGACCTTCCACTGCCCTCTCCTTTGTGCTTGCATCATTCATGAGGCCACGCAAAATGGATGAGGAAAGCTGATATGCTAGAAATTGGGACAGGAAACTTTCTTTTTTTTTTTTTTTCTTTTTCGCTTGGGTTGTTTTAGCTAAGCCCCTTCCCTGATCTAGTTGATGGCCTGAGACTATAGTGCTGGCACAAGGGAGAGAGAGGGACTGAGCAGGTAGTTTTGGGGTGAGAAAGTGGTAGGTCTTTAGAAAAGGTGGGATCGCTGCTCCTTTTAGCAGCTCCATGGATTTAGTCCAGTTTATGCTGTAGTTGCACAGTCATTTTAAATAAAAGTTAAAGGAATAGAGGAACAGTGTGCCTCTTCTCCCTTTCATCCAGCTTCTGTTTCCAAATGTTGTTCTCTTTTGTGGTCTAGCTTCGAGGAGCTGCCTGTCTGGATTCCTGTATTCTTAGATTTCTAAGCAGTGGCCGTTTGACATCCTGCAATAAAAATTCACTGGATAATTCTAGCACCAGGCATGTATTCTACTGGTGTTAAGCGTGTATTTTTGTCATCCAACAGTGGTTTTAATGAGCATAGGATGTTCTCGGTCCTCTTTCATCCTTGGTATTAAGAACTTATGCTTTATTTAGGTGATAGGTCAGGTGTTTAGTTTCTCCTCAGTTGGTCTTATGTCTTTGTCTTCTGTCTTAAGGAGCCCTGCGGTGTTAAAAAATCTTCTCTTTACGTAGAATTGAAGACTCATATTTGTTCTGCAATATGAGATTCTTATAATAAGTCAGGGAGGAGTTTTTAACCAAATATACTTGCAATTAATTGTTAAACCCTTTCCAGCTGCCTGATGCCATTTTTAAGTTCGGGAGTGCAGAACTACAGACAATGGAGCAAAGGTTGTACCATGACTCTGTAAAGAAGATTATGCTGTCTCCTTAACCTGAATCCAGGCACTGCTTCCACCGATTTGGTTGGGCTCTCAGTTTTATATGAGTTTGTTTTCCAGAATACCTTGTCTTTTATGATCTGAAAATTTTTTTGAAGTATATGATCTTACTTTATTTTGCATTAAGATTACTGCTGCCAAAAGAAACCTGTTTTACCGTCCAAGGAAAGCTATAAACTTGAGTTACCTACATTAGTTATTAGTCACTGTTTCCGTGAGCTTTCTCAGTTGCTTTATATCCTTTTAGGTCATTGACATAAGTAGTGGAGTAGGCTAAAATGCATTCATGTTTAACCTATGTGGGTTCATGGAGCTGCTTCAGCCCTGCCTCAGTTGGACACACTGAAAACACGTTTCCATGCTGAGCCCAAAAGATAGGGGGAAGCAATTTCATTTAATCAGATGTTTTGTGTATCTCTCTTCTTGCATGGCTGAGCATTTTTGTTTTTTCTTGTAAGGTAGCTCAATGGCTTAATTTGTTTGTATGAGGACTCAAAATGTGGATTTTTAGAACATTCTTTCCTCTTTGTGGAAGTTAATTTTTTCCCCAAGCTAGCTCTGATTGCCTTACAGGATTGTTATTGAATATATCAGAATATAGGAGGACCCCTGAGGTTATTTCCTGTGGAGCTCATATCTCCATGCTTGGTGTAGTGAAAAGAAAACTTACAAAGCAGAGACATCTAAAGGAAATGGTCTTTTAATTGGAATCTTTAGGTTTCCTCTGACAGCTTTGGCTAAACTTTCCCAATATATGCTAAGAGTCTGGCGAGTTCCTGGGTATTGCTGCTCTCCCACCTTCTTTATACTTTATGCTCCCCTCTGCTGCTTCACTGCTTATTTACTTTATGACTTTGGGAGGGAGCAGTGGTAATTTGCAACAGCAATAGTCAGGGGTTGGGTGCCTCATACCTTGTTTGCCTACTGTCAACAGTGCTGCCATGTGCTGATTCTGCTTGCTTGTTCCATAGGTGTGTGTCCTGCTCTTAGGGAGTTGTTCAGAAAGTCTCTTGGCTGATGGAAAGGTGAAGTTGCACAGTGGGAGGTGGATGCAGTGTTTTTACAGGCTGCTGAAAGCAGCAGCCAGTGTTTAGAGAATCCATAGTAAGATAAGAGATGGCATAGAATGCCACATACCATTGCCCTTCTGCTTTCTTATGCTTTGGGGGATGTTCTACGTGGGAATTGGATGCAGCTTCATAATTATCCCATGTGCATATTGATCTGCTGCTGAAACAAAATTATATTTTGGTCAGACTGCAGATTCTCAAGTGAGAGGATCCACTCCAAAAGTGCAACAAAGGCTGTAGAGAAAACTTGAGGTAGCATGCTAATCTGATATTAAACTTAATTATATGGTCTTGTAGCTCATTTAATGCAGACAGGCAAAAAAACTATCCCTGAACCATCACTCCCTTATGCCTATACAGTTGATATCAACAGTACTTTTGTAACAGCAAAGCATGTATTTGCAAGAAGCTATTTTGAGTCTTTTAGGTAGAATTGTATAATTAGAGGTAAGGAATATGCCATAAATATTTCAAACTGACTCAAAGGATTATTTTTGATACAGTACTCCAGTATAAGATAGTACTATATGGCTTCATATAGTACACCAGCAAGTCCATCCTCTTTGTTTCACTTGTATGTTTCTTTACTTCTATTTCTGGAATTGATTTGTATAGCCATTTTTCCCTCTTGCTAGCTCCAAGACTTTGGCATGCTCTTTAAAACAAAGTCTTAAATTCAGTCTTTTCTATAAGCCTTTCCTTCTTGCCCTTCTACAAAACATACTAGCTATGCTAGAAACAGAAGTGGTTTCTCTTCTTGCTGCATGCTAGGGACTGAACTGTGTAATCTTTAGCAGTGCACCTGACTACCGTTTACATTTGCATAAACTCTTCAGGGATTTGTGTTTCTTTTTAAAGTTTGATGCTATGCAGAGAGAATATTCATATTAAAAATAATGTAGGGAATATAATAGGGATTAAAAATATATTTCCTGAATTTTATAATCTGAAATAAATTCTCTTTTTTTGGTGGGCAAGGTTAAAACTGAATATTTATTTCTGCAACTGGCATTGGTCAGTTAAAAGAAGAGTTCCGACTGTTCCTTTTGACAAAATGGATTTTTATTGCACTGTGAAATAAAACAAAAAGTATAGCACAGCATGGCTCTTAATTTTAACAATAAAACTAAAATATATTTTTGCTTTCTAAATTATTTATAAATTTTGCCTCTTGTTTTCCTCAGTATTTTGGAGTTTTTATACTGTGCATGATAGAGGAGAGCTGCTGAGCTTGCAAATAACTGACTTGAAATTGCTTTGAATAATTTTGCTTTTTTTGGCTTTTTGTACCTAATCAGAATTGATGTGACTGAAGTACAAATCTTCATAATAATCATGCATTTACTGGCAGTGATTGGAGGACCACCTTTTTGGCAATCTCTGGTAATTTTGTTCATGTTTTTATTTTATCCTTTCTAATAATCTCTTAGACACCCAGCATATAGTAGCACAGTTTAATTTGTGAGGTGAAGGTCTCGCTTTTCCTCATAAATGGAAATATATATTCTTGAGTATAGGTCACATGGAAATAACTGTGCATTCTGGTTTTACCAGAGTTATTAAAACAAGCTATTGTTTCGTATCTTGTGTTTGCAGGTAGAAAGTTATCAAATGCTGCACAAACTTAAATGTACCTTCAGTGAAGTCCAGCTTCCTTTTGAGAATGCTGGCCAAAACTTGAATTAATTTCATGCAATGAGCTAGATCAGCAATGGAGGAGTACTAAATTGGACTGAGGGTATGGGGGAATCTTCTGGAGAGCAGTTGGTAACCACCAGTCGATAATTTGGCCTGAATGTGGCTGAAAACTCTTATCTGTATGGAGGGGAGAAAAAAATTATCACTCTTTTTTAAATGAAGATCATCCTAATTAAGCAAGCTGACTGTCATAGGCTGGCTGCATATAGATCCTGCAGATGTTATATAGGCTCACCAGGCCATGTCAGCTGGCAGTTTATGGGCTGTCATAAGCTGAATTTATATTTGTATTAGTGAAGTCACATTGGGCTATCAAAATGGCATTGTCCGGAGAAAAGCATGTACATGCATACATAAATAATAATAATAAAAAAAAAATTCTGGAAATAACATATAAAGCATTGATTTCCTGGAAGGTTTTCCTTCCTGAGTATTGATCTTGTTTGTGTACTTGATAAATGCAATTCTTAAGGTGGATAAAGAAATCTTGATTTGCAATAAAACCAAGAGATGGTCAAAAATTACTGAAACATGTCACCCCAAATTGATGAATTTCTAATGTGCTTCATATAACTAGAGAAATGAACCCTCTAACATTGTAGAGAATATCTAGAAAAGGAGCTAACCTTGGCTACTCCTATTTTGCTACATGTGCTTTCAGGCTTAAAATTCCCACCCCCCCACCCCCAATTAATTATAAAAACTGCAAAGTAAATACCATCTAAAGAGAATGAGTGTGGATAGAACTAATTCTAAAAAAAAATGAGGTTACAAGTCCGCTTATTGGTGCCAAACTTTTCCAGAGAGATTAGTGTGGCCAACTTCTCTACACAGCTATTATTCCGCATTACAAATAACGATTTCCAATTCATGTTCTTGGTTTGTTTTCTTTTTTTAAAAAAGGGGGGCAAATGCTGTCACAGCGACCTCTGGCACGATTCAGGGCAAGGTGATGTTTATGTGAGCTTAGAAATTGTTCTCTTGTGTTATTTAATAACTTAAATAACCCTTTTAAATAACCTGTGAAGTAACCCTTTTCAGCAAAACCTTAAAATCTATTAGAAGTTCTGGGTTGCAGCAGTGTTTGGCTAAGTCAGCTCCCAAAAGATGAAACTATTTTGAATTCCAGTGTTGGATTAATGAAGGCATTTCTCCAGAGAGCAAACTTCATCAGGTTTCCTGTGACAATTAGGAATATTCCTTTTTCATTCAACTTGTGAGATTTTTTGTGTTTATTTAGAGATAAATGTTATTTACTACTTACAGAGCAAGATATATCATACAACCTCTCCTTACCCCCCCCCCCCCCCCCCCCCCCCCCCAATCCTTTAACATTTTATGTGACAGCAAAATTGGTGGTTTGGTATTTTTGATTTGTTTCTATCTGGGGCAAAAAATAACGGGATAAAATGTGGTTGAATACTCAAACATTCCACTTTCTTATGCTAACGTGAAAAGCAAAACAATCCGAGTAGGCTAAATGTAGAATTGTGTATTTTGTCAATTGTTGCTTTCATTAGCTTTCTTTTTTCCATGAAACGGTGCATACTTGTACTGGCTTCCTTCTTTCTGTCAGTGTAGATGCTCTTTAAAGTGTGTTAAAATGCTGTTCTGCAAGGCTCCTGGAGCTTGGTAATTTCTGGTGGATGGTAAGTATGACTGCAGCTGTGATCCTCATTTGGAAAATGTGAGTAAAGTGAGCAAGCTTAGGTGCAACTTGTTTGATGCATTGATTATATAGAGGGTTTTTTTCTGTTTGAAGTGAGAAAAGTGCTGCAATTGCTTGAGTTTTATTCCACAATGTAATCTTTAAAAGCATAAATATAAAGCAAGCTTAGTTTTGGCCTGCTATGAGTTATTCCTCTTGCAGATGTGACTGAAGTGTACATACATACAGCTCTCAACTGCAGCTGGGATCCAGCCTTGTGAGAAGGACTCCCACAATAATACCAGTTGCCCAGCTGGTTGTGGTATTTCTGACTAGGAGCAAGCCAAGAAGAGTTTCTGGAGGGAGTGCCCCTGTCCGCTTATGGACGTGTAGTCTCTTACACGCTTCACTGCTGCTTCCCTGAGCCCTTAGCTGTGCTTTTCTCCTGACTGTGTCCTAATCATGTATATTTTTTTTTAAAATCCCAATTCATGCTGCACAAAAGTCTGATGGCACCTAGTCTGGAGGCCTGACATAAATTTTCTGGCAAATGATTCTGGACTTGCTTTAACACAGGCTCTGGCAGGCACTCATTAGTCCATTCTTTGCCTGCTGCCGCTTGTTTTTATTAACATGCATGGGGGGTTTTTTTCCAGAACTGTGCATGGGTTTTTTTCCCCCGACAAAATTTGGAATGCTCCCTTTGCCAGAATGTATCTGCATTCAGAAGCTTTCTGTGCAGTGTAGCCTTTCTCCTGTAATCAACTTCAAAGGGTTTAACAGAGAACATGATTTACCTGCAAAAGATTTGGCTTGTGATACTTATCTGTGTTATTGACAGAGTCTTGTGAAGTTCTGCATGCATCTGACTTCTGGTGAAACCTGTGCAATTACCAGGAAGGTCAGAATAATTGCGTAGACTGTAGTTATATATGGAATACCAGGCAAGGAAGTCTTGTGGCTTGCCTTGTAGTGCCCTCTTATTTAAAAAGTCAGGGGCTGCAATGCCATTTTGTAGGAAGATTTCTGAGTACAACTCCCTCTCTCCCTTTACTCAGATTTTTTTTTTCTTTTTTCTCCATGCCATTTGCTTGCCTTTGCTGCTTCCAACTTTTGGCCTTGCTGCTCCATTTTGTATGCAAAACAATTTAGCAGGTGCTGCCTTTTTATCTCTCTCCTTTGACTTCCCTCTGCCAAATTTCTGTATGTGACTTTGTTTCCCATTAATTATTTCTTAATTATATCCATGCCAGATAAGTGCAGTCTAATACCTATCACTGATGCAGCTACCAGTGGCAGCAAAAAGGTGTGTGTTAATAAAGTACAACTAGCCAAACTGGATGTTACAACAGTGTGGTCTCATCCTTCTGGGTTGAGAAGGATGCTCAGGAATTGTTCTCGGATGTATTGGTAGTAGTTTGGAGTTCATGGGGTGTTTTCCCAGCAAACTCCCCTTGTCTTTGGGAAATGTCAAGCTTAATGTGTTTTGACTCCTGTATGAAGCTTGCCATTGTTTTCCTCTTCCTGTAGAAGAGCAAATTCACCCCATTCTTTAAATACCAAAGTATGGTTACTGAAGCAGAGGGCAGCACAAGTACCTTCCTTTATAAGGCTGAGGAGAGACTTTCAGAAGTCCTGTGCCTAGTAATATTAATGAATTATTACAGTTAGCACTCCAGTCTGTGGCAATGTATGCCTTTTATTTATCATTATTCTTTGTTTACTATTTTCAGAAAATGTTTTCTGACTTGACAGTGCAGCCTGAGCAAGGGAGAGATATGTTTGAGTGTCATGAAACTATGCCAGCTGGCCAGAAGCCTGTGGGGCAGTGATTTGGAGAGGTGGTCTGGGTGCTCATCTGTAGGCTGCCTAAGAGCAAGGCATGGAGAGTTGAAGCTGGCTCTGACTCTTAATTGTGTCCTGAAAAGATCAAGAGATTAAGTTATTGAATGTAATAGAAGACTAATGATCTTTACCTGCTGAAAGCTACACTGAGAGTATAATTGAAGAAAAATAGAAACAACTTGACCTCATTTGGCCTTCTGTATGTAGTTGGACTTCTTGCTGTTGGGGGGCCAAGTGTGTTTTTTCAGTTGAGTGTTATGACTTCAGTTCCCGAATTAAGAGCCTGTGAGGATTTTTAGTAGTTGTATAGATAAATTGGGAAGTTTTGAGTAGTTCATCTAAACACTTGCTTCCATACCATATCTCCTGTGGTTTATTTTGAACTTTCTTCACTTCTAGTTTCTCTTGTTATGCTTGAAACACTACTGTTAAAAAATGCCTTTTTCAAAGCTGCTTGCACTCATTTTTCACTTCTTTAGCAACCTCATTGCTTGCTCTCCTAGGCTTATTGACTCCAAGATGACTTGTCTGATCTCTTGTCTTGCCCATAAGATAGGATCCAGTTTCTTAAGGGGCTTTTGCCAATGGCTCTTGCTTTGCCCAGTTTGATATTGGGCTGCATCTGTGAGTTTTACAGCCAGCTTCAGAAAAGATGACTGATGCATTTCTCTTCCATGTGATAGCTGGGTGATTTAGCTTGCAAGTTCTTGGTTTCTGTCTACTTCTCTGCTTTTGATGGCTCTTTTCAGGTAACTGAAGATAAGTCCAGCTTTATGGGAAGCTTGATGGAAGAATTATTGGAAAAATACATATTTCTCTGTGCCTTGTAGAAATTTGAATCTCTGTATAGCAGAGAAAGAAAAGCAAACATGGTGTTGGAAAGTGGAGTGTTTGAGTGCACCAGAAGTATTAATCCCAATTTCAGATTGCTTGTGCATATTTTAACTTCTTGTCTCTCTTCCGTTAAGATTCCAATACTGAATATTCAGGTGAAAATATTCCCGGCTCTCTGTACTGTCGCAGGAACCATATTCTCCTGTACAAACTATTTTGGTGTGATCTTCACAGGTGGAGTTGGCAAAAATGGATCCACTATAGCAGTAAGTACTTTGTTCTGCTAGTTACTCTTCAGCACTGAGTGGCTTTTCAGCCATGCCTTTAGTTTTTATTTAACATAATACCTCCTACATGTGAAATGTTTTCCTTTCAGTTCTTTGCTGGTTTGGGAAAAACAAGTTAATATTGTCTGCATAAGAATAGTAACTTTAGGAGTCAAGATTTTTAAAATTTTTGAGTGATTAAAAGTGCTTATGGTACTTTGATGCTTGTTTTTTAATTAATCATATAGAACAGATTATACAAATACACAACCTGTGAAAGAGTTCATAGAAAAGTCCAGTGCAAAAATCTATTCAGAAGGAAACTTGTCAAGAAGATTGGCAATGGTTTGGATCCTTCTAGATGATCTGTATTATTTATATTACCAGTGAAAAAGTGCAGGTGGAGGTATCTGCACAAGTTCTTTCTGTTTCAGTGAAGATGATGATTGATTCTGGAGCCCTGGGAGTTTTCCAAAAAGCAATTCTATGCTGGCCTAATGATTATTTGCTACCTAGAAGGCTGTTTTAGTTGCTTTGTAGCTGACTCAGAAAAAGCAATAGAAATATTGTCTCCTTTCACTTGCTAACAGTGTTAGCTACTGCCTGTGTGACAAGTTAAGAAATGCGCACTTCTTGCTGCCTAAAACCTCATTTTCTCCCCCAGCACAAGAAAGGTTCAACCACATTCTCAGCTGATGTTCACTCAAGTTTTACCATACTTTGTTCCTGTTAGTACCAGTGTTCAGAAAGACATGTTTTTAATGTGATTTTAGTTAGAAACCACCCATTGCATATTGTGTGAGTGTTTGGCTTATTGAGGTTTCTTTGTACTATGTATGTTTTGTTAACCCAATGCTTTAACTTTATCTTGCTGTAGGGAACAAGTGTCCTTTCACCTTTTCTTCATATTGGGTCAGTGATTGCGTTAGCTGCGATGATCTACAAGAAATCTGCTGTGCAGCTCTTTGAAAGGCATCCCTGCTTATATATACTTACTTTTGGTTTTGTATCTGCTAAGATAACAAATAAATTAGTGGTAAGTGCACCAGACCCTTGGAGTTTCTTATTATTGCAGTAAGAAAAACTTCTTGTAGATTTTAAAGTTTTCTGGTTATTCCATTGACTATCTTGCACCTGTTTGTGTACTGAAGTGATACTTGTGCTTTACTTATTTTCAGTTGCTTGGAGGTACAGTGGAGCCGTTCTTCTGTTTGAAAGAGGAGTGGTGAACCTCAAGCTAATGCCATGGTTACAGAGTCAGTGCCAGTACAGCTTACAGTTGCTTGAGTTCTGTTTCTCCCCCTTTCCCAGCTGTTTATTCACACTTTTGCAGTGTGTTTATGCACATGTGTGATGAGCTGGGCTGGAACAGAGGTGGCTGAAACCCCCCTCAGATGCAGGTGCAGAGGGGAGGAAATTTTGGGAGAAGCAGAGAATGTGACAGAGCTGCTGAGGTTTGGAACTGTTGCTCAGGGTTTAACTTAAACAATTGGAGAGAAGTAGTGGTTAAAATTATTAACAGGCTTGTACTGGGGAACAGATGGCAATGCTATCAGGAGAGGAGCCCCTGTTGAACAGAGTGAATGAGGGATTAAACAACTGCTGCCCCCCACCATCTCAGTTCTGCAGGCGTATGTTGTGTTGTCACATGAACTGGATCAGTGTTGGACATAACTTGCAGTGGAAGAAAAGTTTATTTCTTACCAAGACCAGTTTACTACACAGTCATATCAACAGTTGTGCTGATAAAAGTAAGGATGTGGTGTAGTACAGCCACTGTGCATGTGGGGGAGGGTGGGAAGGTCACGCTTGGGCATGAAAAGACATGATCATCAAATTGTAACCAGAGAGAGGTGGTGATCCTTATGGGACAAGAACAAATAGGTGGAGTGAGAGGAACACCAAATGTCTCTGATTTTTGAAGATCTAGCAGCTGTGAGTTTTTGTTTCCAGGCACAACTAAACCTTAAAATTTACCAGTCTACTTCCATTTTACTGTTTTGTTTCTGGCAGGAGGAAGAGTTTGTGGGCTGGAAAATGTGTTAGGTTTTTTTCCCTGTAGCTACATTCTTTGTTCTAATGAAAGATACTTCTCTGCAAACCTTAATCTCATATAACTGTAGTCTTTCATGGTTAAAACAGTATAGCTGCTGCTACTTAAGTACTTGATGTATCTTGCAGTGATGTGGGTTGAACTGCACTTTTTTGGCTTTGTGTATTCTGAAATCACTCTACGTTGACTAGCGTAGGTTTATTTCTTAAACTTCCTGTTTTTTAATATAGGTTGCACACATGACCAAAAGCGAAATGCACCTGCACGACACAGCATTCATAGGCCCAGCACTATTGTTTCTGGACCAGTATTTTAACAGCTTTATTGATGAATATATTGTACTCTGGATTGCCCTGGTAAGTATGAGCTCGCTTTGCTTGTCAGTAATCATTGCAAGCGTTTGTGTGCTCTTTCACAAATATTGTTTGTGTTGGTTGAGGCTAGCTGACTCACCTAAAGGGTAATGGGACTGGGAACGTACTTTACTGAGTTGATTTTCAACAGAGCTCATGCAAACAGAGGTTAACATGGTTTGCTTGATGCATGATTTAAATAGTTTTAAAGCAATGTCACAAACATTCAAAGCTTAGAATAGAATATTATGAAGATTTGTGTTGATGTCTTGTTAGCAAGAGAATACATTACGCACAGTGCAAGTGTAGTACGGCTGTGCCTTAAGCTCTTGGAATTATGTCATGTCTGTCATTACTAGCAGCACCCATTAGGAAAAAATATTCTAAGTTAAACTCGTCTGTGCTTATCAAGCACTCAAGTGTTATCTACCAAAATGCAGTGTTAACCTTTTAATAAAATTGGTATTTTATGTATCGTTATCACCATTCAGAGTTAATGGGGAATTTCACAGTATCTGTATAGCTACTGTAACTGGTTTTCCCCTCTCTCACTCTAGAATTAAGAGTCTGTATTCTTACAAAGCTGGAGAAAAGCCCAGCATGCCTAGAAGCTCTTTCTTCACTGAGTGATTATTCCTACAGAGTTGGAGATTTAGTCAGTGGAAAGAAGACCCCAGTGCTTTTATTCTGAAGTATGCAGGTGGCGTTATACTCTATGAAAACATAGATCTAAATGTGTGTATTTTTTTTCCTGTGGCAGATCTTTTCTCTCTTTGATTTGCTTCGATACTGTGTCAGTGTGTGCAATCAGATTGCTGCCCATCTGCACATCTACGTATTCCGAATCAAGTCATCTTCCACGCATTCTAATCACCATTAGTAAATGGGAAGTCACCATAAGGAGAAATAAGAAAGAGTTGGTTTTCTACATGAACAGATGTGAAGATACATAGGAGACTAAGGCAAAAAGCAGATAAGAACAACATAATTTATAATAATCAATGTTGTATAACTTTTATTCTTTGTTATCAGTAACACTCCTTAACTAGTCTCCTGCCTGAGAGAGTGAATTCCAAGTACACCCTAGTCAACTCTACATGTAGTCAACTCTGTTGGTTCAAAGCCTGGGAAAGCATGCAGGGAGTAATGCTCTGTCTTTGTAATTACCTTGATTACAAAATAATCTATATATGGTGAATGGATCCCCAACAACTGAAGTTTCTAATGTAGTATAATTACAGCTGCAATACGACTTGCTTTTAATTTTAATATTTCATCATCTCTTAGTGAAATACTTGTTTAGTGTCCACTTGAAATTTATTTACTAAAGACCTGAGCTGGTAAAAACAGAGATATCGCACTAGCTTGTGTAGCTGAAGCAGCTGTCAAGGTTTTAGTCCAGACTGATGTGGTTCTTTTGCTTATGCATTGCTGATAAAGCAGTTTCTTGCTAAAGAATAATGCATTGAACAGGGTTCTGCAAGCAGAAGGGATGACCGGCATGCAAAATAGTGTGGTATCTTTGTCAATTAATTAATTTTATTTTTTTAAATAAACATTATCTAAAAAGACAACTTATTTCTCAATTTTCTTCAGTGGAAAGACTATAAAAAGAAAATTTTACTGTTTACTTTTTTATGTATAAAACTTAAGCAAAATTTCCTTTCTGCTCTTAATAAATAAGAATTCTGAGAGCAACAGTTGTCTTCAGATGTGTGTGTTGCTCTGTCCTACTTAGGCTACAATCCTGCCTGCTATTTAGAAACCAGTTTTCTATGCTTTTATGTGTATAGTGTTGTCATTCCAGGATCTCCAAGAGCTTTCGCTGCTACATAGTGCAGTACGTTTGGGGTGGGGTTTGGTTTTTTTGTTGCTGTTGTTTTAATACCATTTTAAATGTGGTGAACTGCATCAGGGAGGCTAAGTTAGATTTAATGGAGTGTTTAATCACACAGTAGTGAAGTGCTGCAATGCGTGCCACAGGCCCTGGCATTGAGGGGAACTTCAGACCCTGAAAAAAGTGCCTAGGCTTGCTGTACAGAGCAAAGGGAGTGTCTCCAGAGCAGGATCTGCCATGGCTATCAGGGAGCTGCTTGGGAGATGGTGGGGAATGCCAGGAACTTCGTGGCTGAAATTCTAGCCCTCTGACCTTGAAGCATCTCACTCAAGATGGTAAGAAAATGCCTCTGTCTACTGGGAACCCAGAGCTGCAGCAGTACCTGAAGACAACTGCATGTGTCTCTTCTTTGAAGGAATTAAGCACAGCTCACTTAAACAAAAAAATCCCAACAACAATAAATGAAAACCCCACTTGGCCACAGGAAGTGGTGACATGTATTTCCTGTGATACTCTAGCGATTGGAAAATGTGCTCAGAAGTGGAGAGAAAATCCAGTTCCTTCAGTGACTGGAGTGCTTTTAAACCCCTTCCTCCACCTGCCTGGAACAGTACCCAGTGTCAGGCTATCATGGACAGAGAGGTCAGCCTTCCTTTGTTGTGTCCTTGCAGAGACACAGGACTGCTTGGGCTAGAGGGAGAACACAGGAGGAGCATGGCTCCAGTTTAGTTGTTGAAGTGTTTGTCTCTGCGAGGAAAGAACAGGGCCTGGCCTCTGTTTGAGATGTTGCAGGAAGTGGAACTGAGATGCTCATTTCTCTAGCCGAACATTTACAACGTGGACGTGCTCTGTCTTGTGTCTTCTCTGGTTGGAAGAGTTTTGGTTCCTTCCTGTGGGGTGATACCATTTCAACAAGTGAGTTAGAGGTCATGCCTTAGGATTGGGGCACTGGGGAAAGGAGGAACGTCTTGGGAACGAGGAGAAATTTATGTAGGCTTCCCCACTTCACCCTTGAAGTTCCAGGCATTTGCATGCTTGTGAGCAGCTATTTTATGGCAAGTGCAGCTGAGGGCTCTTTGGGGGACTTTGCCCTAGGGGTTCCCAAAGGGTCCCTGCCAGGCTGAAGTCTGAGGGAGAGTGGTTCCCACATCCTGACCATGTACATGGGGCACAGTTCAGTGTCCTGGAAATGTTATGGTCCCAGTGTCTTGATACTGGGAGCATCTTCAGTGTGTAAGGTGGCAGCTGTCTCTTCAGTATCACAGTTTTAGATACATCTGGAATTTAGATAACTAGTTTATTTAGTTTTATCTGTATTCAGCTGGGTGAAGGTTTGATCTAGGTAGTCTAGCCTCTGCTGCTGCCTTTCAAGTGGTGAGCAAGACAAAGTCTGCAAGGCAAAAGACTGGAAGGATTTTAAGGTGCTGAGGGCCTGTCTCCCCTTTCACAAACCATGTGTTTCTTTTCATCAGCATGAAGTGGGTGCAAAACTTAGTTGCTTGGAAAGTCCCTCCCTGCAGTGTGAGTGGTTTTCTAGAGATGCAGACGAGGAGAATCATGCTCTCAGTTTTCAGGGGTTTAAGATTTAAGCTGCTCCATATAATTTGTCACTGATAGTTGAGACTAGTGAAGAACTGGAGTCTTTAAAGGATTGTCTAGGACCAAACATCCATTTAAGAAACATGTCTAAGCTAAAGCCTGTTGATGTTCAGGAAATGCAATAGGGCATCTTTTCCTCAGCTTTTCACTACCTGGAAGTTTGAATGCCCTCCACGTTTAGCCAGCCAGGAAAAAATTCCCATTTCTATCCTGATAAAGTTTCAGTGTTACCAGGGAATAGTTACTGCTTGTAATCCAAGCCATATAAAGTGTTGCTATGGATGCAGGTATTGTATAAATGCCTGTAATAAATAATGGAATACATGAACTTTACCATGGCACCTGTACGTTACAGCACTTGTGTCTTGTGATAGTAGGTTATCTTAGATATGCTTGTAGAGCTAAGGCTGCTCAAGGACTTGAGAAGGGGAACAGAATTTTTGTAGGCTCAGCCCGATCTTGTGACATGCTTTTTCACTTTCTGTTACATTCAGAAGACACTTTGAAGGAAGAGCTCTTGCAACAGCAGCCTGTTGAGCTTCCTTGAACACCTGCGTCTGAGTATACTCCCTTCAAAACAAATACAACCTGTTCTCTGTTAAGCAAGTTTTCCCCTAAAACTGTAAAGGCAAACTGAAAATTCCCACATGGTGTTGGAGTGTTGCTGCCTCTTCTACGAACTGATAAAGGAGTTCCCTTGCTTTGGCAAGGATTTTAACATAGGAAAGAGACAGGCCAAGATACCTCAGGGCCTGTTTCTCTTTCATTTGAGTGTCAGTTTTGTTTCATACTAGTATTTTCTCTTCTTTCCTTCCTACCCTGCATGCACCAGGTATATTCAGTGCTTCTATGCCCCATCTTTGAGTTTGGAGTGGAGTTGCTTAGAAGTTTAATCATTTCCCGAAAGCAGGAGGTGAAGACTGCAGCATTTTTCAGAGGTTAGAGCCAGGTGGGAAGTGATCTGAAGTAGGAACTCTGTCTGTTATTGTACTGGAGCAATCTGAAAGTACTTAGCAATAATGACTGTATTGACTCTGGCAGGTTAAATATGCCCAGGACTGTTTGCTGGCACTGAGGCCAGCTGGCAGAGGGTGACACATGCCATAACATAAAATTTATCTTCCAAGCAGGGCAGCTGCATAGCAGGAATTGAACCACAAGTCAGGAGTGATTCCTGAGCTGACTACTGAACCATGCCTGGGAGTTGTTTGTATGAGTGTGAGTTGGCTAATACTATGCTGGGAACTACATTAATAATTTAGCAGAATAAATGAGCACTTTCCAGTTCAGGGAAACATTTCTTTGCACTGTTATTTACTGTTGTAGACTTAGCTCAAGTGTTAGACAGATCTTGAGCAGGAAGAAGGATTTGGAAATATGCTGTGAGTTTTACTGATATGCTGCAATGTGACCTGAGCCCAGCTGGATTTGTCCATGCTCCTAGCAAACAGCAGCTGAGTTACTCCAGTGTCTCTAGCAGCAAACACAGTGTGTCTACCTACAAGCAGGTGGTTTAAGAGAGGCAGACTGAGTTCAAAGGAATAAATAGGGTATTTTATTCAGCATCTGCCCTTTCAGTACGGTGTCTTCTTTCTTCATTGATCTTGATTGATCATAGGGACATGCACACTTGCAATATGCAGTCTGTCCACCTTCAGGGCATTAAAGCTCTTGCTAGATTGTACCAGTCAGGTGATTAAGCAAGCATGATAATATCAAGCTGCTTTTCAATGTTCAGGCCAACCCAACTCAAGAAACCCTTAAAACTTGCTATCAGGAATGACATCAGTCACACAGGCTTAGGAAACGAGGACAGAGCTGTTGGGAAGAGTAACAGCATACTGAAAGGGAAAAGATGTGAGAGAAGGGTGGGGGGAGATTCGGGAGTCCTGGGGTAAATGATGCCCCTGGGCTTGTTTTCTTTCTTTCCAGCATCTTCAGCCGCCACCTGTAGCTCTGAAGCTGCTGCTGGATCGTGGGGAGAGAAGTTAGTGCTAGAAAAGCGCCTGGTTGTTCCTGTTACTCTGTCTTTTTGTCTTCCTGTAGCCAGCTGAGAAGCTGAGCTAAGAACTGATGTGCTTCCCAAAGGATGCTTGTCTGGGAATGGATCTAGGTCCCTTTTTCCATAACAATACTAAAAGGGAAAGTGCTTTAAGTAACTTAACATTGTATTTCAACCTATTCTCTGTTCTGCAGTCAGGCAAGGTAGCACCAACCCTTCTAACGCGCTGTAGTTAACCCTTGCTGACATCTACAGCACGGGCTACATTTGAACAACTTTTTAAATTTAAGGATCATTTTTGGTGTATCTGTTTTCAGCAGCTAAGGAATAACCTTCTATTACATTTTTCTCTGGCCGGAATTAAGCAGCCGCACAGTCCAGTCCCTTATGTGATTTCTAATTCTTCCTTTCTAAAGAGCTACTGCCAAAGCAAGGACCAAAAAGGTCAGCATCTTCTCAAAATGGTAATGAACAAGCAGGAGAAGGGGGAGAAAAGTGGCCTTTTCAAAAGGGACAATTCTTGATAGGTGCTCTTGATTTTCCACACACACAATTTTCTGCTGGCAGGTGAACTTTTAAAATGAAAAAAAACACAGAAAAAGACCACTAACCTTTAATTTCCTGTAGTTAAACCTGTAACTCTCTCTCTACCCATGAGGGGGAACTTGTGGAGCCAGAGGATACCCACAGTGCCACAAATCTCCTTTTTCTCTAACAAATAATTCTTGTCCCCCCCTCCAAACACACATGGGGGCTGAACAAAAATCAACAATTTTATTTCAGTGAGGCTAGAGAGTTTCATTGCTCTTCAGTTTGTACCCTCTGTCCGACTGTGTTTCTGTCACTTACATTTGTGCATGACTGTACAAGTAGTTATTTCTAAAATAAATGCCTTTTACATCTGTCTTGTTTTTGTTAGATGTTCAACAGCTCCAAAAGCAAAAGCTGTCTGGCAGTCAGCCTGCTTATTTTTTAGTGTTAATGTAAAATCTCTCACCATGGCATTCAATACCACTGCAAAAGTTGTATTAAACTGTATTTTTGATAACATCTACATGTGTGCACTTGTCTAGTGGGTACTGAGTGATACGGCAGCTTGGCTGTAACATCCCAGAGGGGAGGATAAAGTTCTGCCTTCGACCCCAGCCCTTGCTGGGCGAAGTATCTGGCCCTGGTTTGTCTGGGAAGGAACCAGGCAGATCTGCAGCCAGAACCAGCTTCCCCTGCTGCAATATTTATTCCCTGGATGAGTGCATTAGGAAAGGGGGAGAATGATAATTTACCTTTAAATCTGCTGCAGACATCACATTTCAGAGACAGTGCTTCAATGAACTGCAAGGTTTTTAAAGAAGTTGGCATCAAAACCAGAAACAAGGACGATGTCGACATGTTTTACTACTGGATTTAACACATACTTCCTCCCTACCCAAAGCTGTTGATCAGCTGTTTCCCTCCACTACAAAATACAGCCCTGTGGCCTTCACAGTTTGCTTACAGCACAAATAAATAACCTGTTGGAAAATAATATTTTTGTTTCTTTAAAGAGCTAAACTGGGCTCTAAGTGGTACCAACGAAGCAGGCAGCTGCTATAGAGGAAACCGCTAAAATCCACTGCAACTGTTCCTGCCGGTATTTAACAATGAGCATATCTTAACAGAAAATAAAGTGAAACAGTTATTAATAATAGAAACCTCTGAAACTTATTCAATAGGATGTTAGTTATTTGCAAAACCTAGGTTTGTTTTAATTAGAAATAACACTATTTCCTACTTGTCCTTTTTTTTTCTCTAACAATTACTCTACCACCTTTGTTGTCCTGCAGCCAGCTCCCTGACTTCCCTCCCTCACTGCATGAGGTCCTGATGGGGCCAAAGACTCTGCGCAGAGCCAGACACTGTGAGCCACAGTTTGTCCCTGTTGCTAGCAAGATGGGAAAAGAAATCACAGCCTGCTTGCTAGCTCTGTGCAAAAGAGTTTTCCAGTGCAATGATGCCCTGAGGGAAAAAGAAAGGGTAGAAACTGGTGTTTGGTGCTGCCCATGCATCTCATGAGTCACAGATGGGTAGGAACTGGCGGACAGATCCAGAAGAGTCCAGCATGCTCTGCCCTTGGACGGGGCACGCATTGAGTCTGTGCAGTGTGGTGGTGCTGGCGGGGACCTGCTCCGTCTCAGCCCTGCTCCTGTGTTCCCAGGCTGGACTTCAGGAGTCCCTTCGGTGCTTCTTCTGTTCGTGGTACTCTGTTATTTTCTGCTGGAAATATGCTGTGGATGAGAAAAGAATAGTGAAATGCAAGCGTACAGGCTGGGGAGGATACAGAGCTGCACAGCCCGAGTCCTGGGGAGTGCATATGCACCCTGGGAGCCAAACCATGCCGGGTTGTGGACAACTGCATCCAGGTGAGGACCCAGGTGAAACTGAGGTTGTTGCAATTCCACCCATCCCTCTCACCTACCCGAAATGGGCTTTATTATGCTGGGCTAGTGTAAGTTTTTAACCCACACTCTCACTCCTGTTCAGTTTTTGTGTTTCCTTTCCAACCAGCAAGGAAGAGAGAAAGCGGGAGACCCTAGGAATGTGAATAGCCAAAAAGGTGACATAGACTGGGAATATAATGAGAAAGCTGGGATTGTGCCATCCCTCTCTGCCAATCCCAGGCAGACCCAGGTCCCATGTCTGCCCTATAAAGTCTGACCTAAAAGGGCAGAAAAAGCAGCAACCGAGGCAGAGCCAGGCCCCGAGTCCCCCAGGCAGGCTGCAGACCAGCCGGAGAGGGACCCACCACGGGCACCATGTGCTGCTGGCTGCCATGTGGTGCATCCGAGGGGATGTCTGCTTTGCTCCAATGCGGCAGTCGCTGATAGAGTGCAAGGACTGCACCCTCTTGCACTCTCTCCAAGGGCAGCAAGACCTTGGGGGGGGAGCATGCCCTAGGCCAGGATGTCTCTGGCCACCGATAGATGTTTTGGGTGGTCTCCTCAACCTTCATCACGCCTGTTTGTCCTCATCATGGGCTGGGAGGAGGCTCAGCTCTGCCCGGTGCCCTGTAAATCCCCTGGAAGGGGAAAGGACCAACCCAGCCACCACGGGTCTGTGCCGGGGCGGGTGGCAGAGATGAGTCAGGGCTCACAGGCAGCGCAGCCAGGCTCCCAGCTGCTGCCTGCATCCAAGCCAAATATTTGCGCAGCTACTGGCATGTTTGCCTAAAAACACTGTGCTCTCAGTAAGCCTGCCCCATCCCCAGTCAAGCGACAAGATCTGAAATGAGTCCAGGGATTTTTTTTTGATTGTTTGACAGGGACAGAGAAATGCAGCTGTTGAGAGCAAATGGGTGCTACTCGCTGCCCTGAGCATCCTCAGCCTAGAGCTGCATTCCTCTCCGGGCATGGGGCATCTCTTTCCCTTAACCAAATATCCCAGGACTTTGCAAAGCTCACGTGACCAGAGAGGGAAGGAGACACAGGGCTGTTTACCTTCCTGTGGGATCCTGCTCTTTTCTGCCTCCTCAATAAAGAGGGAAAACATGTTCGTCTTCACAAACTTCTTCACAAACTTGCGGTTGGTCTTGGAGGTGATGGCTTTGCAGAATGCTCGCTCCTGGAAGATGCCCGAGCCGTTTTTACTCCACTTGATATGTGAGGCGTAGTGGCCAACCATTCGGACGAAGAATTGCACGAAGGCTTCGGAGACGAGTGTGTTCACCTGCTCGGATGCTGGAAGAGGACACAGAGCATGAGAGGTGGGGTTTGGACCTCTGAACATGGAAAGGATGGTCTTATTTTAACCTGGCCCGTTCACAGTCTGTGTTTGCATTCCAAGAAATTATTTCTTAAAACCTCCCTCTGACAGTAAACAAAGATCAGACTAATTTTGCTGAGGGAGCACTGGCTGTTTTGGCTTTCCAGGGTGGTGGCGTCTTTGTGGGCCAAATATTGGCAAAAGCTGATTTTTTTCAGCAGAAGTAGTTGCTCCTGCTCTCATGTTTCGCAGGAGAGGGGAAAGGCCAAGGGATTTCCCTCCCATGGCTGCATTTTGTTGCAAATTGGAGCAGAAACATCTCAGGCCAGGTCCCTTTAGGAAAATAATTTTGCTAAGGACTCTGGCCATCTGCGGAGGGCAGCTTGTGTGTGTTTTACCATATATAAAGAGACATCCTTACTATGTATGTTGTTGTTGTTGTTGTGCCTGTTCAGAGATGTCAGCATCTCATTCTGCAGCTTGATGGGCAAGATCTCCTCCTCATCACCGACCTGGAAGGCAAAGGGGCCATGAAGCACCTGGCACCAGTGGGAATCTGGCTCAGATGGCAGCAGGCAGCACTTAGTGCATCCCATCAGTTGGGATTTCTGCAGAGCTCATTAATTAATTATCATTGCAGAGTGCTGCAGTGACGCTGGGAATGGGATGCCGAACACACAGCCACTGCTGCTCTGGCTCACCACAAGACGGATGCAGTGGCTGCAGACATCCTTTCATGGGACATTCCCCCTGGATGGGTGACACTGAGATATCTCTGCCCCCAAAATGTGAAAGCTGCCCGTTATGTGGCACTGAGGGAGAAAGGTGCCCTTCCTGGGGCTACCCAGGCCAGGCGAGCCCACCCCCAGCCCCATGTTCTGCGCGGGGGGACCTACCGCCCGGAGGATCTTCCCTTCACAGAGATCCACTATCAGAGCCTGAAAGAGAGCAGATAGCACCCAGGTTTAGCCCTACTAAGGCATGTGGGCTTCCTCCCACCCATTTTGGGATCAGGCCAGTGTGTCTGCAGCCCACGAGGGTGGTGGGAGAGGGATCAGTCCCTGTGGGCTGGGGGGACCTGGGCAGGGGGACCAGGGCATCCCCCCAGGGACCATGTTTGCTGCAGGCTGAGTGGCTTGTCCCCATACAGCTTTTCTCCACTTCTGCAAGGTTGGGATGATGCCAACAGCCAGCCTGGCCAACCGCAGCTCCCTGAGCCCCCAGGGTCAGGGGTGCAGGTCCTGGGGTGGCCAGAAGCACCCAGGAGCACGTGGAGCTGTTGCCCCAGGTGCCAACAGGAGGGCACACGCAAGAAGCCCCAATCTCCAGCCTCCCTGGATGGGAAAAGGGCACAACCAGAGCCTCCAGTCCCAGAGCCAGCCCAAACCCACGGTCACAGACTAACCAAAGGCTCCGTCCAGATGTTTTCCCCCACCCACATAAAATACCTCCTCCATCGGCTGGTCCAGGACCCGCTCCAGGTGCCGCATCTGGATGCCGACCATGAAGGGTGTGGGGCAGCAGACGGTGTCGAGCAGGCACTCGGGCACCACGGGGATGTAGGTGTGAGCCCAGGTGAAGGGGTAGAGGAGAGCAGCCACCGCATGGATGCACTGCGACAGGACGCTGCAGGACAAGGAGCCATCATGGTGGCATTGCATGAGGAAAGGGAACTTCACTGCTCAGAGAGAGCATCCCACCCTGAGCTCAGCTGCATCCTGCACTCCTTCAAGAGGTTTTTATGTGTTTTTTGGTTTGTTTTTTTAAATAAACAGATCAGGACTCACCTCAGCTCCTCTGCCAGGAAAATGAGCCGTCGCTCCAACACGGCAGAGGCAAAGATGTGCAGGATGAGGTGGGGGCTGAGCCGCTGGAGCAGAGCCTGAAACTCCACGTGCTCCAGGTGGGCGTCCACAGGCCGCGTGAGCTCAATGAGCTGCCAAGGGAGAGCCACCAAAGCCTGGCTTAGGAGGTGCAATGCTTCTCCCCACCACCACCCTGGCCCCCCAAGAGGGTGATTTGGGAGCAATTAACAACGCAGAGTTTGCAGCATCTGCATCACGTCCCTCTGTAAGGGACAAACTTCATCTTGTCCTGCCTGGAGATGTGGGCTGTGCAGTGCTGAGGATGCAGGGGAAGCCAGTGGTGATTTGTGCACTGTGGGGTTTATTTACTGGGGCACTGAATTTTTAACCAAAATGCCTCTTTTCTCTAGCACTCACAAGGAAAGGCTTTCCTGTTGCCCAGGAAAGGGAGGAGGGATGAGGGTGTGACTTTTGCTATAAAAACCACAAAAACTTCCTCAAAAGCCTCTCTGGGAGGGCCAGCTCACCTCATCCTAGCTAGGATGGCCCAAAAGTGAATTATCTAATGGATATTTGCAGGGGGTCTGTCTATTCTGCTGGCTTTGCCCCAGACAAGAGTCTCCCAAACCTGGTCGATACCTCTGCCCTGCTGCAGGCAGCCCTGAGATGGTGACTGCTGAAGGGTTAACAGGACCGTGCAGCTCAAGACACAGTCCTGGCCCCTCTCCCCAGCTTTACGGGGCAGGGGGAAATCCCCCTCCTCCATGTGCCAAGCTGCCTTTCCAGCAAAGCAGCATCTTCTCAGCCAGCAGCATAGGGCTTGGCTGGGCTCCACAGCCCCTTTCCAGCACAAATCCTGCACGATCCCCAGCTCCCAACCCATACAGTACTCAGAATTTATTTTCACGCCTTTCCCTGTTTTCTCACTGATCTCCTCAACTTGCTCCAGCCCCTGCCTGGAGCCCCAAAGCGCAGCTCTTTCGAAGAATGTCCTTGTATATCCTCCTTCCCCAGTCACCCCCAGCCGTGCTCCCTGCAGCCTGGCCTACAGCCAGAGCATTGAGCAACCTGCAAAGCCAAGGCACAAGCCTTCCTGGATGAAGAAATCTCTTGCAATTTGATAGCCAGCTGTTTAGTTGCACTAGAGAGGAGGGATCTTGTCCTCAGACCCACGCTGGCAGAGTGCATCCCTGGGATGCTCAGCTCTCTGGTTATTTTGCCAGGTGCCAGGGCACATCCTCCCCCTTTTACCACCCCAGCTTTGCCACAAGAGAAAGAAAAATCAAAAGAAAAGGCTCTGCCTGTGCAAGCCTGGGCCGTACGTGGGCGAGATGAGACCTGTGGGCACCGTGCCAGTATCAGATCTCCTTTCCACAGGTAAAGGCCAAATTTGCTGCATGCCCGCGCCGCAGCAGCTTCCTGCCTGTGATGCTAAACTGGGACGGGTGTCAAGGCTGAGAGCCGAGCACTGTGGTGCGGAGGGGAAGCTGCAGCCTGTGACACCCTGTGACAGCCCCGGCACCACCACACACCCCAACAGCCCTGCGTGCTGCACCTGGAGGTGTGAACACCAGCTCACAAGTGGGGTGCAGCCAGCCCCGCTCCATGGCCCCCTGCATGACACACCGCTCTGACGTAAAGGCTGTGCAAGCACCAACATGTTAAGAAATGGCGTCCGGGAAGGTTTTGTGCTGCAGGTCCAGCATGAGGCTGATGGAGTTGCAAAGATGCTGCTTTACAGGGATGCAAAGATGGGGCGGCATTGCCTGTGGATTAGCTCCATCCTCATCCTCACTGCTTGCTGCTCTCCTCCTGCACCAGGAGGGAGATGGCACCCATTTCCTCAGGGCACGAGGCCCCTGGCAGCCCGACCCACCACCCACTGCTCCAGCAAGCACCCATGGGTGCTGCAGGTGTGGAGGGTGCTGCAGGTGTGGAGGATGCTCCCAGAGGTGGCCTGGGCTCTCCATGCTGGAGCAGTCCAGGAGGTGCCGCTGAGCCCTCGAGACCCCCACCAACCTCTGTGCCTGACTCAGGGATGAAGCTTTTAATGGTGACGGTTTTCCCTGGAGCTGGGAAGGGCGATTCCCGAAGGCCCTGCATGAAGGGGTAAATCACCGCCATGGAGATCTGGCGTCTCTTTTCCACCTCGTCCAAGATCTGGGGGACAAAAAAGTGAGCTGTGAAACCCTGGCAGGCAATGGAGCGGCTGCCTGGGCCACCACCGTGCCAGACGGAGCCACCACATCCCTACCTTGGAGAAGAGCCCAAAGCAGCCCAGGCAGCTGATGATGCAGAAGACCTCAGGGAGGCGGACACCACGGCCAGATGGCTGGAAGAGGATGGGAAAAGGCTTTGAGCATCTCCCAGCCCCGCTGCACCAGCTTCACACCCTCCTCAGAGATCCTCCCTGGCCCCACTCACCCCCCCACCCCAAGATGCCAAATCACCCACTGGATTTTCAGAGCTGGGGCTCAGGCCCAGTTGATGCTGTAAAAGCAGAGGGTGCCCAGGACCAGGAGAAGGCAATTCAGATGCCAAAGTTGTTTATTGTTTTGGTGCAAAACCTTTTGGCATATTCCCAAACTTTCCTTGCCTCAGACATGTGTCCTCTGAGACCTCCTGTCCCAACACCCTTGGGGCTAATTCTGCCTCCTACTGAAACAGGGACCAGTGGGATGAGCATCCAGGCTGTTTTTCCCTTTCCAACTGGATTATCCTGGGTCTGTTTGCTCTCTGCACTTTCAGCCCTCCAGACATGCAGTTCAAACAGCCAGAGCTCAGCCCTGGATGCAGAAGTGGGCAGGTTTGCCAGGGAATGAAATGGTGGTGGCATCCAGCAAGTCACCAAGCCTTGGCGTATGGCTCCATGGCTTTATGTCCCCATTTACGCAGGCTGTGCGTAAATCAGCAGCCAAGGAAGATCTCCATTGCTCCTCGCAGCCCCCAAGCTGGCCAAATCCATGAGCTGAGAAAGGCAGCCACTGCTCAGAAGCAATTTTTGGGGACGGGGCTGAGGGCACCTGGCTCCTTGGCACCTGGATGGGTGCACGCGCATCACCATCCTGATCCCAAGTGGGATTTGCAGCCGTCCTGACCTCTGCGACCAAGGGAAAAGAGATCGGTAGGGAGGCAGCGACCACTGATACAGGGAACGGCACCTCCCAACCCTTGCATCTCCTGGTTGCATTTCAGGCCAGCCCTGGTCTACAGCAAACACTGCTTGCCTCCATTCAGCATCCAACTGATGCCCCAGCAGAAGAAAGCTCTAAAGAAAGCCCTTTGGGCACGCCCTTGCTGCTTTTCATCTTGCCAAGACAAATGGCTTTCTAAGGCACGTCCCCAAGAGCTGTACTTTGGGCATGGCAGAAGGCATCGTGTCCCACCATGGGGATGGGGTGACATGGCCACCACCAACCCAGCGACGGGTGTACAGGCAGTGGGATGCTCACCAGCAGGCGCCTGCAGTAGCCGATCTTCCTGCTGCCGTCCACATTGGTCAGGACGAAAGAAAAGGTTTCGCTGCAAGGAGAGACAACACATGGGAACAGGACGGCTCTTCCAGCCCACAGCCCTCAGGGGTGTGATGGCATGGGGTGGGAAACCATGGCTGAGACTCCGCAGCGGGGCAGGTACCTGGTGAACTCAGTGACAGGGGCCCAGTTGTTGCCATCTGGGAAGCAGAAGAGGGGGATGGCTTGCAAGAGACGTTCTTCCTCCTCCTTCTGGCCCTTCAGCAAGTTCTCACGCTGGAACAAAGCAACGACAAGAGTCAGGGTGATGGAGGGTGACCATAGCCCCAGGGGGTGGGGTGGGGTAGGTCACAAAGCAACCCCCAGCTCAGACCGAAGCAGAGGGTGCCCACACATCCCTGGACAAGCATCTCCTAAAAATCCCATTTTTGACTCTTTTACTCCAGGGATAGCGGGGCAAAGGAGAGGTACCCAAGAGTGCCTCTGCAAACAGGGGCTCTCCTCCTGTGCCATTTCCCCAAGGTGTGATTTCACTGCCATGGTCTCCCCTTTTGGGACAGGAAACCAGGGAGCACCCCTGGGGTTTGTGGCCCTGGGCTCGGACTGCAGGGAGGGACAGACGGTCCCAGCAACCCCAACCCATGAAGGCAAAGCCCTGGGGTTTGAGTCTGTGACTCAAGGGCATGGGGTATTTTTCTGTTCTCCTCCCCTGGCTCCAGTGACAGGGAAGGAGCAGCATCCCCTTTTCCTCTAAATTTGGAAAACTCAACTTCCAGGAAACAGGGGACTAAATACCTTTGGGAACTGGTAGGTTATCTTGGGTTCATAATGTCCATCTGACATCTTCTTCAGTGACACCACCACCAGGTACTCAAAGAAAAACTGTCCAGCAGAATAGAGGACAGAGCTCCGCTCTCCCGGCTTCCCCTGCGGCATCCGTGAGGGGTTGTTTTCTGCAGCAGAGGCCTCCTCTTTTCCTTCTGTAGCAAAAAAAACCCAGACAACCCCAAAACCAGAGTAGAGTGAAATGAAAAGCCAGGAGGTATCCTGATGACAGGAGAGGAGATGCAGAGCTACCCATGAACCAGTCAAAGTGGCTGGAAGGAATTGGGACCTGGTGCAAAGGGTGGTTTGGTCCCTGACAGTGAACAGCTGGGGACATGCAGGCACAGGACACAGAAAGGAAAGAGAAATGGCTTTTATGAGGCTTTTGGAGAAAATCAAAGTGCTGTCAGACACCCAAACCCTGCTTTGCCCCATCCCAGGGTGGGCAGAGGGACACCCCAGGTGAAGCCAGCACGTGGGATGGCAGAGACCACACGGTCTCTGCAGAAAGCATCAGCAGGAAGGTGTGGGAATGCTTTTATAGCAGTCAATTTTATTCCCTTAGGGAAAAAAAACCAGCAAACAAACAGCACAGATCTTGTTAGAGCACCTCCAAAGGCTCCAACAAGATGAATCCCAACCTCTCCCTGCCAGATGTCCTCAGTCCTGGGAACTGCTGATTGCAAATGAGATACTCGAGGGTTTTCCCTAAACCACAGCTCCCAAACCAAAGCAATTCCTTGAGATTACATCCCATTTCTTGTTCAGCCGGTTGGGGAGGACAGCTGGGGAGTGTCAGCTGTCACAACCCGAAAAACTAGAATTAAGAGTGAAAAAAGCCCAAGTCGACATCTCCAAGGGCCCTTGGATGATCATGGTGAGGCAGTGAGATCTGAGGGCTGGGAAAGAGAGGAGTTAAGTGCCAGCGGGAGGCTGCAGCCAGGCCATGCCATAGCATTTCCCTCTCCCAGCAGCCGCTTGCGAGTCTCTAAATCCCTGGTTCCTGGCACTGAAACTGTCCCGGGCTTGGTCTTGGCTCTGATTACAGCAGGGAGCTAGAACAGAAATGCTTGAGCTGTTCCTAGGAATAACAGGCAGGGAGACAAATGTGTTGGCTGGATGAACTAACTGACTCTTGCAATTTGTCCCTGCATCCCAGAGTTTGGCCCTGGGCTCTTTTGGTTGTGCTGCACCTTCGCAGGGCAAGGCATGGCAGTGGCTGGCTGCTCCCATTGTCCCTCTCCCCTGTGCATGACATCCTCCTCCGAAAGCAATGCTGGTGGACACTCCACCACATGTATCCCTCTGGCTCTGTAGCTGCCTCCTTTAGTCTGGAAACACCTTTGCAGCCTTCGCTCCAGGTCATTGGGAGCCAATAGCTCATCTGAGGAGGAGACACTCACAGTCCCATCATGGGATGTCCCTTCCCAGGGACAAAACCACCTTTCCCAGCTCAGGGTGGGGAGATGTGTGAAGACACCCCCGTGTGCACCCTGAGGCTGCTCCACCTCCGCATGCAAAGTCCTTCCTCTTGGTACGGTGAAATTCAACCCAAAGAGCTCCCTTCGCAGCAAGGGGAGGCCCAGGAGCATCCTGAGGATGAGACCTGCCTGCAGACACCTCTGGTTTATCCTCAGTGGGGATCACCCATGTGACAGCCCAACAAGGTGCTCTGGGCCAGGGAAAAAAGGTCAACAAGATGTGCTTTGCTTCTCCTGCTCCTCCTTGGGATGCTCCAGCAATGGCTTCAGTGGTCCAATCTCACCTATGGGGCTGGGGTAGGATGTTGTTGCTGGGGGGACCCCAGGGAACCAGGTTGTGCAGTGGGGAGGGCTGCTGGCATCCCCCATCCTCGCTGGATGCCGGTGTTGGTTGTTTTCCCATCGCAGATTGCCAGGGTAAGGTGAAAGTCGGGTTAAATCCTGCCTATCCAGTCCCATCCTGCATTTCAGAGAATACAAGATGCACTCTCAAGCAAGGGCTGGAATTGCATCATGACCATGGCGTTTTCAGACAGCCAAGTAAAACCCACCGCTCTGGGGAGGCTGGTCATGCTGGGCTGCGGGTCTGCCTCTTGCAGACGGACCCACGTGCCTGCCCAAAGAGAGACCCAGCGCAGCGAGCCCCGCCAAAAGCGCAGTGTCACCCGGCAGTGCTCCCCTGCACCGTCTGGTTGCAAAGCCCTTGCTGGCAGTCTAAATCCCTCTGGGACCATAATACCCCATCCCTGAGCTGGAAGACGAGCTCCGGGTGCATATGGGGCCTTGCACCGTCGTGCAGATTTGGGCAGGTTTAATGTGGCATCAGAGGTCCCAGTGCTCCCCAAAACCAGCAGCGTATGCAGTTCCTCATGTGTCCTGAGGATGTAAGCCACTGTCACAAGAGCTTTGGCCAATGACTCTTCTGTAGCCCAAGCGAGGAAGACTTGGGGACTACCCTGCAGCCCCTCCAGCAGCGGGAGCATCCTCTGCGAGGAGGGGCATGAGCCAGGCGGCTGGGGCAAGGGGGCTCCTGCAGCTCCTGGATGGAAAGCGGCTGCCAGTGCTGTGGATTTTCACCCCTCCCTCCACTGGGCACAGAGAGGGCAAAGGCTGCTACGGTGCACGGAAATGGCACCGGGGCTGCTGGCATTAAAAGAAAAAGACATTTTGCTGCACGACCAGCTTCCCCAACCAGAGCGGGGTTTTCTTATCAGACGAGGGCTGTGCTCAGACCCATGTTGAGATGTGGCACGACCTGTTTCTTTCCTCCCAGAAAACTCCCGGGCTGCAGTGTGTCGAAATCTCCTGGCCTGGCACAACAGTTTGTGGTGGAGCTCTGCTTCCTGTGCCATGCAGCCACCCACCTGCCCCAGCAAAGAGGAAACGGCTTTTGCTTTATCAAACCTTTTCTGCTGAGCTTGGAAAAACATATATCGCACCCAGAGCAAGAGCCAGCCACCACAAAACAGACCTGAAGGGGAGGGGGGGCTTGCAGTGAGCCCCCCAAATCCACAGGTTGCCCCAACCTACTCTATTGCGGCTTGAGATATGGCAGGCCAGAAAACTCCGACAATCCATCCTCTATCTCAGAAAAGCTCACAAATCCCAAAGGACCGATTTCAGCACCGTCCTCTAAAGGCTCCGCAACACTGACCTGCCTCAGGGCCACTGTGCCCCCACGGATGCCGTCGATGCCACACTCCGGCATGGCTGTGCTCGGTGAGCAAATGGCTGGGAAAGCTTTGGGGGACATGGTAATGGGGAGCCTGGGGGTGGGGTAAACCCCCAGGGGATGGGGTAGACTCCTTCGGGACGGAGTTGGCTCCCAGGGGTTGGGGTGCAGCTCCCGGCATGGGCTGAACCCCCAGGGGCTGGGGTGTGCTCCCGGGAGATGGAGTGCACTCCCGGGGGCTGGGCTGAGCCCCTGAGGATGGAGCGAGCCCCCGGAGATGCGGTAAGACCCGGGGGGGGAACGGCCCGGGCTGGGCTCCGCAGGGTGAGCGCGTACGGGCAGGGCTGGAGGGGACGGAGCCGGTGCCGGTGCCCGGTACCGTCGGTCCCACCCGGCGTGGCCGCGCTGCGCTGCCCGGGAAGGTCCCCGCTCCGCCGGCAGTCGTCGGCTCCCGCAGCCGCGGCCCCGGGGCACCGGTCCCAGTCCCAGCACCGACACCGACACCGGCACCGGCACCTCCCGGAACCCGGCGCGGGGCTGTGCTCCCCGGCGTCCCCTCCCGACTCTCACCTCTGCGGCCGGAGCGCCGCAGGCTCCGTCGGAAGAAGTTGCCGATGGAGGCCATGGTGGCTCCCGGCGCGGAGCGGCCCCGGTGAGGCCCCGGTGCGGCCCCGGTGCGGTGCGGCGCGGCCCGGCGGGGAGAGCTCGGCTTCCGCCCGCTGCGCTTTCGCTTTCCCGGGGGAGGAGGGACGGGACGGGGCGGAGAGGAGAGGAGAGGAGAGAAGAGGAGAGAGAGGAGGAGCGGGGGGGGGGGCCGGGCACCTGGCACCGGTCGGGACACGGGGAGCCCGCCCCGGGAGCGGGGGCACCTGGGCACGGGGGGCGGGCCGGGAGCGCCGGGCACGGGGAACCGGGAGAAGCGGGCATGGGAGTCCCGGGAGCATGGGGGTCCCGGGGGAGGCGGGGGCACCTGGTTGCAGAAGAGCCGGGAGCACCGAGCACGGGGACACCGGGAGCGCCGGGCACCGACAGCACCCGGGCACGGCGGTCCCGGGGACACCGGGAATGGGGGAGCCGGGAGCACCCCTGGGTACGAGGATGCCGGGAGGAGCTGGACGCGGGCGATCCGGGAGCACTGGGCACGGAGGTCCCGGGAGGGACCTGGATATGGCGGTCGTGGGAGCACCGGGCACGGGGGGGAGCTGAGCACCCCCGCACACGGCGCTGGGCACCCCGGTGGGGAGCTGGGCACAGCCTGGGTAGGGGCATGCGGCACGACTGGGCACGGGGTGGGAAATGGGTCAGGGACCTCGGGGATAAGGGGTGGCCTTGCCCTACCCCACGGGGGACGAAGCACCCAGCCCCAAACTTCCAGTACCCCTGCCTGAGCCCCGCTCTGGCCTCCCTGCCTCCTCCAAGCCCTTTTCTCCCCAGGAGCCCACTGGTGCCAGGGACGGTGCCCAGCGCAGCCGCTTCGGGGCTGGGGGTGATGCTGACCTGTCCCCTCCAGAGGACAGAGGTTTTGGGGTCTCCCGCATTGCAATGTGATGGGGAGTCAGCCCAGCCGCCCTGACGATGCCACCGTGCTTTCATTTCCATGGCCGTCGGCTGCGAGCTTGTCCTGACTCCACTTGAGAACGCTGGCTGGGTTGTGCTTTCCCTTGGGCTGGCGTTTCTCCATCGGGCAGAGATTTATTCCCCCTCTCAGGGCCGCCTCGGCCAGCTCTTGGGCTCCAGGCTGGTTGCCATCTGTCTTTGTTACATGAAGGGAGAGCAGTTCGGTAGCGCTGTGATACAACAGCCGCCCCATTCCGGGCATGCAGCCGGGACGCCTGCAGAGTTGCTCGGTTTTGCTGGGTGGTTTTACTGCTCCAGACCCACCAACAAGGAAAGTCTCTTTAAAACCAGTGATATCTTAAAAAAAAAAATCCCCCTTTTCCATCCCTAACCTGTCCACACCCCTAATATTTCCTCTGTGATTTTTAGGCAGTAATTAAACATGCCGAAAGGGCTTTGGGCACAGCTATCATTTGTGAGGACTTTAGGTGTGATGAGCTGTGCACAGTTCTCAGCCCTAATGCTGGAGAGTGGCTGTTTGCAGATGTAGACAGGATTTCCTACACCAACTATCCTCCTTTCGTATTTTGCAACACCTCCCATTCCCTTCCCTTTCCCGAGCGTGGGCTGGACTTTGAGGGTGGATTTGCAGTTGGGGAAAATGGCCTTTGCCAGCTTGCAGAGGTGGCGGATGCTTTCAAAACACGTCCCCAATGGGGTGTGTGCCTCTGACCCAGCCAGGATGCTGCTGCCTTGTTGGCGTTATCAGGGAATTGCTGGTCGGGGGGATGGTTTCTGGCTGATCTTGAGTGGGTGGAAGAGCACTTGTGCTTCCTGGAGGAGAGGGCAATGTGTTTGTTTGAGCACAGGGCTCATTCCCAGGAGAAATTTCCTCTTGGCAAGAAGGGAAAATAAAAAGTTAGGGGGTTTCCCCCTTGAGTTTGGAGGAAAATCCCTGCTTTCCTGGAAACCAGAGCCACCTTGGGAAAACAACTGCTGCCTTCAGCCAAAAGAAATCCCCAAATTCTTTGAGTTTTTTCCCGTATACACAAATCTTTTCTGCTTTCTCCCTTTAAGGCAAGTCTCTGACTACGATCCTGCCTGGATAACGCCTTGCCTCTGCTCAGATGGATTCTGTGTGGGGAAGAAAAGAGCCGTGTCCCTAGTCACAAAACCTCCCCGCTCCTGAGGAAACACTGTCCCTTTGTGCCCGGCACACAATCCAGCAAACCTTGCACTGCTGAAAGAGGTTGAACTTCTGAATATTCCCACTGAAAGCTCCTTTCTGCGGGAAGCCAGCCGCCCACCGGGACAACAAATGGGCACATTGTGGGATCCTCGCGGCTGCTGGCCACTACGGATGCAACACTTGCCATTGCGCTGCTCTGTCGCCGCTGCCAAAGTCATTTTGCTTCCCTGAACCAAGCCCGGGGAGTTTTGTGTTTGTTGGTTTTTTTTTTCCCCTCCTTGCAGTCCCCGTGCTGATGAATACATGCTGGAATTCAGCTTTCTGCAGGGATGCTGTGTTCAGACTGCAAATATCCTGTGGCTGGGGGACACCGTTGAGAGCATCCCGTGGGACTGCATCACACTGGGACTGGGGTGTCCTCACCACTGGGACCCTGCTTCCACCACAGCTCCTCAGCCTCCTCCTCCTCTTGAGGAAGGCTCAGCTTGCTGCCCCTTGCCTCATCCCTGTGCATCTTCACCCCTTCCCTGTCCCCTTGCTGGCTGCTACATTTCAGGAGGGTGTTAGGTACCAGAGCAGCTCAAGCATGTGGTGTGTGAGTGGTTATTATTTTGCCCATTGCAGTCAGGCTGGGGTCAGGGCTTGGAGTCGGAGGCTTGGGTTTGGCTGCAGCATCCCTGGCAGGGATGTCCCCGAGGCTGGTGGTAGTGGGTGCCCCCCCTGCCCCGGGGCTAGGGAGCCCAAGGCCCTCATTTCCAGCCTTTCCCATGCCAGGGAGTTTCTCCCACTGGATGGCAGCACCAGAGCAAAGAAACCTCTTTGGGAGACCTTGCAGGAGAGGGGACCTTCCTCAGGAGAGAGTTTTCTCTCTGGGTTATCTGGCTCTCCGGAGGTTTGCGCTTGGGCCGAGGACGTGCGGGTTCAGTTCACTTGTGTTTGCACCGTTCCTGCCACTGATGCTTCACTCGCTGCCCTGTTCGGTGCTTGGTGATCACTCCCAGCTCCCCAAAACAGGGTGCCGCATAACATCCTCTGCCTGCTACTCTTTCCCCTGATGCTTGTGGGTGCAGGGGGACCTGCAGGAACAGGGTGGCTAAGAACCAGCCAGGACACTCTGGGCCACGACCAGGAGCAAAGCAGTGCCAGACTGGGCAAGGAGAGATATCAACCTTCATGGGACACCAAAATCATAGCTTCTTAGCAAGGTGCAACCCCTATCCCCTAGAGTCCTCCCTGCTCCAATTGCTGGGGTGCAGAGAGCCCCATGTCAAAGTCACAGACCCCAAAGGTTGCACATTTTTGCATGAAAAAAGCTTTAGGGACCATTTCTTGCATGGTGGTTGCAGAGGGGGCTGCAAAGCTCCCAGGAATTAGAAAACAAAGCTAATAGGGCCACTTTTCCCTGTACCTGATAGTTTTAATCCAAATCCAATCCACCTTTAGGATTTCTTGGAGGTAGTGTTCGGCAGAGGGGCTTGGACAGCACTGGTTGGGCAGAGAGGATTGGTGCTGGGCTGCAGCCCCCTTGCAAATATAGTGCGGGGAAACTGTTCCTTTCCGGGGCCATTTAATGGTCAGGAGGTTCAAAGACGTCTCAGTTTACAGGCTGCTGGCTGGGCTGGCATGGCTGTTTGCAAGCAGGCATCCATAGATGGAAAGGGTTGAGCGCAAGCCCAGCCTCAGGTGTAGCATGGGATCTTCTCCAGTCCCTCCCGTACTGAGCCAGTGACTCATCCTGGGTTAAAATGCCAGCTCTGGCCCGTTTTGGCCTTGGGAGAGTGTTTCAGGGCTTAATCTCCTGCAGTGTGCAAAGCTTATGGCTGATTTTCCATCAGGATGCACCTGGTTTTGGCTCCCAGGTACTTGCTGCCCCTTTTTCTGCTCAATTCAAAGGGTTTCTCCCTCCTCTTTGTCCCACAAGCAGGGCCCTGGTGCAGATTTAGATCTCAGCTGAGCCTGGAAAACTCGTGGCACATCTGGACGCAGGTGGTGGCACCAGGATCCAACCTGCTGGGTGGCTTTTGCAAAGTCCTGGGCATCCCTACCCTGAAGCATTGTGGTTCAGTGAACTGCCAGTGCTGGGGGTGCTGGGGACACCGGGGACCGGGCTGATAGTGCTGGGGGTCATGGTGTCTTGCCCCAGGGAGCACAAGATGATGCTGGAGAGGGCCGGGGCAGCCGGTGGGAGCTGGTTTTGCTACTTGATTAAAAAAGGGAGGAAATTGGGAATTTGTCAAGCTGGGCTGAACAGCCTGGGAAGGAGATGGCAGGGGAATCAGAGGGTCAGTCCTGCCTTTTGGGAGCACGGGGTGGGCACCCATGTGAGTGTGGGGGTCCTGCAACCCCATGGCCAGTGATGACCCCAGAACTTAGCTCATCTCCTCCAAAGAACAAGAAGCATTTGCAGCTCGGTGCAATCCTTGGGAGCTGGGGGGTACTGGGGTGGCAAGAGCCCCCCAGTTACTCTGGCAAATTGCGACCCCAAACCGAGCTCTGTAAGATTTGCTAATCTCAAAATATTGTTGGCATTCAGAACAGTGATTTACTGCATGTTTTGCCACAGCAAGTACTTTCCAAAAGGCCATGCTAAGTTTACATCGGAGCTGCCGGGATCAGATAACCAGTTGCTGGCTGCTCCCTCCATCCTCCCCCCATCCCTCCTGGTTGCCATGCTGGGGTGCAAAAGGACATCAGCTTCTCCTGCGCCCCGCAAGGAAGAGATGACCATGGTCATGAGCAGCAGAAAAAAGGGATGACCAAGGGCATCTTTCCTCGCCCAGGCAGTGGGGTGGGATGTGTGTCGTGGCCTGGCTTGTAGGAAGATGTGAACTCATGGAGAGCCCTGACACTTTGCTTTGCAAGTCACACTGCCAGGGACAGAAAATAACCAGCCCTGGTGCCCAGCCTGGCCATGTCAACCTCCCCAAGGGCTTTGCAGGTTGTAAAATTAAATCAGCTTCTCACCTTCAGTGGCACCCAGGGCTGGGTGAGAGCCCTGCACGTCACTTTGCATTCCTGCAGCTTTTTACCACCCCACAAGATCCCTGAGGGCTTTACAGGTGCCGAGCAGGAATGAAGCCTCTGGCCGCTGTTGCCCAGTGGGATCCCCTGGGCATTTCCAGCCCGCAGAAAGGGTGGGCCCTCTGCATGTCGGCTGTGTCACGGAGCAGGCAGTGGGTCCCTCCATCCAGCTCACTGTTTGCTGGGGAAGTCCTCCTCCTTCCTAAGGTCTCCCTGCCTAAGAGGCACAGGACCCCCCATCTCTCTCTTGGGATCACTGCCACCTCCTAACCCTCAAGAGATGGGAATGAGCCCGTCACATGCACTCATGGCAAAAGCCACCAGCAGCCTCAGCCCTGGCCCTCACTGGCCCTTGGTCACAGTGGGCTGGAGGTGGTGGCCTTCCCCTGCAAAAATACAAGAGTGTCCCTCCTGCATTGGCATGCACATGGACAAGGAGGAGGATGGAGCATCCTCTTCCACAGCTGTTTCCTTGCACGTTATGGGGTCAACAGATCAAACCCCATTTGTTCTCTGAAGCCCATGTCCTGGCCCAGCTGCTCTGGAGGTATCTTGGGGTGATGCTTCCTCCAGGGAAGGCACAGGGCTGTCACACAGTGCTGAATGGGGACAGCAGAGATGGGGCAGGGAGCAACACATGCATCCAAAGCAGGGCTGGGCCACACCTGGCTGTGGAGACACCAGGGACACCAAGGACCAGGCATAAAGGGAACAGCATCTTCCCAAAGCTCGGCACAATTTCTGGAGGATTTCAGCTGGACCCAGGGTGAGGACAGCCTGACTGAATGTCCCCATGATGCTCCCTGGTGGCAGCAGAGAAAGGGTGCAGCTGGGCCACGGTTGGACATCCCCAGACCGGTTTGTCTTCCCAGTTTACTGGGACCTGGAGGGAGTCACTGGGATTTGGGGGTGGTCCAACTCCTCTCATAGCCCCTCCGATGCAGCAAACTCTCTAGGGAAGGGGACACAGTAGGGAGGTTCCCAAACAAAGGTGCTTGGGTTAAAGAGAGATGTGGGATGGCTCCGGGACGTGCTGTACCATTAAGAGAGCAGATCCCATTTGCTTCAGAGCATCCTGGGAAGGGACAGCCCCCCCTCAGACATGGCAGGGTGCAGACAGCCCTTGTGGTGCCAGCCACCACCATGCTGGCCTTGGGGATCTCCTTGGGGTATTGGCTGCACCATCTGAAACGCAGCTGGTCCCAGTGCCGCCAGGGCTGGGACGGGTCTGGCTGCAGGACATCATGCTCATCCCCGTCTGCTTTGATGCTTTCAGCCAAACAGGCAGTTGGCTGCTCTGGCTGCAGTGGGGTTGAGCATGGCAGTGTCCTGGAGGGACTCTGCGTGAGGTGGGGAAGAGGTTGGAGGGTGCAGATAGGAGGGGGAGATGGGGACAGCAGAGGGAAAGGAGGCAGGTGAGGGTGCAGGTGAAAGCATTTAAGGCAAGGCAAGGAGGGGTGTGGATGTGAGAATATAAGGGAGGAGCTGGGAGAGGAAGTGGAGACACCAGTATCGGTTCTACAGGAGGGACTGGAGAGGAGCAATGGCCCTGAAGACACCTAAGGTGGCCTTATGTCCTTGATAGAATTATAGAATTGTTTAGGTTGGAAAAGACCTTTAAGATCATCAAGTCCAACCGTAAACCCAGCACTGCCAAGTCCACCACTAAACCACGTCCCTAAGCACCACATCTACATGTCTTTTAAATACCTCCAGGGATGGTGACTCAATCCCTTCCCTGGGCAGCCTGTTTCAATGCTCGACAACCCTTTTGGTGAAGGTATTTTAACTAATATCCAATCTAAACCTGCCCTGGTGCAACTTGAGGCCATTTCCTCTCCTCTTATTGCTTGTTACTTGGGAGAAGAGACCGACCCCCCACCTTGTTACAACCTCCTTTCAAGCAGTAATGTGATGGAGATAAGGGGACCTGAGGGGATGCTGAAAGTCAAGTGAGACCAGGAGTGTTTGCCTGGGGTGTAACTGGCCAACAGCATGGTGCACCCTGGCAGGAGTTTCAGTGCCTTGAAGTTCTTACATCAGGGCTAGACACCGTCCTGGGAACCAGCAGGTACTGGCACTGCCTGGGACTGTGGACATGGAGATGAGCAAAGTGGGGCTCTGAGTAGTGGTGCTTGCCCTTGTGCAGTGAAGAGCAAACACCTGAGCTCTCTGCTGAGACTAAATAATAAAGAAATATGCCCTCGGTGCTGGTGGAGCCTAGGGCTGAGCTGTTTCCTCCCCCTTCTCCTGCAGAGCTCCCCAGCTCCCCACTTGCTGGCCCGAGGGTTGCCCCAGCTCAGGGACAGAAGCAGTGTGTGGCTGCATCCCCTAGGTGCAACTGCTGTGTGTAAATGTCCTGAATAAAATAGCAAATGTGTCTTGCAACATTTCAGGGCTTTCTGACCACCTGCCTTTTAATGCAGAAGGGAAAACCCAAGCTGCAGTTTGCAGCCTTTCACTGCTGCAGAGTGGGACCAGGCAGGGCAGGTGGTGACAGAGCCTTATTGGCATCCCCAGCTGCTGTCCCCAACCCTTGGTAGAGGTGACCCCCGGCAGGCTGAGGACAGTGGGGATGGCATGGGCTCAGCCCCTGGAGACTCTCCGCCTGCCTGCCTAGGTAAGCTCCTGCTGGCAGCCCCAGAGGTAGGGCAAGATTGGAAAAAAAAAACCCACCAAAGGCAAAGAAATGCCCCAGGTTTGGCATTGCTTCTGGGTGCTGGAGACACGGGAGGTGACTGATGCAGTGCCAAGGTGCATGAGGGCTTCTGCCAGCCCATCACATCCTGTCCCGGCCAGTCCTGGGTGCAGCTGCTGGAGGTCACTGCTCCTGCCCTGCACAGTTGCCAATTCGGAGGGTGCTGTCCACTTTGCGCTGTGGCTGCAATGTGCGATGGCCCTGTGCATAGCGCTGTGGGGACCGCTTTGGCTGGGGGCAGCAGGTGATGCCACTCCATGATGGTTTTCCCCCTGCAGTGCTGTCCCTGGGCTGGAGAGGACATGGAGCTGGCACTGAGCTCCCTGGCTCAGCTCCCAGCTAGACACCAGGCAAAATTGGGGCATGCCTGCATGGGTTTTTCTATTTCTCTCCTGCTTGCAGCTCAGAGGAGAATTATCCCATCACAGCCCCAAAATAACACCCCAAAGAGGCCGTGGGTTCTGGGTGTTTGCATCCATGAGTCCTTCCTGCAGCCGGCAGCTCCTGATCCCAGCAGGCAGGTTGCAGGTGTAGGCACCCCCTGTGCTGCTCCATGAGCTGATGCTGGGGGACCTGGTGGTGGATGAACTCATTGCATGCCCTGACTCATCATAGAATCATTTAGGTTGGGAAAGACTCTTAAGATCATTGAGTTCAACCACTAACCTAACACTACCGAGTCCACCACCAAACCATGTCCCTAAGCATCACATCTACATGTCTTTTAAATACCTCCAGGGATGGTGACTCAACCACTTCCCAGGGCAGCCTGTTCCAATGCTCGACAACCCTCTTGGCAAAGAAAGGATTATTGATGATTTTATGAATCAAACTGTGGTGATGCTGAGTGCTGGTGGTGTGAGCTGATGTCCAACCATGCAACAGGAGTAACTCCAGAGCGTGTGGCGTGTGGCTGGGCTGCATGAACACTGCTTCTGTGCCTGGCAAGGGATGCCCAACAGGGCCTCAGAGACACTGCTGATGATGTCTCTTTATTGCCTGGTTGTGTTTTCTAGACCAGACAAGGGCATTTAAAAGCAATACTTGCTTAAAACTCCTGCCCCAGGGCAGCACTGCAACAGGCACTACTGGGGGGGGGGGTTTGGGAAAGGCCTCAAGCCCACGTCCCAGCTCAGCCCCAGCCTGCAGTCATTGCTTCAGGGTGAAGTAAGCGGACGCTTGCGTGCGACACACAAAATGGAAAGCTTGCCTATGTCCCAGCCCACCTGCCGCCTGCCCCGGCTGCTTGACTCAGCGCGCTGCGAATATCGTGGTGACACGGAGGCTGGAAATGCTGCTGGGAGCTGGGGAGCTGTGACGGGGCAGGCAGGGTGCTGAGCTGCCCTGAGCCTCAGCCCTGCTGGCATTTGCAGTGGGCCACTGTGTGTTCTTCATATGACCTCCTTGGTTTTCTGGAGGTCTGACTTAACCCCCCCTGGAGAGGGGACAGGCAAGGGCAGGAGGGGGGGAGCAGCCGAAAGGAGGGGACAGCCACTCACAGGAACCATTTCTAGCTGCATCAGTAACTGGCAGCAATATCCTCCCCCAAAGGAGTTTGGGCACCTCCTTTCTGCTAAAATCCAGGGGGTTTGGGCATTTTTCTGGCCATTTGTGGTGTCTCCCATGGACTCACAGTCCACACTATGTATGCAGGGCTGGACGTGGCCATAGGGAGGTGGGGATGGTTCTTGCTCTCTCCTGTTGGGTGGCTTTGAATATATCCTGCTGGGGATGGCAATGGGGACAGCATGCTGTCAGTCCCGGGTGTCCCCTTCCCCACCCTGATACAGGCTGTGGGTCACTGCTCCTTGTTGACACCCATGATACCATCCCTTCAGCCTGGCTCTGTCCTCTGCCCTGGTGAAGCACATCACTGGTGCCAAGGACCTCATGACGCCATACTCAGAACCAGTGGTGGGCCAGGTAACCACATGTGACATCCACCCTGCTGCTTTCACAGTCCTCCTGGAGTGCAAAGAACCCACCGGGCTTTCCAGAGATGTTCATGGGGACAGGAGCAAGAGGGGACGAGTGCAGAGGATGTTACATCTTCAAGAAGCCCTTCCCACCCTGATGACACTGGCCCTTTGTTTATTCTGGGCCTTTGGCATCTCTGCTTTGCTTTACGATGTGCAGGTGGGAAGGTCTCACCACCTCCTGTCTAATCCTGGAGCCCTGTTCAGGGCATGGGCCTAATCTCTGAAAGCCTCCAGGGTTTGCCCCAGCTGTCGGAGGCATCTTCTGTCTTCCCACACCAACACACCAGCTGTCATGATGGGCAAAGGTGTTGCTGAGGTTTTGCCCCGTCCCACCTAGCAGATCTCTGATGCTGCAATTTCCTAAACTGGCAAATCTGGGTGAATGGGTAGACCTGATGCTTTTGGGATACAGCCAGATTTATCTCTTTGCAATGCAGTCCTGTCAATAAACTCAGCTGAAAGATGATCATGATGCATCTTTTGGGGGGTTTGAATAACAGTGGTATGAGGAGGATCTCATCCTTTAATGAAGAAACGAGGCTCTTGTTATTTAGACCTATATTTTACCTGGAAGATAAGTAAGGTAACATAACAATGGTGCAGTGGGCTGGAAATGTGGGTCAAAACCAATTTATAAAAAGTATCTGCCTCCTGTAGAGAAGAGGTCTTTTCTCACTGGAAAACACAAATACCCAGTATTTCAGCTAATTCCTGAAATATTTGGAGTTGCAGGCAAAAAAATGTGTTGATGTTTAAATTGTCACTAACATTTTAATGTTCAACCCTCCCAGTTGCCTGCTGAGGTGGAGGAATCACATCAGTGGGCATTTAGTTTTGTTTTCAGTGCCAGACTCATTTTAGTTCCCTCACCCCAAAGTTAGGAGGCTCAGACACCCTGCTCCCATCTTTGTTGGTGTAATGACTCCATGGGAGCAGTTTCTTCCTCCTCGTCGTGCATGCACAAGTGAAGCCATCAGGATGGGTAATGAAACCTTTGGCTCCCGGGTCTGGTCCCTAAAGGAAACCCTTTGACTTTGGCAACCTGCCATCATGCCTTTGTCATCTACAGCAGGCAGTGTAGTGTTTCCATGCTTGAGTTTGCTCAATGTACAGTGCTCTTGCCAGCAATGTGTGAATAAACAAGATGCCAATATACTACAGTAACATGGCCCAGATAAGTTTGGATGATAAACCATGTTGATTCACTTGGTCTTAACCTATGAGTCATCCTGTGAGTCAACAGCAAAAACAGCATCTAAACATCATCGAGCAGGTTGAAAAACTCAAGTTTTGTTCAAATCAAGAACTTCAAGTGAAAAAATTGCATTGGTGTTCTTTTCCCGGGGTAAGTGTTTAATTTTCAAGTGCACGCAGTTGAATTGAAATAGGAGAGAAATTTGAGTGCTCATTTCCTTATGAACTAGAGTTTTGGTATTGATTTTTTTTTTTCCCAGCTCTCTTTAAATTGCTTTTTCTTAACACATAATCAAAAGAAACCTGCTTTTTGCAAAGCATTTTGGTTTAGATTAGGCATCATGATTGCCTTTGGGAAATACACACAGAAGACTTCTGAGCAGGGTTGATGGTTGTGGGAGTCTGGATGTGGCCACCTGTGAGCTGATGGAAAAAGACATCAAGGCATGGGCCATGTGAATGCTGAGGGGTCAAGGAGGTGTGAAGACCATCCAAGACAGGATGAAATCTCTGTGGATCAAGGTATGGAGAAACCAGAGCTTCTCCAATCCTTCCCTCTGGGTGCCAGACCTACCAGGGAGCCAAAGGCAGCTGGAGAAGGACAGACAGACAGTCTCCCTTAGCCCTACATAGCTGTGCTGGAGACCAGGGCTGTGTTCTCTTTTGCCGGAGCTGCTGCAGAAAAATCTTCTGGTTCGTGACCCACTTGGCAAGTTTGAGCCACTCCAAGCTGCTCCAGGGAGCAGGAGGGACTGCGAGTACCCGTCCATGGCCTGCCATTAGCAGAAATGGCCAGGAACCCCATCTCACCCTCTCCTACCTAAGGGAGCTCATCCCTCAGGCATCCCAAAGGTATTTTGGGGAAGGAGGAGCCTTTATTAGTCATATTCCTCCTCACTGCTGAAAGTAATCAAGGAACATCTGGATTATCACATAGTTTTGGAGGAAACATGCCCTCTCTAAGATACTGATACCATCTCTTGGTGTCCTGGCTTCATCCTGCTGCCAAACACTGTTTCTGAAATAACCAGGAGAGAAAAAATATCCCTCCCTGGAGCAGGAGGGTCATGCTGCCAGGCTGCAGCCTCCAGGCAGGATCAGAGCCCATGGGGGACCAGGTTTGCACTCACGTTACCTGATCCCCATGTGACTTGCAAGGCTGGTGGCTGTGATGAGCTTTCTTCTCAGCTTACAGGAGGAGCAGGGCTAGCAGAAAGTGCGGGGTCTCCTTTGTGCTCTTTCTGGAGATCGGCAGTTGCACGTCTTGCTGTCTGTCTGTGTAGAGCACCATGGGCAGGGGTCCTCGGGATGATGCCTCCATGCAACCATCAGTGCTTGCCTGTTGCTGTCTTGCAGCAAGGAGCTGAGCTTGGTGTCTGGTCAAGCCCAGCACCCCTGTGAGACCCTGATGGACCAAAGACCCAGCATTGCTGCCCCGGCCTCCTCTCCCCATTCCCTCTTCCCACCCAGTCCATGGCTCCTGCTACAGCTGGGATACATCCCTCAAAGCCCTGTAGCTCTTTTTTTGGATGTCACCATCCCTTTAAAGACCAGCCTGGCCAACGAGGTTTTGCTCTTTCTTCTCTCCCTCCCCTTCCTGGGTGACCACAGCTCCTCCCACCTGGAAAACCACCCCCTTGTTAACAAAGCTCAGATCATCTGGCCCTGTCAGAGTAAACAGCTTCATGCTCTGGCTGTCTCAGAGATACCTCTTGACCCTGATGTCCATGTTTGGAGGTGTTTCCCAGGGAGCACGAAACCGCGAGCCTTTGGACCAATGCTCAAGAGAGCCGGTCTTGCTTGGCTCCTCCGTAGCAGCATCCCTGGAGGCAGGCAAGTAGCTGAGGAACAGGAGAAAATGCTCTGTCAACTCAAATTTGAGGAAGGTTGAGGAATTAAACCCTAGGTTACAGAGACATTTTTAGTAGCATCTCATGCATATAGCATGGCAAGTGAGGAAAAAAAGGACAGGCAGAGCGTGAGCGGGGTTATATCCTATAGGACTAATGCGACTTTCCTGGGTCAGTGAGGGGCTTTGGGGCAAATCTGAGTTTGAGGGCTAACAGAAGGGTGGTCGGTCACAAGTCCTGGGGTGACCAGACTCCATGGACAAGGTCCTGGTTGAATGGGCAGGGCAGAGGCTGGAGGACATGGCATAGGGCTGGCTAGTGATTAATCTTCTCCAGGAATGTGGATCAGTGGTGTGAGCAGCTGGGTTGGTCCAGATGATCCCGAGTTGCCTTCCAACCTCAACAGTTTGGGGATTGAGGTGGAGGCTGAGGGAGGACATGGAGGGAGCAGAGGGGTCTAGGGTTACAGCAGGGACTATGGCAGGACATGGTAGGGAGCAGGTGGGTTTGGGGGGTTAATGCAGGATTAACAGGGAGGATTGGGGTAGGGGGTCTGATGTTAATGCAGCAGCTGGGGGAAGGCATGTGGGGCACAGGGTCAATGGGGAGGCTAGGGGGAGGACTTGGGGTGGCAGTGGGTGGCTGAGGAGGTTGCAGTGGAGGGGTTGGGAAGCCCTTAGCTAGAGGGGTGTTGGTGCTGGGGACAGGAGCCATGTCACCGAAGAAAGGTGACCTGGCCCTGGCTTTCCCAGTCCTGTGTGAGCCTGGGGGGATGGGGGGGGGGGGGCAGGACCATGTGCTACAGTCCCATAGGAGGGGGTAGGGGTGTGCTGCTGAATGTGCAGGTCCCGGGTGGCTATTCCTGGCGGTCTCCGCCTGCGCAGGCATATTGGTTTGCAGGGAGGTGACAAGTGCCAGCCGAAGCCTATAAAAATCTCCCAACCCCTGTTCTGGCTCAGTGACCTGGTTCCCCCCTCCCAGCACAGCCGTCCTGCAGCACATACCGTCCGTCCAGAGTGGAGACGCCTGGTCCAGAGCAGGGACCCCAACTTTGGAGTTGAGATCCCAGATCTGAAGGAGAGACCTTTGGTCTGGAGCAGGGACCCTGAAACAGAGCAGAGATCCCAGAGTAGAGACCGCGAAACATCTTCTTCCCCAGCCTCCAGGCTTTGCAACAATGACTGGCAAAACTGCACCTCCAGCCACAGAGCCAGCTCCGGCAACTCCGAAGAAAGAGCCAGTGCCAACCCCAAAGGAAGAATCAGCACCAGCCCCAGCTGCTGAAGAGCCCCCGGCCCCTGAGCATCCCCCTGCCACAGAGCAGCCCACAGTCCCCGCAGACAAGCCTGCTCCTGTCCCCGCGGCAGAGGTGACTCCAGCCCCCGAAGAAGGTCCCCCGGCTCCTCCAGCTGAACCCCAAGCCCCGGCCCCTGAACCTAAGCCTGAGAAACCGAAGGCAGGTGAGGACAGGACTGGGCACTGAAGTAGGGCGGGAGATATGCGAGGCTGGGAGGGGGCATGTGGGGGTGCCGGGGTGAAGGGACAGATGGATGAAGTCATCAAGGATATTTTTGCAGTGGCATAGGGGTGGGGGATTAAGAGGATGGGGGGGCTGAAGACCAAGATGGAGGTTGAGTGATTGCCCTCCAACAGCCCCTGTACTCGAGAGCCTGTCCTCACCACTGCGGGTTTGTTACAGAGCCGCCCAGCTCCCCCTTGTCCTTGGCTGTTGAAGAAGTGAGTGAAAACTCAGTTACGCTGACCTGGAAAGCTCCGGAGCAGACAGGCCATTCGGGCCTGGATGGATACGTGGTGGAGATCTGCAAAGATGGAAGTAGGCTTGGGCTTTCCTGCCTTGTAAGCATGGAGAGCTGGTGTGTTGCTGCGGAGGCGTGTGACAGAGCTGGGCAGAACCTGGCAGCGTGTTTCCCTGGGCACCATTTCCCTTTCCTTGCCCAAATGAGTTCATTTTAAATGGTCGTTTGTTTTTGTTTTTTGTTTTTTGTTTTTTTTTTTTTCTGTGGGGGAGAGGGGCTTCCCATTGGCTTCAGATAGTAGTGATGTCTTTAGCGTGGGGCTGAACTGGGTTTAATGTCCCTACCATGTCCAGCTATAGGGTGGAGGAGAGACCAGCATACCTATTGAAGATGGTCTCTGATGAACTCCAGCTCTGCAGAGACTTGGGGTTGGGATGGTGATACAAGACCTCGGGAGGAAGAAGATGCAATTCTCCCATGTTTGACCAAAATGAAGTGCAGAAGGAATGGGGGTAAAGTGGGAGGCTGAGGGAGGAAAGCATCCTGGGCAGCACAAGAGGGGCTGACATGCATCAGCAGGCAAGCCCTGCCCAAGCAAGATGGGGCTTGAGATGCCTGGAAGGAGGATGGCCGTGGTCGATGGAAGTTGGCTTCTGGGTGGCAACAATTATGTGTCGTTCTCCAGTTGCATTGCTGGTTGGTAGAATGGGGTAGATGGATAAGACTTGTGTTTTGGGCACTGTCTTGAAGCCCTGCTTGGCTTTGGGGTGAAAGTGAATGACCTGTGTGGCTGGGGTGATCTGCAAGGGGAGGCTGGGGCTGGTGGGCTGGGTGCTGCATGAGGTTGGAGTGGTTTTGGAGACCCAGGTGGTCCTTGGGGAACTTGATCTATGACCCTTGGCTGTTTAGCTTGTGCCAGGCACAATCAACACGTTTGGCTGTGGGAGTCTTTCATCATTGGACTGGGGATTGGGGAGGTATCCATGGCTGGATGGGATGCACGAGGAAGCCCTTGCATGGGACAAGGAAAGATGCAGCCATTCCTGGAGGATGCTGGCTGACAGCTACCCAAAGGTCACAGTTTTGGATGCTCTCCTAGCTTGCTTTGGGCTTGGCTGAGTGACAGATCTCTAGTCATTCAGTGATAACCACATGGGCTTTGTGACTGCTGTAATTGGGCTGGTGCAAGACCCTGGCTGGCTGAAATACGGTGACAATTGAGTGAGGGCTGGTTTGAGTGCTGTCAGTGGTGAAGGGAAGAGAAGCTGGTGGGATTTGGCTGGTCTGATGGCATTGATGGGAAAACCTTCTTGGTTTGAAGCTGCACATGGTGGCTTAGCAAACTAGCACATTGTGGGTTGCTCTAGTTGCCCGCCTGGGACACCCAGTTCTTTGGTGACTGGGGCAGTCTGTTTTCTGAGAACCCTCTTAAGATGTTCGGCACATTGCAAGGCTGTGTTAGCTGCCTGATGTGGGAGATCTACCTCTTGGCTGTGGAGTGAGTTTGAGATACCCCTTCCAGGCAGGAAGAACAGTTGGAGAGGTCTAGCTGGCTGGTGGCAGGTGATAAGCAGACCTTGCCCGATGTGGAGGATGTGCTGAGGAACATGGTGAGCCCCAGTGAGTTATCCTGGGGCGGTAAGAGGAGCAGACTGTCTGGCAGGGTGGTCAAAGGATCTTAACTACTTCTAGAAAAGCACCTGGAAGGTCAGCAGGGACCATGTTTGCTGGCCTAATGCCTTTTCTTACTTGCAAATAGCCTCCTGCTTAACAGTTGAGCTTCTGCCAGCATTTCATACCCCACTCTCCTTGGCAGGGTGGGGTGGCCAACCTCCCTAAAATACTTTTTCTGCTGCTGCCCCAAATCATTCAGCCTTTGCAAGGAAGGGGTTCTTTGCTTCTGGGTTTCATCCCCTATGGCTTGATCCTGCTGTTTGGGGTGTGTGTCTGTCTGTCCTTTGCACACCTGCAATGTTCTGCTGGGTTCATTGTAGGTACAGACTGGACAGCTGCAAACAAGGAGCCTTTTCTTTCCACCCGGTACACAATCCAGGACCTCAGCTCCGGTGACAAGATCCACGTACGGGTAAAGGCTCTCAGCACCAGCGGTGCCAGTGTCCCAGCTACTTTGGAGCAACCAGTCCTTATCAGAGAGATCCTCCGTAAGTACTGCTCCTGCCATGCATAATTCCCATGTGCTTTGTCAGCAGTACAAAGAAATCACAGTCCATCACTGCAGCCTGAGCAGCCTCTGCCCGCTCACACATCACAGTCCAGCCTTTGACCGAGCTGTTATTCTCAATAACTGTGTCCAATTCCCTTGGGGTGGGATGGAGTAGCTTCCCAGCCTCAAGACACTGATCTTGCAAATGGTGAAGCTTTGGTGGTGAAGGACTCAAAACGCAGAGCCACATTTTCCCATTTCATTGCAAGAGGTTAGGAACAGTCTCACTTTCAGCACATCTCCTCTTCTTGGCTGTGCTTACATCTCTAATATGCCATCACATACACATTGGACAGCTTTGTTTATTTAGCTAAGGAAAGTCAAGAGCTGGTAGTTGAGCATGGGAACTTTAATCATGCTGAACTCGCTAATGAATGGACTTGCTCCCATGCTTAGCAAGACTTGCATTCCTCCTGGGGTGCTGTGAATGTGCTGAGGCTGCTGTATGATTGCAAGGCTGGTTTTCACTTATCAAACAGCAAATATAGACTTATTTTCCCTTTACAAGGAATTATTAATGCACAAGTTTTCCTATTACTCAAAGAACACGTTGGATTTTTCAGCTGCTTAAAAACAGTAATAATAATAACAAAAGTTATTCCAGGAACCATCAGCTTTTCATAGGAAAAGGCTTGGAGAAGGCTATCAGCATCTGGAAAGGGTCCTGCAGGGTCCATTCTCTCAGTCTGCTCGGAGGAGGTGAACATGTCTTAGTTGTTGGTGTCTGCTGCCATGTTCACCTCCAGATCTCAAAGGCATTCCACCATACCTTGTGGGACTGGGGAAACTGAGGCATAGAGGGCTGGCATGATATGCCAAATACACAGCTCGTGTTTCCCACTTTAGTCCCATGCTGCACCCACCAATTCAAACCCCCTGTCCCTGCTGCCTGAGCTTTGTCCCAGCCTCTTGTACCGGCTGAGACGTGTAAAACCCAAAGAGCTGAAAGACCCACGCACAAGTTGCTCCTGTTCCACACCAGTGGGTGTTTTTTCTTCTCTCTTTTCTCTTTGCTAATTGAAACTCTTCATCAACAAACAGCACTTGCCTACTTTTGCATTTCATTTGAAATACAGCCCTATGCACACTGCCTGGCTTTGCTGAAGAGCAAATTAGCCCTCAGTGTCCCTCTGCCTCCCCATGTCCCCCCCAGTGGTGCTGGTGTGTGTTGGGTGCACGAGTCCACTCATCTCTGCCCCATCTTCTACCTTCTGGTCTTCACATTTTACTTGGGACTGCATTTTGTACCTCTCACCAGTTCATTTATAGCATCACAAGGGATTTTAAATAGCAGCAATACAGACAGCAGAGAGTTTAAAAACAGGTGGGATGAGTGGGTTTGGGAAGCAGAGAGAGACAAGGAGAAATCAGATGAAGATTTGGTGTGGGAGTCATGTTTTGCAGGGAGCTGGGGCAGAAAAAATGTCTTCCCACCCATGACAGCATGTCACCTGGGCCACCGATGACCTCGGCCAGCCCTCTCCAGCTAAGCAAGACAGGCGTGAACTGGGGAAAACACCCATGAATTAACATTCCTCCATCGAGGTCAGGTTTCTCTGCCCTGCTGAGACTGATGAGCCCAAGTGGCAGCATCGATGCATGGATCCCTGGAGCGAATAGCAGCATGAGCAGAGGAGGGACCGTCTCAGCTGTCGGTGGGGCCATCTGGGACCCCCCGGGCATGTCCCTGCCCTCCCCAGCCCACCACTGTCGTTTCATGCTCACAGCTGTTTAGCCATCGCTCAGTCCTGGTTTAATTCTGTCTGTGCCCCCTCCCCAGAGCTAAGCTCCAGCACGTTTAATCCAGACAGAGACACACAGCTCTTTTATGAGGGGCTCACGTAAACCCAATGCCTCTCCAAAAGGATCACCGAGAGGCACTGAGCCGGTAGGGTTACATGGCTGCTATTTTCACCCCAGGAAGGAGACACACACTCCAGTGGTTTTTTGCTTATCTTTGTTATGTTCCCTTGGGGACGTTAGCCTTCGTTTTAAGCCTGGGGTTTTCACAGCTCTGCTGTGAGTAACTATGCACCACCTTGGTCTCTCAATAGCCTTGAGCACACAGCGAAGGTGGAGGTCTGGCGAGCCTTGTCCTTGCTGGAAATTTGGTTGTGTGCCTCTGGAAGGTCTGCTTTCTGAGCTGGGGGAGACTATTTTCTAACTGGGAGATGCTGTCCTCTGCCTTGCTACCACATAGGCTGTGCTGTGCTTCTTCTGGTTAAGCGCCTGTTGGTCTCCATGTCCTGGCTATAATGAAGGGGGGTGAATGGTCCATCAGGGTGGTGCCATTGGGTTGGTGACCTGGTATCTCAAGGATGGGTATAATTTTGGGGTGCAGGCAGTGTGGTAGGCTGCCATGGCCCTGCAGGGAAGCAAGCACTGTCCAGGAGATGAGAGGGAAGAGGTGGCCATGTTTCTGGGTGGGATTTCTTGATGGCCAAGCAAGTGGATGTGTGGGGTGGGTCAGTCAGTTGGGAGCTGTGATTTCCTTGCCCCCAAGGCATGACTTTCTGGTCCCCAGAGCTCCCGAGGATCCGCATGCCCCGTCATCTGCGGCAGACTTATGTCAGGCATGTTGGGGATGCCGTGAACGTGATGATCCCTTTCCAGGTAGGTGGATGATTTGGGTTTTAATCCCCCAGGCTTCTTCATTGCAGATTAGCTTCTGCAGTGACTTTTCTAGCCACCATGACATGCCTGGGGCCAACTGTGGGCTGGCTTGTCCTGGTCTCACGGGCTAAGGGTGGGAGATGGGATGGGACCCTCTCTCCCATTCCTGCTGTGCTCCCATTTTTCTTCTGCTTTGTCTTTATTGATGGAGTTGGCAGTGGGACAACCCCAAACACACTAGAGCATAGGCTAGCTATTGCTGCTGACTCGGCCCACGAGCCCTGTTCAGCTCGTGCTCCTGGCCGAGCTTGGCAGGGATCTGGCCACATACCACAGGACCCCACAGCACAACAGTGGGGGTCCCCTTGGGGACAGAAGCTGTCTTTGGAGCAGGGCAGCCCCAGAGCTATGTGATGAGGGGAGTGATGCTGACACTGGTGGGCCAAGCTGGAGGTCCTCTCCTCAACTGATTTATTGCATACTGTCTGGGGCATCGCTAAAGCATCTCTACCACGGCATCTGGGATGGAGAAAACCAGCCTTGAAACATGCTGACCAAGCAGGGGGAAATGAGAGGCAGAAAGCTGTCCCTGAGATGAGGGATATGTCCATGCCATGTCTCATAGGCAGTTGGGAGCCTGTGCTGGCCATGCTCCAGGCATGAATTGGCGCTGGATGATGAATTCAGGCCCCTGCTGCTGGGCTTGAACCTGGGCTCAGTGCCTGGGTAACAGGAGCACAGCTCTGCCTGCAATGCCCTGGGCAGGTAAAGCTGGGCTTGCTCCATGAGGACTTTGGGGGACCAGCAAGTTCAAGCATCATCCCTGGAGTCTGATGGCTTCCCATCAGTGGGGCTGGCAGGGATCAGCTGTAGTTTCTTCCCTGGGGACTGCTGGATGGGAGAGGCTGTATCCAGGCCACTGCTGCCTGGACAAAGCAGGGTGGCTCTGCCCACCCGTCCTTCCCAGCAGGACCCATTGGGACCATGTGCTCAAGCGGCTCCTAACCTTCCTGTGGGGGTTGCTCCAGGGAAAGCCACAGCCTGAGGTGATCTGGACCAAGGGGAACCAGCCCCTGGACACCAGCCGGATCAACATCCGCAACACGCAGAAGGACACCATCTTCTACATCCGTGAGGCGCAGCGCAGCGATTCGGGCAAGTACGAGCTCACTGTGCGGATAAATGGAGCGGAGGACAAGGCTACTCTGGACATCCGAGTGATTGGTAAGGCTGGGGATGGGATCCTGCAGGATCACTCTGGGGCTCATTTCTGCCCCTGGGTTGGGGGATAGCTCTTGTTCTGGGTGGGATGGGACAGGGCCAGCAACAAGGCAAGGGACTCTGGGGTCCCTCTTCCAGTGGGATTTTCTCCAGGATCATGGAGGTGAACAACTCTGGTTGGGGATGCAGGGTTTCTGCCAGCCTGTGCCCACCGCAGCTTCTCATCCCTTGTGTGCTGCAACAGGGTAAGACGAGATTAAAAGTGAGGCGCAAGGGATGGTCAAGGCACAGAATGTTGTGGGGGGAGCAAATTAGGATGCCACCCTGTGAGGGTTTGTATTTGCAGAGCCACCAGGTGCTCCCCAGAACCTGAAGCTGGTGGATGTGTGGGGCTTTAATGTGGCCCTGGAGTGGACCCCGCCAGTGGACAATGGGAACTCTGAGATCAAGGGCTATGTGGTGCAGAAGTCAGACAAGAAGAGTGGGGTGAGTCTGCACACTCCTGGGCCCCCATGCCCTGATGCTGAGGATGCCCTGATGGGAAAGGGGGAGCTGCACACCCCTGTCTCCCCCCACACCTTCTCCATCCTTTGGACAACCTGCCTTTCCTCACCACTCTTTTTTTTCTCTCCCAGAAATGGTTCACGGTGCTGGAGCGCTGCACCCGCACCAGCTGCACCATCTCTGACCTCATCATTGGCAATACCTACTCCTTTCGGGTGTTTGCGGAAAACGCCTGTGGGCTGAGCGAGAAAGCAGCCGTCACCTCTGGAGTGGCCCACATCGAAAAGACAAGTGGGGACAAGGCCCTGGCTAAGGGGTTGGGGGTGGTGGTGGGCAAGAAGTGTTTTGTCCCCGTTGGGGTTAGTGGGACTTCCTTGGTGTTGTGGTGATGCTGCTGGGCTGGTCCCCAGGACATCAGGGGTCCTACAGGGACCTGCAGGGGTCAGGCTGTGCATTCCCAAGGCAGAGGTCCAGAGGTCCCCTGCCCTCCTTCTACCCCTCCTTTCTCCTCTGGAGAAGGCTTGTGCCATGGTCAGCCCCCCGGGAGGGATCAAGGCATGGACATCCCCAGGGTGAGATTGAAGCAGGAGCCAGGAGGGGTGAGGAACAGCCCTGGCCTTGGCCCTGCAGCTCAGGGCCAGCAGAGGAGGAGACCGCTGCAGTCGTCCATCTCAGGGCCAAATCTCCAAACCAGTATCCCTCAGCCCCATTCTTCCTCCATCTATTTCCATCCTGCTCCCTGGTAGGACACAGTGAGTTGGGGTCTTTGCCACCTGCAGAGCTTATCTCCAGCTCCTATTTCTGTGCACTGAATTTGGGGAGGGGGGGTGGAGTAGGAGATCCAGAGAGGTGCCTGGACTGGATCTGACATGCTGCATATAGCATGAATCACAGTGTTGGTTTGCAGACTGGCATCTCCTCTGTCCCCCACAGGGACTGGGCACTAACATGGCATGGTTGGATGAGAAGGAATTTATAGACAGGGCTGGTCTGAGCTGAAGGCCAGGTCCTCGGCTCAGGCTAGATGCTGTCTGGCTTGTTATGTGAGGGAGCAGAAGTATTTTGGGGTACCTTGGGCTGAATCCCTGTGACCATGTGCTGGTGAGCCCAGGAGCCTGAGCTCTGCCTCAACCTAGAATTAATTATTTTCTTAGAAACTGCTTACCAGCCAGAGAAGATCCCCCAACGGGACATGATGGAGCCTCCAAAGTTCACCCAGCCCCTGACAGACCGAACCACTACCCGGGGCTACAGCACACATCTCTTCTGCTGCGTCCGGGGCTTCCCCCAGGTCAGTGATTCCTCCATGGACAGCATTGCCTCCACATGTGGGCAGCCACCAGTGGGGTTTTTGCAAGGTGGCTGGAGGTGTTGAGAGATGGTTGGTCATGTTTGGCTAGGGCTGGATGAGGTTAGGGGGCTGCAGCTGCCCTCTGAGTCAAAATGGGGCAAGTTGGGGGTGTTTCTGCATGGAGATCGGAGATTGGTCTTAATTCAAGCCATGTCCTGTGTCCTTCTGCACTGGGCAAGGAAGTGTGGAGCAGTGGTTAGGGCTCAAGAATGGGAGATTTAGCACTTCAAACTACTTCTGACTGTGAATCCCACCATGGCCACCAGCTGCAGGCACGGCCAAGGCAAAGGCAGAGGGAGGTGGCTGCATTTTGGGGCCAGTTAGATTTCTCATTTCTCTCCCTGCCTTAAACAAATAAATAAATCCTGCTTCCTTCCAGCCCAAAATTATCTGGATGAAAAATCAGATGGAGATACGGGAAGACCCCAAATATATAGCGATGATAGAGCAGGGCGTCTGCTCCCTGGAAATCCGCAAGCCCAGCCCTTTCGATGGGGGCATCTACACCTGCAAAGCTGTGAACCCTTTGGGAGAAGCCTCAGTAGACTGCAAACTTGATGTGAAAGGTAAGATTGGCTGAGGATATAGAGGAGCATGTCTCCTTGCCTGCCTTTTCGTGTTCTCACTTTCACAATGGTGTGGTTCATCCCTGTTTTGTGTTGATCCTGGTGATGAGGGAGCCTGAGGATGCTGGGCAGCCCTGTAGAGCTGGATCTTCGGGCTTCTTGGGTTTATGGTCTTGAAGCATCTTGAAATCACCTTCCCTCATTCATGGCCAAAAAACGGGAAGGAAACCAGAAACTGCAGAGCCAAAGGACCAAAGGTGCTGGTGGAGGCTGGGACAGTTCCTTGCTCCTCACTGTGTCTACCAGCACTTGTGTCCCAAGCTATCCACAAACCATGCATGGGGGGGCTGCACTGAACCCCTTCCACTTGCACCTGGGTTGTTCTGATTTATGTCTCGGGATCCTGCCCAGACTCTCCAGCTCACATTTCCATGTCTCAGCAGAGCACCCAGCCCAGCCCTTGCATGGAGATGCCCCGCTTTGCTCCCTGCAGACGCCTCCCCTGCGTGCTGTAGACCTGCCTTGGCATGCAGGAGGATGCATGCCCACACACTACATGCATGTTCCCCAAGTGACAGTGTGTCCTTAGACATATGTAGTTTTTATTATTTCTCCTCCTGTGGCTTCTCAGCACATGCTTGCCCCAAGACATGCTCTGCCCTACTTCCCACGCAGGCAGGGCTCCAATCCGGCAGGTGCCTGGCACCCTCGGTCCCTGCTGAAGCTACAGGGCTGCTGGCATGGCACGGGGTCAGTGCTTGGCTCTGCGGCAGCTGGTGCCAGGGCTCCCAGCTGGTGCAGCGAGCACTGACCCAGCCAGCCCCGGCCACGCTGCCCTGCAGGCAGGGCTGTCAGTGCAGCCATGCAGGCAACACGGTGAAGTCGGCCAGGAGGATGAGCTTGGCGTTGTGCTGGGGACACAAAGCACGTAGGAATGACCCAGACTGAGATCCTGGAGGCAAGCCGGCCAGCAGCAGGCAGTGATGGTGGTGTTCGTGATTGCTTGGAGCGTGTGTGTTCAGGGATGGTGTGGGTAGGTGCACGTTGGTGTGCGCACATGAGCGGGTTGGTTATGCCCTGGCTCACTTTTGGAAGTCAAAAGGGGGGTAAGATGAGGGGAATTCAGGGGGTTTATATCTCCCATGCTCTCCTGCAGTGCCCCAGTGAGGACAGATTGGAGGGCAAGACGAAGAGCAAGGTAGGTTTGGGCTGGGGCTGCGGGATGGAGGGAGGGTGGATCACTTTGTCAGGGATGGAGTGGGTTGAGTGTCCTGGATCAGCCCTTGTCACCTGCTGATGGAGACCCAGCTCAGGTCTTCTTCATCCCATGGCTGGAGACGCACTGGTGGGGTGGAATGCTGCAGAGCCTGAGAGAAACCTGCCCCTTTGCAAAGTGGAGGGAGGGCTGTAAATATGGCCAGGAGGATGAAGATGCATGTGGAGACTGGTGTACCTGGCACATGGGCAGCACAGTGGGTAGAACCCCAGTTTGTAGGCAGGGCTCAAAGACCTGGGGCACCAGGGGTTGGATGCATATAAGGGTCAGGTACTGGGGCTGGGGGCAGCTATAAAGGGGTGTGAAATGGGGCTGCAGGGTAGAAAAGCAGAGTTAAAGAGTTGCACCTGAATTTTGTGGGGCAGGAGAGGGTGGAAGAGCTGGGCTGGGTTTGTCTTTCACTACAGCCATGGCTGGGATGTGGTTTCCCATCTCATCCCTGACCACTGGTCTCTCAGCAGTGATGCCCCCACAGGACTCAGATCTCATTCCTTTACCCCAGGTGGATGTTGCAGCTGCTGTGTGGTAGCATGGCACATGGCGATGCTCCTGGTCATGGCCTCTGCTGCCTGCTGGCCTGCCTCCTCCCTGGCAGTGCTCTGGGGGGGGGCCTGCACCTCAGCCTGCCATGGCATGGTCTTCTCTGAATGTGTCCTTAGCTATGACAATAAAACAAGCCCATGTGAGAGACTTTGGTCCTAATAAAAAAGCCCAAACCACTCTGTCCTGTTTATTATGGGGTTGGCTTGCGTGGGGGAAGGTAGAGGGGAGAGAGCTGCCAGGGATGCTACGGGTTCATATAGCATCCTACCAAACCATGGGTGGAGGAGATGGTTTTTGAGCTTGGAAAGAAAGGGCCAGCTTTATAAAACACATACAAAGATGACTAAACCAGAAGCAGCCCAACAAGGAGGATGATGGGGAAAAGTTTCCTTCTGGAGCTGGAGAATGATTCTGGCTGAGGAGGGGAAAAAAATAATAGCAACATCAGAACTGTGGCCTGCTGATGCTTCTTCATCAAAGCGCAATTTCTTTATCCATGCCAGTGATGCAATGATCCAGCCACAAACTGCCACCAGCATCCCCTCCCCATGGCATGACACGGCAGGGTCAGGACATGTTGATGTGTTATCCGGAGAAGGAGGAATTGGCCCTGTTTGCTACCAATAGCTCATGTGCAGAAAGATGACTCGTTACTTACAGCTCTGAGACAGCTCAGGTCAGATGCTGTTTATTAACAGAGAGCCTAGACAGATCCATCAAGTTGACTAAGTGCATCGTTAACCAGGGGTCAGCAGTGTGGTGTACCTCCTCTGCCAGCACAACCTCCCTCTTGGGCTGACAGATCTGGCACGTGGGTGAGGGCAGGAGCTTTCCCAGCCCCATGCCAGCCTGGTCATGGGGCCAGACCCAGATCCTGTCCTGAGAAAGGCATATCCCTGTAGGCCCTGGCAATGCAAATGTGGGTGCAAATCCAGCCTGAGCATCCACAGATCTGAGCCCAGCCTGCCCTTGGTGCCACTGGAGAGCAAAGCCAGGCAGTGCCTATGGCTAAAATAGCTGACCCCTCTCTGCAGCATCTCTCCTGCAGCCCCTCTGCTTTGTCCACATCTGCCCCCAGCCACGTACTCTCCATGTCCAAACTGAAGTCCATGGGGGTATTGCTGTTCCCAGGGGCTCAGCACTGGCACAGCACTGTCCACACCAGACATTGTTTCCACCATCAGAGGGCATTGTCAGATTAATTTTTATCCCAGCTGATGGTCAGGCTGGTTTATTGAGGTTGTTGGGGTTAGCGATGATGCCACCAGCATGGAGGTTGCAGTCCAGATGGCAAGTTGAGAGCAGGCCTTCCCCTGGCATGCTCACACCTGGCCTTGGACACTCATGGGGATGTGCTGGCCTTCTTGAAGTCCCTGGCATCTCAGCATGTCGCTTTGGCCAGTGGGAGCCTTGAGGGACAGAGGCTGGGACTGGGCTGTAGTAGATGGGGGTTTGCTAACACAAAGAAGCAGCAGCATCTCCAAGACTGTCATGCTGCACACCATGCCCTTTCCAGACTCTTAATGCAGTCCTACAGGGCAAAGACTGTGTTTGTAACCCCACAGGGGACCAGGGTGGGTAACAGCATCCCCTTTTAGTGATCTCTCCCCGGGAAAGGTCCTGAGAGCATGGAGTGGAAAAATCCACTAGATGTTTTTTTCTGAAAGCAATCTTTCACATGCCTTTTAATTTATGAGCATCCCAGTCATCAGGTTTCTGGGCACCTTAGCAAGGATCAGGCAAAGGCATCAGTTCCAGGAAAGCAGCCTCTTGCAGAAATAAGATGCAAGTGGGAATCAGACCTGTGCTCAGTAAACAGCAGCCCTAATCTGAGGCCAAGCTACTGCTGTGCAAAGGGACCATGGGCATGGGGTAGGGGGGGTCCTCTCTGCACTAGCCTGGGGTTGCAGCATCCTCAGGCACTACTGATAAAGGACTTTGGGTTCTTCACCTTGAGGAGGCTGGGAAGGTGTTCAGGGTCCCACCATCACAATGAGGCCCAAGGGAAGGATTTGGTCCTGTCCTTGCCATTGCTTTTCTGCTCCACTCCCATTTTGCCTACTGTGGTCTGAGCCAGGAGCCTGGATAAGATACATTGAGGGCCTTGCAAAGTGTGGGAGGCTGAGACCCTCATCTCTTTTCTTTGCTGCCCTCCTCTTCCTCTCAGAGAAATGGAGGAACTCCCTTCAGGCTAAACAGAGCTGGCTGCAGCAGTGGGCAAAGGGGACACCCAGCAGCCCCATTGCCCATGATACATGTGCACAGCATTGCTCTCCGTAGCCAGCTAATGAACTACCCATAAATGTCACCCATCCAAGGTCCTTTTCTTCTCTGCACCCGCTCCCAGCCCCTGCAGGAACTTGCTGCGCTCACTTTGCTGGTTGGTGACGTCCCAGGGACACGACCCTCCTAGGGCAGGGGAAGGGTCATAGGAAGTGTGTTTCCAATAGGAGACTGGTGAACAAGGGATGCTGATAAGAAAAGAATCCCAATTAACTCAGATTAACTCTTCCCACCACCTCTTCAGCCCTGGACGAGATCCTGCTGCAGAGCAGGGACTGGCAGTGTGGCTGCCAGCATCCACAGGTACCACAGAGCTGGGTGGGGGTGATGGTCCATCTCCAGCCACCCCTTCCTCAAATTTGTCTAACAATACACCCTGCTCACAGCTAAACCTGAGGCAGACATATGGGGGTGGGAAAATGCCCCTGCGGCAGCATCAACACCAACACGGTGGTCTGCAGCTGTCCCCCACTTGCCCTCAAATGAGCGCAGGTGTCTCTGCTCCCCGGGGCCATGGAGGTGGCTGCGTTAATCCACGAAGTTTGGGTCAAAAGGGTTTGGCTGCACAGGGAGGGTGGTAGGGAGCGATGTGGGAGAGATAAGACAAACAGGGGCTGGGAGAGGCTTGCTACTGCCTTGCACAGAAGACAGGCAGGAGAAAAGAGGGAAAAATGACTCAAAGCCAAAGTAAGAGGAGAGAGAAGACACATGGAGGGGACACAGCTCCCTGGTTGTAGCTTGCAGGGATGGTGGTGTTGCTGGGGTCCATGGAGAGCCATTGGGGCAGCAAAGGTTACTTCTTCCAGAGTACTCTGGGGTTATGCTTAAGGGTTTCCTGTCCCCTCTACCTACCTCTCTGGTAGTGTTGAGAGTTGGAGACTGACCCTTTGCTCTGTGGGGATGGTGGGTTCATCACCCTGTGGGTGCTGGCATTGCCATGGTATGCCTTTTCCTATCTCTTCCCATGTCTCAGCCCAGCTCACCTCTCCTTGGATTATAGAGGAGAAACAAAGGGCTTGAAAGCTGCCAGCTTCAGAGCTGCAGAAATCTCATTGCCCTGGGCTCTCCTGGTTGTCACCAGCTTCACTCCCACCAGAGCATCCCTTTGCCCCAGTGCCCAGGTACCCCCCATGGGTCCATGAACGCAGGGGCCAGAGCACGATGTACTCCCAGCATCATCGACTGCTGCGCTCCAAGGAGCCAGAGGTCTCCATCAACAGCAGAGGACCTCCTGGGTAGTTTTTATTATTTTACTTTATTTGCATGAAGATAAACTGCGCCTTTGTCTGTACAATTTCTCCTTAAATACTTGGCAACCCTTAAAAAAATGAAAAACAAAAACAAACAGGCAAAAAAAAAAGGAAAGGAACACTGCAGGCTACAATATCAAAACAGTACGATGCTTGTGAATAAATAACCGCCTGCGACAGCTGGGGGACATGACTGTTCAGATTGCACAGGGCTGGTGAACCCAGCCCTCCCGGGTCCTCACTACCCCTTCTCCTAACAGCAGGAACAGTGGCCAGATGGGGACTGGGTTGGAGAACCCCTCTCTGCTCTCTCCAGCTCCTAGTTGCCCAGCTCAGCAGTGGTGGTGCTGGCATTTTTGTTGGTTTTGCAGCAGAAGTACTGGTTCCAGATCTGCAGGAAGGCTGTCCGGAACTTCTTGATCCTGAAGGCATAGACGATGGGGTTCATGGCCGAGTTGCCATGGGTGAGGAAGATGGCGATATAAGTGAGGATGTGTGGTGTCTCGCAGGATGGGCAGAACAAGGTGATGCAGTTGAGGACGTGCAGAGGGAGCCAGCTGAGCGCAAAGAGGAAGAGGACCAGTGCTAATGACTTGGCGATCTTCAGCTCCTTCCCATAATACTTCTGGGGGTCATTGGAGCTGGAGGAGACCTTCTTGTTGAGTTGCTTGCGGATGAGATTGAAGACTTCCAGGTAGATGAGCAGCATCAGCAACAGAGGAGGCAGGACCCAAACGAAGAAGTTGAAGTACACCATATACTCCATGCTGATGACTGTCTCAAACTGACACTTGATGACAAACTCTGTGTGGCTGGCGTTGAGCTCCTGAGTCCTCCGCATCTTGTTGAGGTTGTTCCAGCCAAACATAGGGGTGAGTCCCACCAGAAAGGAGACGATCCAACAGCAAGCGATGGCCACTGCTGCCCGCCGGGGTGTCACCACGCTCTTATACCTGTGGAAGAGACAACAACCGCAGGAAAGAATTAAACACAAGAAGAATGCTCTGCCTGGGGGTTAAGACTGCTCCACATGGGATGGCAGTGCCCCTGCTGAGATGGCACAATGCTCCTCACTCCCTTCCTTGGCAATCGGTAACAGCTTGTCCCGATAGATATGTTAACAGACTGGTTTCTCTGCATGTGCCCTGGGGAACCTCACCCTGTCTCCCACCATCTCCCCCAGCCCCAGGGATGGGCAGAGACCTCAGACATGATCCTGGAGCTCTGGGGCTTGATGCCAAGCCAGGAAATGCGTTAGCGACCTGGACTGTGCCCGTGTGGTCAATCCTCATATCTAGGGGGGTTTCATGTAGCTCTGGCAGCCCACCTTACACCTGAGCTCCCTACACCCAGAGCAGCAGGTCACTCTTTTCTCCCCCCATGCACCAGCCCTGCTGGCACCTTGTCCCAGACAATTCCCCGTTTGCCGGGGGAGGAAATCACCAGCAAAAGCATCCTCTGGGACCTACCAGGCTGGAGGAAGGATCCACCGGTGCTAATGGACCTCCTGGGAAAGCTTCTGGGCACAGCCTGTTTCATTTCCTAATGTGCTGGGCCAATCGACAAAACCCTCTTTCCTGATGGGCTGGTGCCAAGGGATGGAGGAGGAGGAGGAGAGCCGTGCTGCGGCTGGGCTCTGCTCCCTCCCTGATGCTACCAGAGAGCACACTGGGGCTGGGCTTGTCTCTCCAGAGCTCTCCAAGCGGGAAGTGGAGCCTGATAGATTGATTTTTTTTCCCCCTGGCCCTCAAAGGAAATCTTCTCCTTGGAGGCGGAGAAGACTCGCAGCCCAAGTGTAATTGCTTTCCACCAGAGGGGATTGAACAAAGAAAGTTTTTCTGACTGTTTACTGGGTTTTTCAGTGATGCTGGTGTTAACCTGGCCATGGGGACCACATGGAGGTGGCTGGCAAACCTGGATCTCCATCCTGATGCTCAGATCTCCCTGCTGCATGCCTGCAACCTTTACCTGTGGTGGAAAAATGGAGCATTTTGGGGCTTTTTAACAAAGCTAAGAACCCAAACCCACTCTCCCTCCCCCTTGAAGGTCCCTTCTCAAGACCAATCTAAAGGGCAAGGTGTCAGGCTGGGAGCATAGAGGGGCACAGAGTGGAGGAGGAGACACTGGTCCCCATGAGTCCAGAGGGTCCAGAGCCACTGGTCACCAACAGCTTTCCTGAATGAACCCCCTCTGGTCTGGGAAAAGATTCCCAGCATCCTGGAGGCAGCCAGGTCCCGTGGGAAGGAGGTAGCAACACGGGCTGCTGTTTCCTCTGAGAGCCAAGGCTGGAGCTGGAGATTGATTTATTCCTTGTGGGGAGGAGAGAGGGCAGAAGACCCTGAGAAAGGCACAGGGCAGGGAGAGCTGGGGCACGGGGAGGGCGAGGAGTGGTGGGAGAGCACCAGTGCCGTGGACCAAGTCAAGGGAAGGGGGGGTAATGGGAGCAGTGGGTGGCAGAAGGATACCAGAGGCTCCCGGGGAGTTGTGTGCTGGCCTGTGCACCCCACGTCATGAATAACAGGTCCCTGGGGAAGGCTGATGTGCCCTTCCAGCTGTGACACTCCACTGCCCCCTCCTCAGGCTCCAGCAGCTCGGTGGGGTGACACTAGAAATAACAGCACTCCCGCCCCCCAGCTCCTTCTCTCTTTGCAATCCCTGCAAGCTGTGTCCCACCTCCCCACTCTCCCGGGTTTCTAGGGTCTTCTACTGATTTTGCTGAACGTGCTGCTGTCTTGGGTGCTCCCTGCCCTGCAGAGCTGTGTGACAGCCATTGCCGGAGAGACAAGGCTGCTGAGCAGCAGAGGTGCCACCATGGTCCCCAGACACCCTCCCAGGGCTTGCAGCCAGCACCCAGGCATGGAGCAGCTCCCAGAGCACCCACCCCTTCTTCCCCTGTCCTCATGCCTGGGTTGGGGTAGCATACAGGGCAGAGTCTCCTGAGTCTCAGAGCACTGAGACCTTGTTGTTAGTCATGAACCAGGGTTGGATCAGAGGACACAGTGTTCACTCTTGCAGCCAAAGCAGAAGGGATGGGGAACGGCTGCAGGGGGCCCAGCCCAGACGGTCCTGGCCCCCTGCAGCTCCAGAACATTGCGTGTTGTTGCAGATGGCTATCAGGACAGCTGCGGAGGTCGAGCAGACCTCAGGTCCCTGGGTGCATGCAAGCTCACATGGTCCAGAGTGTATAACACACACATAGCAGAACAATCGTCCCACACACTGCTCATCCACCTCCACACTTCGGTGCATGTCCCTCCCTCCTCCTCACTGCACATCTGTCCTCGCTGCACATTCATCCCTCCTCACTTCACATCCATTCCTCCTCGCTGCACATCCATCCCTCCTCACTTCACATCCATTCCTCCTCGCTGCACATCTATCCTTTCTCAATACACATCCACCCCTTGTTAATGCACATCCATCTCTCCTCTTCACTGCACATCCATCCCTCTACTTCACATGGATGCCCCCACCCCACTGCGCATCCATCCCTCCTCCTTGCTGCACATCCATCTCTCTGCCATGGTCCATATCCATCCCTCCTTGCTGCACATCCATCTCTGCCACCTTGCTGCACATGCCTGGCCTGACACACACCAGTTCAAGCATCAGGACCTGGCTCTCCCTGCTCCTCGCTTCACTTCACACCATGAGGTTTAAGCATGGCACTGAAGAAGCAGCCAGCAGCTGAGAGCAAAGCCTGTCTGTGCATCCCCTTGCACGTGTGCACCAGGGTCACAGGAATCATGGCTGAACCTGAAATATCCATAGGAAACAGCAACACTTGGAGCTGGGGCTTTTGTTCCTTTTGCTCCTTCAAGCAACAAGCCAAGGGCAGAGCCAGCTGCAGCAGCCTGCGGGGAAACATGCTCCCTGGGGGCCCATGGGTGCCCATGGGTGCCCACTGTCCCCTGTCAGTCCTACATGGAGAATGACAAAAGCCATAAAATGACTCCTCTGTCCACCCCACAGGGTCTGACCATGCAGCTCTCATGGGGCTCAGCTGCTCTGAAGGCTGCAAACCCTAAAGCTCAACCCCATGGCACAGGGCGTTTGGTGGGGATTAATTAGCAGAGGGGCCAGGGACAGACTTTGCTGTTCCCGTGTTTCTTCCTTGGTTATGTCATAAGGAAAAAGCCTTTCTCATTTACCTCATTTTGCATTAATATGACAGGGCTGGAGTTTGGGATGGGTCTGGGAGGCAGAAGCACTAGAAAATGCTGATAATGGCTCACAATTCATAAATAATCTTATTATCATCAGCATTAGAACAATTGCTAGCATCATTGCAATTTTATTACTACTATAATTTTTTTATTAACAGCTGCGACTAAAACATCCATGGTAATAGTCACCATCATCATACAATTTGGGTTTGTTTCCTTTGTCTGTGGGGTTTTGAGCCTGACCATAATTGCTAGTTTTTCCTCCTGTCCTCCCTCACTGGTGGTTTTTGCACCATCCCTTCCCCACAGAGATGGGCATCACCCCAAGTCCTCCTGGATGCCCTGCCAAGGCCAGGAGAAAGGAGCCTGGAGGGAGGACAGCAACTGTCCAACCTCATTGATATCCCAGGGAAATGGGGTGGGCAGGAGCTTTGGTTTGGTGTGGAACAAAAATGTCTTTGAGGGTTTGGAAAATAACGCAAAGAGGCAAAATATCAATTATTGATAGAGTGCTGTTTGCGTCCCCAGAGGAAGTGCAAGAAGTGATGGTTGGAGGCGGAGGCAGACAAATTGTCCCCAGGGGCTGCGCAGAGCTAACAGGGAGACATGGAGCAGGCTCCTCAAGGGAGAGGTGCTGCCTCGTGACAGGATGCTTCAGGAGATGCTGCAGTCAAAGTTTCTTGGGCTGAGGATGGAGTCACTGATCCATCACTCATCATTCCCAGACTAGATTCAAGTTCTTCTGCCACATTTTGGTGTGGCCAGACCTCTGCATCCCTCTCTGTGGCAGCCAAGGGAGCCCAGCTCAGCCCAGGACCTGCTCTTTAGGTGTCTGGCACTGGGTGGGCAAAGCCCCCATGGCCATCTAACATATCAAGACACATCTGAAAACAAATGGAGAGCAATGTATTCATTGCATTTATATTGATTTGACTTTTGTCTTGGGATCTGTCCCCCAGGAGAGAAGAGGGCTCATTTCCTAGATTTCCAACCCACAGGTCAATCCAAATCTAACATACAAAACATCTCCTCTTGTTTTGGTTGAAAAAGCTTCAAAGATTCCAGGTCTGGTTTGAATAAAATTTGGTTTTAGTATTTCTGTGAATATCCTTTCGGTCCAGAAAATACTTGCAGTTGTCCAGCCAGCCCCAAGATGCAGCTCTGCTGGTCCTTGCTCTGGTAGAGTTTATTGCAGTACAATTCCTGGGGAATTAATTCACTAATGAAGGCAGGCCATCGCTAATGAAATGAAGCTGGAGCCAACGTGGTAGGAGGAAAGGAGGCCAAGCTGACATGAAGCTCATCTGCATTATGAACGCAGCAAGGAAAAGCAGCCAGAGCATGTTCTGATCTAATTGAAAATCTCTAGACAAAAGTGCTTTGATCTCAGAGGATTTTGGTTTCTGCTCCTTTTTCCTGGCTTCATCTTTGCTTCAGATCTTTCAGTGTCCTGGAGGCCACTGGGTGAGAAAACTCAGATGTTGGTGTTCAGACCTGCTCATAAACGCGAAGCTGAGAAATGTGAAGTGGCTTCCAGGTTCTGTGAGGGGCAATCTCAGCTGCGGCTCAGGGTTGGGACAAAGAGGCCCCTGGACACCTGCACAAGGTGGGAAGTGCTGCAGAAGGGACACTGCGTGACAGAGGAACCCTGATTATGGCTCCTTTGTCACCTCTAACCCTGGATGTGAAAAGTTTATTCCTTCAGTCTCTTGCTTTGGCTGTTCAGCTCCTTCCCTTCAGATCTCTTTTGGGCTTCATTTAGGTGAAAACTCTAAGTTCAAAATTTTGGAGGTTATTAAGGATTTGAAGGTGTATTAAAATGTCTAAAAAGGTCTGTTAGCATTGGCGTAGATGTCCCTTAGCACCAGCTTCCCCCTTCATCATTTGAGTGCATCTCTTATTTGTTCACATCCCTCCTATGTGACAGTTGGGAGCTTTGCAGCTCTTTGGGGTCAAACACTAGCCGCTCAGCCCTTCACACTCCTGACAGCATCCATCCAACTACTGCCCCAAGTCAACGCTAGTGATTGGCCCAAGTTGTTTGCAAACATGGCTTGAGCTGTTGGATGACTCCCACCATGAAGGCATTTCACACCATCCTGCATCATCCTGGCAACTCTCACAGCCAGAATAGGGGTGACAGGTGGCAATGACACACTGTGGAGATGATGTGAGAAAACATCTCCTGGGCAGAGGGGTGCCAACACTGTTTCAGCATGTTGCTCTAATGGTCACATCACTTCTGGTTTTCCACCTTGGAAGAAATGTGAGTTTGTGACGCTGGTGGGTGCGTCGCCATGTGAGTGGTGGCCTTGGGAGGGACAGATGTCAACCAACAACAGCCAAAGCTGGTACCTGGATGGAGCTCTCCATGACAGCCTGTTCCTACAAATTCTCGAAAAAGAAGAGACTGGTCCTATCAGCATCTCCTCTGGGATGCATGGGGGATTGTCCTGATCCCAAAATCCCAGACTTGTTGCTTGTCAGATGCCAGCTGGCAAGAAAAGATGTAAAAAACTGGTCCAAAACCCATGGAGAGTCTTTCAGGTGAGTCAGAAGAATACGTCCTTCTGCAGCAAGGACATTGGTTTTGGTTGGTGATGGAGCCCCTGTCCTGCACCAAAATAGCCCAGCAGCCTCTATTGGCACAGTATTTCCAGCCTAACATGGATGTCCTACCACAGAGACACTTCCTAGTGCTCCAAAGGGACCAGGAGGACCCAAAGTGCCCTGTGCAATGTCCCATTCCAGCACCTCTGGTTGGTTGGTCTGCAAGAAATTTGAGCTGTGGGAGAAACCTGAGAAGTGCCAGCAGGCCCCTGGGACAAGAGGTGACGGGGGCACATGGTGGGAGAGGACAAGCCAGGTGGCTATGACAAGGCGGTTTCCACCATCCTGATCTCAGACTCCTCGTGTGACTTTGAAGAACTGATTTCAAAGGAGATGAGGAGGAAAATCTCTGCCTCGCACTGTACCCATGTCTGTTTGCTCAGGGTAAGCAAGAGCTCGGCTGGAGGGGACAGGCGGGTGAGGGCGATGTTTGGGTTTTCTACAGGTCACTCTTTCAGGGGGGCTGCAACAGATTCCCATGGCAGGAGAGGCACCGATGGGAACAGACACCTTTTACCCACCACTCACGTGGATGGGGCTGCATCCCAAATCTCCACCTAGAACCTCTCTGGCACCCACTGAGACAGTCTGGGTCAGGGCTGTCCTGCTCCCATCATCACCAGCTGCCCCAGTCTGGAGCACGCACTGGGACAGCCCAGAGGACTGCAGGAGAAGGGTGCTTGGCACTCCCTGAGCTGTGTGCTGCAAGAGGTAGGAGCAGGTGGTCCAAAGCTGGGAGTCTGTGAGGGCGTCCAGCAATAGATGTCCCTGATGGGTGCCAGGTCCTCCCTGCCACACTGCTGCTAATCTCCCTGTGTGCACTGAGCCATGATTTCAGAGGTCACGGCTGCTATTGCAGCTGGAGCAGTGCCCTGCAGAGGTGCAGAGCAGGGCTGGGACCACCCCACCCAGAGTCAGAGAAGGATTTTTCTCACCATTTGATGTCCTTTCTGCTTGGCATCAGCTCTACAAGCAGCTGGCACCTTTCTAATCCCTAGAGCTCAGCCCACAGGTGGTGACCTGGAGTTACAGCAGCTCAACACCCCAGGCTCAGCAGAGAGAGGAGCTGGGCATGCCCAGCCTTCTTCCTTGAGAACCTCTGCTCCCAAAACACCTTGGGTCTCCACTGCAGCAAGAGGAGATGGCACCACATCACGAGGCTGTTTAATGCAAACCTTGCCCAAAGCCACCATGAGAGGCTGAAAGCATGTGCATGGGTGTGTATAGATCCATAAGTGCGCTGGGTTGTGTGCATCACACTGAAGTTCTTCCTGGTCCAGTCTGTGTCCAGGGTTTGGCTTTACCATCCTAAAATGGCAGCTGTCTGTGTAGGAATTATTCTGCAACAAATGACTGCAAAGCGCAAGCAGCTACGACCGGGTGAAGCAGCTGGCAAGTCCATCGAACATTTCTAACCACTTTTAATAGCCAGTAATTCTGTAATGGATAAAGGCAAGGCTGATTATGAGGCTTATGAGAACAAATCCATCCTGTCAAAATTGACTGGTCCCCACACACTGAGGCACGGCGTCCCCAGGGCTTTGGTGAGTGCTTTGTTTGGTGGTGGGTGAAGCTGGAGCTGGCCACAGCTCCAGCAAACGGCAAGAAAGTGACAGAAAAAGGGTGTTTTGTGCTTCAAGCTTTGTCAGAGCAGATTGTGCAGGGACCTGGACCATTTGCAGCCCTCCTGGACCCCACACAGGGTCAGGGGAGATGCTGCTGCCTTGGCGTGGGTTCAGCCTGTCCTGACACATCTCCCAGGACCTTGGAGGCACCCTGGGATCCCTGAGGACTGCAGAGGGATGTGGGCACATCCAAAAGCAGCCCTAGGGAGACAAACATCCCCACAAGAAGCAGGGGAAATAAGGTAGAAAAGGGCTTTGTGGGCTAAAATACTTAGAAATGGGGAATGATGCTTCTACAGGGCAGCCAGGCTGTGTCAGGGTATCTTCACCCTAGACCGGCAGTACAAAACATGAAAGTCCATCAGGGGTGTCCATCCAGTGGCTGACTACAAGTGTGGAAAGAGGTGTCCTCCCCTGACTCCAGCGGTCCACAGCGTGGACCCAGAGGCCAGACACATCCCCCCACCTCTGCTGCTCTCTTGATGCTATCAGCCCTGGTGGGACCAAGCCTCAAAGCACACATCACAGCTCAGCCCACCTTGAATTTGGCATCTCCCATGGGGCAGCATCACCCACAGCCTCATGAAGCTGTTTAAGGGCTTGTTTCCCTCCACCTCAATGCCCATACACATGCCCACACTGGCCACCTGTTTTTTGAGTCTAAACCTGCCATATTTTGGGTTCCAGCTAGAGGATTGAGTTAAGTCTTTGCCTGCTTTGCCTTGGCTCTCTGAGCCAAAGAGACTTGTCTTATCACATCTCTGGTCCCTGGTATGTTAGCAGCAGCCACAACATCACACCAGCCTGGATGAATTCATTGCCAAGCAGTTGCACACCCCTCCTGGGGCTGCTCCTGGCCTCGATGGAGAAGTAGCTGCTGGCTGGATCTCTGCAGCCTGCTTTATTTGGGATGTCTGTGCCACTGGACTTCCCAGGCTCTGGCGATGAATCACAACCCATCTTTGGGAACAAACCACAGGCTTCCAGTAACTGCAGAGCTTCTTTCAGATCACTTGCCCAGTTGTTCTCATCTCAGAGGTGGGATGCGAGTAACCTCCACAGCGGCTCCACTGGGGACCGGTGCCAACAGCTTCCCCTTGGGCATCCCAGCGGCTCCCACTGTGACAGGATGCTGCAGGGGGAAGGGCGAGTACGGGAGGGCTGGACATTGTGAGCAGGGAGGATGGAAAGCATGGGGACCTTGCACACATCCTTCCCCTTCAGGCTCTGCCTTGGGTGTGGAGGAGATGCTGCTGTTGTCCAAAGAAGGCAAAGGAGCACATGTCGTGCACCGCTGCTCAATGAGAAAGGCAATTTTTCTCACATCCTTCAAGCAGCATCCTTCACCCCAGCAGCAAATGTAAATCCTTTGTGCACATAAAGTTAATCTTGTTTTCAAACTGGGCTTGGTTTACAGCCTGTGGCTGGATCTTGACATATTCAAGTGCTCTGTCACTGCATAAGCAGCAATTCTTGGCAAGGACCACTCACCCAGTGCTCAGCCCCCTTATCCCAAATATGGATGAGTGGGGGTTAAGCAGGGGGCTGGGGATGCCCAGGGCATCTGATGTCTGATGGAAATGATCATTTAATTTGTGCCTATTGGGGAGTGCTGCCCTCTAAACCCAGGCAGACCCTTCATGTCCCAAAGGGAGCCGTGAGATCACCTGATGCTGTGGGCAGCACCGACTGCATCCAAGGGTGCTGAGCGCCTGCACGGGGGTAGCCATGCTCTGGATGTGTCACCCTCCTGCCACCATGTGACAGTCCTGAGGGTGCACCCAGTGTCCCTGCTCAATGGGGTACAAGTTGCCCTGAGCCATAGATTTGTGCCCAGGCAGCTCCAGAGCTCCCTCCCAGCTCCAACATGTGTGGTCACGGCCCTCCAGGATTTTCCTGGATCACTGGCTTCTCCCTCCAGGACCCCCGGGTAGGTGGGAGGGAAATGATTTAACACTATTGGCAACGGCTGTAAAATCATGAAATGAGCTGCAGAATCTCAGAACTGGGGGAAAAAATGAGATGTTCTTGTCTTTTGGCTCCTGGTTTCAGGCAGCAGCATTTTTGAGCATTTCTCTGCAATGCAAAGCATGAGAAGTGCTGCTTTAAAAGAGAAAAGAAACAGAAATTAAGATTCTTCTGTAGCACCAGGACTTTGGGAATTAGGGCACATAGAGAGGAACAGCCCAGTCCCTAAGAGATGGGGGTGATATTATGAAAGCTGGCTACACCACTGATGGACAGCACAGTGTGCCCATGGACTTGTTTTCAGTGTTACCCCTGTGCAATAGATTAACTGGACATTTTTAGTGTCTGTTTACAGTTTTTCTGTCAAAATTAGAAATTTGGTGTGCGAACATCTCCTTGGAGAGGAGTAGGGGTCTGAGTCTAAGGGTGGGTCCTGCACACCCCCATCACATGGCTGAGCCCTTTCTAATGCTGAGAGCAACCCCACCTCCAGCAGAAGACAATTTCTGCAGAGCAAGAATGTTTCAGGAGAAGCTGCTCAAACCCCACATGCATCCCTCTCTGGACAGTGTGCTGGAGGTGCTTCTCACCCAGCATCGTGGTGGGGAGATCAAGTCATCTGCCCTCGCCATGCCAGACCATCACCCTGTGGATCTGGCCACCTCAGAGATCTCTCACACATCAGCCCTGTCCCTGCCGTGGTGATTCGCTGGGAGCTGATTGCCCAGGCCTGGCTCAGCAGCTGATCCCGCGTGTCTCTGTGTGTCACTGTGTGATTAGAGAAGTCAGGGCGATGTACTCATGTAGTACAAAGAAGAAGGGATAAAAGGCAGCTTTGGCTATCTTCAGTGTAAATCCAGGACTTTGCTGGATAAAAGCAGTGTTTTTTCAATTACTGTTTGTATTGTACTTGAATTTTTCTATGCATTGCATATTTTTGTTCCCTATGCAAAAGAACCTCTTTGAAATGAGGACTCTGAAAGTCAGCCCCCCAAAATGGAGAAGGGAGGGGGAAGAGGGGAGGATGAAGAAAGAAGGCAGCTCTAAAAACCACTTAAAATGCCAAACCTGTCAAATGTGGGCTCTATGAGAAATTGAAATGAGACGGCAGATATAAAATGCCTGGTGAGATTGGGCTCTGAGAGCCTCTATGGCTCATACCCCATCCCACAAAATGCTGTGGCTTGCAGAAAGCCAGCCGTGCTAAGAGGAAGATGCCAGCTAAGGAAGCGTCTGGTGCTATCTATACAGCACCAAGGCAGGTTGCCCAGTGCCATCATCCTTCCCTGCATGTCACCACCATGCTCTGTGAATGCTGCTAAATCAAAGGGCAAGTCAGTACTCAGAGGAGACCTCCAACCAGGTGTGTCTGAAAAGCACTGAGAGCCATTAAAAGGCAGGAGCAGATCAGAGATCCCAACTAGAAGGGAAATAAGAGGGGTCTTGAGACCTGCTGTTGGACTTTCATCTGCATTTGACAGGACATTAAGCTCTGCTCCCTGGTTAAATGGGAGGCAGGAAACTGGAGATAGCATCTCCCATTAAGAGGCATTAACCCAGCCATGAAGCAGGGCTGAGGTGGGACTTTATCTCTCCAATGCAGAAAGACTCTTCAGAAAAAGACATATCCTAAATTACAGTTGGAACAAGAGATTAGTATCAACTGCCTTTTAATTTCTTCTTTTTTTACACTTCTGCTTGCTAACCTGACCCCTGATTTTGCAATCAACAACTGAAGTCCTCAGTTTCTTAGGCTACAACTTGTTATTGCTGTAGAGGATCCTCACAGCACGATTTGTCGCTGCAAAGGGAACATTTCCCTTCTTGCACTTAGCCCAGTTCAATGTTTAATACATTCAAGACTGAAAAATTGGCTGGAAGCTGACAAAATGAGGGAGGCTGTTTTCTCCACCCAATGTCTAAATGAGAATTAGGAGTGCCAACGAGATCTACTGTTTCTAAACCTCAGAGGACACGGTAACCCAAAACAATGAGTTCAGCATCTTCTGTCCAACGCATGTTCCCCCCCTCATTAAAAGATGAATTTCAAATGCAAAAAGCAGTTGGATTAATTTAATTTTTTTTTGCTAGTGAGCTGGCTATATGTACTTTCAATTAATGAAAATAGTTTCAGAGACACCATTTCATGCTATAGTTGACTTTTAGCTTCTGTCCAAACACAACTTGCCGCAAAGCTTGAGTAAAACCTCTGTTATTCGCCCCTCCACAACACCATAAAAATGGGAGGTGAGGATCAGAGCACATATGTGTCAAGCCATTAAGTTATTTACATTGGGATGAATCTGTCCAGTGCAGGTCTATATAGCTATATTCAAATGAAATGCCAAATTGAAAGTGAAGGCTCCAGTTAACACCTCAATCAAATGTTCCCTCACTGCAAAGAAACAATCTTTTGCCAGGAAAACAAATAAAAAGTGCAAATGCAAAGCAAACCTGAAGTTTATTATTTAAACTCTGATTCCTCTTTCATAGTTAAAAGATTATTTATTCCCTTGGAGTAAAACTGATTGACCTTGTTGCCTGGAAGAAAGCAGCTCAGTATTTCCATCAGGATGGTGGAGACAAAGAGCTGAGACCCAAGACCAGGAATTGCAGCAAAATGTATCAGCTGGGCATAAATTACACCCTGTGCATCTTCCTAATTACTCTGGCAGTTAAATCCAGGCAAGGAGCAATGGGCAGACATAGCCTGAGCCTGCCCAGGCAGCCTAGCTAGCACAGGGCATGGAGGTGAAGGATGCATGGGCCGGGCAGGATCAAGTCCTCCCCAAGCACAAGGACTGTGCCGGTCCCTGTGGAGCCTGCGAGGGACCCGGCATCCCCCTTCCCTGGTGCAAAAGCGACATGCAGCACTGCAAGGAGGTCCCCAGGCTGCTGGAAATGGAGGTGCTTTGCTGTGGCTGGACCTGTGGCACTTAGGGCAGGGGATGGCCTTACAGACGGTGGCCGTCTGCATCACTGGTGCTGTGAGCATCATGGGAGTGGGTGTGAAAGCAAGACAGGGATGGCTGCTGGTATCAGAGCACCCTGAGCTCCCTTTGAGCAAACTGACCCCTCTGAGCCCATAAAGCACCTGTGTCCCAGCAGCGCTGAATGTGGGGATTGATCCCCCTTAAAATAAAGCCCTCCTGCTTGCACCCATGCGGGCGTCCCCCTGGCTCTGTGCAGGCTATGCCATATCCATCTGGACGCAGGCTGTGCTCTAAGCTCTCTCCTAGCCTTGACCACTGGCGAACAGAGCTATTTGCACTGAGAAAAATGAGTGTTTTGGTTTTGCGTGTTACACGGTTTAAGTCACTGAGTGTTGTTACCAGTGCAGAAAAGAAAGAGAAATAATTTAGTCTGTAAGCCTCTCGGTGCTTGCAGAGAGTTTGTAGCATCATTCCCTCTGTGAACAGATGGGGAAACTGAGTCGCAGAGGGGGACTATGACATGCCAAGTGAAGCAAGATGAACTGAGTTGAATGAGAAAACATCCCTGGTGCCAGGAGCTGGCATTTCCCTTATTTGAAGGAGAAGAAAAATCATCCTGGTCTCTGGATGCAGTGACAGAAATGGCCCAGAGAAGGCAGATAGACAGCCATGCCAGTGATGTCCTGGCTTTCTGTGCTCTGGCCCTCCTTTGAGGAGCAATAGAAAGGTGTTATTGTCACCACAGGCAGGGTGTGGAAATGGGACGATGTCACCTCCCTGCCTCTGTGTCCCTGCAGTCCTGCTTGGGCATCACTGTACCCGGAGGTCTGTGTGCAAGAACACCATGGCTGGTCTCAGGGACAGCACGGTTGGAGGCTGGCAAAGAAGACAAGGGAATGGGGCTGGGGAACAAATCGCCTTTCCTCCTCCAGCTCCTTTTTGTGAACAGAGACTTTTGTTCTTAACAAAAATCCAACCAGACCACTCAAGACTGCAGTGGCTGCTGAAAGTGGTCCCCTGCTCAGTGCTGTGGGGCAAAGCCCAGGCAAAGAAGGGATGGGGGAAGGATGGAAAAGGCAACGAGAGATGGGGCAAGGGTGTAAGGGGGAACTGCTGGGTCCCACTGGGCTCAGTGCAGTGAAGGGCAAACCCAGATGCTGCAAAACTTTCCAGTGGCTGATCCTGCTCTGCACTGCCCTACATCACCAAAAATAGTCCTTCCTCCCCTATTTGCCCCCCATCGCCCATCTGGCCCTTAGCCCATAGGCAATTGCTGCCTGTGCTCTATAGGAAGGAGCATCTCAACCCCTTGGGGTTAGTTTATACTCTCTTGCTGATGACATCACCACTGATGTCTCCTGAGTACCCAGACCTGCCCATTGAGCCCCCCTCCAGTTGGAAAGGCGGCTATGTGCCCAGCAGCAGGCTATGTGCCCAGCAGCAGTGGGGCTGGGTGCTGGCAGAGCAGGGGGTGCTCAGCTCATTGCTATTCTGCAGGACACCCCACTAGCTGTGGGGCTTTTTTGTGGCCACCTTGGAGAGCATCAATCGCTCTTTCTTGCAACTGGGCATCCTGTGCAAGAGCCACATGCCTGCCTCAGCAGCTGGGCAGCCGTGCTGCCAGAGAAGGCATCTCCCTGCCAGGAGCCCGGACAGCCTCTGGGATGGCTGGTTTCCCATTTGATGGGCTTGAAAGTTCAGGTCACCTTCGATGAGATGTGTTCCAAAAGGACCAGCTCCCTGGGACCACTTTTCCCAGCCCATCGACAGCCCGCATGCTGGGTTCTCCCCTTCTCTCAGCTCCTGCGCCCATCCCTGCTGCATCTAGTGGGATCACTTTGAAAAATCATTAATTTATCTCCGGGATAAACCAATGCTGTTCATATTAGCTCAGTTGTGCTGGCTGTTGTTTCCCCAGGCTCTGAGATGGTACTGTTGTCCCCAGGGGGACGAGTCTTTCAAGCTGACCCCGTCCCTCCAAGAGTCTCTCGCCTGCATGGTCTCTTCCATGTTCCATGTCCTGCTGTCTGCAGGGACCACAACCCTCCCATGATTCACACCTGGGCTTCCCTCACACCCCTGTGGGCAGGACCCTGCAGGTTTTTTTCCTGTCCTTCCTCCAGCCAGAGGTTTTCTTCCAGCCCATCAGTTTCCTTCCATTCTGAAATGACTCCTGTGTGTGTCATAAAGAAACTCATCTCCCAGGTCATTTCACCACAGTGCCTCCTCCACATTTTCCTCCTTTTTTCCATACTTCTTTGTGTTGCAGTAACTTTTCTATCCTCCCTGCCTCCACACCAGAATATAGACCTGCAAATACGCTGACTTTCTGAATTTCAGACCCCTCTCGACTCCCTCATGTCTGCTCTGACTAGTCCCACCAAAGCCCCTCTCCATGCTGAGGCTTGCACTGTGACCCCTCGGGATAAATCATTCCTCCCCTTTGTCAGGTTGATTTTGAACATGGCCATTTGAATGGAGTTGCTCCATGGCCCCCATCCCTGAGCCTTTGCCCAGCCCTGCCTGCTCTGCCTTGGAGGCCTAAGGACTTGCAGATCCCAGGCCACCAAGCCAGGTGGCTGCCATGTCCCCTCAGAGCACATCCCCATGTCCAATAGTCCCTTGTGTTTGGGTACAAGCTGCTTTGAGATGTCCTGGACAGGAGATCTTGTTGGGTCTGGCCTCACTGGCTGCACATTGCAGCTGTGGGTCTGGAGGTTCCTCCAGATCAGATTTTGAAAATGGAGTCTGGTGGGCTTTGTCCCAACTGTCTCCCATCCAAACTCATGGCCAAAATCCCCTTTCTGGTCAACAGAGTCAACCTGGCACATTTAAGACACAGTTAAGCTTATTCTAACACTGTGAATGGGCTATAAAAACCATGCTGTGATGCACCCTGGGGTGTAAAAGGAGCTGAGGGTGGCTTGGCTGTTGGTGGCCACATGGCACATTCCCCACCAGAGCAAGACAGATGCCACATGCACATGCCAAGGGCTGGGCAATGACACGGAGACCAGCCTGTGGCTCCAGAGCCGGTCACTGGGGAGGGGGTTGGTGCTGGCTCTGTGGCAGAGGAATGCCCGAGCCTGCCTGCACACCCAGCCCTGACCCTGTGAGTCACTTATTTCTGCTCTATCACCTGCTCTGGCTGGTGTGGAGCGAAGGTGGGACCATTTCTGTAAAGACTGGGTGATGACGACACCTCCCATTGATGGCATCACATTATTTCATCTCAGGGGTGGGGAAGACCCAGGACCACCCACCAAAGGGCTCCTGCATGCCCCAAGCCAGCTCCAGCACCGGATGGCTGTGGTAACGGCACACACCATGGTGAGCTGGTCCTGACTCACTCCTGACACGCTGCCTGCAGGGCCAGGCTGGGCTGGTGGGGACTGGGCAGGCTGAATCAGCAGCTTTTGCTTTGGCAGAGCCTCCTTCTGTAGGGTGTTTCACTTGTCTTATTGCCAGCAGCTGCACAGGGTCCTTCAAAAGCACTGGACCCCAAGCTCCAATGTGCATCATCATCGCCTCCACCAACCTAGCACCCTTGGAAACACCCCAGTCACTCCAGAAAAGGGAAAATCATCTCTGAAGTGCTCAGTGGTGCTGTTGGAAGTGTGACAGTCTGTCTGGGTGTTCCCAGGTGTTTTTGGGGCTCTGCTGCTCAACCACAGGTCTGATGGACTATCATACCATGGACACAGGACCATCACTCACCTGCAGTGAGGTACTTCACCTTACTCACTGCAGACACCTTGCTGGACACCCCACCATGTCCGGGTGGCCCTGACTGTTGGTGATCCTCATCTTTTGCTTGGTGGGGACCTCATGGTCAGTTTATATTGCCACGGGGAGGAAGAAACACAAGCTGGCTAGTGTCCCATCTGCCCGCTTTGTAGAGTGGGTCCTCTTGGGTTGATGGTACCCAACAGACCTGAATGACTACTATGGAGGTGACAGAGCCTTGCTGCATTCCATCTACCCATCTCCACCTGGTTTGATGTCTGTGTTCCCTGTAGGATGAATTAATGGGCAGGAGCCCCCTCACTGAGGGCATCATCCCTACAGATGTGTCTCAGCCCATTTTGACTCTCCCAGTGGAGGGAGATGCTGCCACTTTTAATTTGAACTGATTGCTGACAAGAGTGACTTTTGGCATTCTTGATTCCAGGCTCTGCATATCAGGGACCTGTAGCCCAGGAGGACTATTTGGCCTCCTGGATAACCCCATTTCATTGATTTACTCCTGCATGGATCACCATGGCATGGGCTGGGATCATGGAGGAGCCTGGCTGCTGGGTGCCCTGGGCACAGTCATGACATGAGACCATCTGATCACTGCACATTGCATGAACAGAAAGGCCAGGTTGTCCCAGTATATCTCAGTTGCCATACCTGCTGTGCCTCAGCCTCTATCCCTGCCTGGTGGGGTCACCCTGAGCGAGCCACGGTGCTGCTCTGTGCCTCAGTTTCCCTGTCTGCAAACGTGCTGTTGCCTTTGCTGGGAACATACCTTCAAATTTACTGGTGATGCATTGTCAGGGGTTAATGCATTAACCTGAAAATCAATAGAAATGGGAAAAAAAAAAAAAATATTTCCAGAGCATGATTTTGGGGTGTAGCAGGCAAACATCAGCAAGAAGAAGCTGCTTTTGTTCATCGCCCTGCAGCGCAATGCAGGCAGACGTAAGCTCTGCTGAGGAGACAGATGTTGACTCACAGCTAAAGGGGTCAAGGCGCAATGATACCCTGGGCAGATTACCCGCACAGGGACCACATCTTGCCCCGCTCAGAGATACAGGAGAAGGGCTGGGATGAGACAGGGTGCTGCTGCCCAGGAAGCCTGTCCAGGGTGTCTGGAGATCATGCATCTCCCCCTGCCCTTTTAATGCAGAAAATTTGGGAATTACCCCAAATAACATCAAGTCCACAACATCCCTACACAGGATTCAGTGCTCTTCTCCCCTTCCCTCTGTGCTACTGAGAACAGAGCATCCCACAGTCAGACCCTTGCTGCAATCCAAGGAGGGGGACACCTACAAACCCCAGCATTTTCCCTAAGAACCCAGGAGCTGGGGACACTGCTTACAGCCCAAGTCACTTCCCTCTGGCTGGCATGGCAGCGTCTGTATCTTTTTCGAGTGACCTGATTTTGCGTCTGTTGGCAAATACCTCGTGGTGCCGCTGCAGCAGCTGTGCTCGCTCCCGCCGAGCCAAATCCAGACGTCCCCTCACCGAGGGCAGAGCCCTCGTGGCTTTGATCTCTGACTTAGCATGCTCTTGGCTGAAAATTACTCTGGGGATCAGAGAGTCATGCTGAAAACCAGCTCACCTGGGTATTTACCAGGATCTCAAGACCAATATAACCTGCTGGTAAATTCCTTCCCATTTCCAAGGCTCTGAGTATTTTGGTGATACCAGAATTGAGCTCCTGGTCCCAGACCAACACAGCTTGTCTGTGCACCCTGAATTTGGTTTGAGCAGAGCTTGGTGTGAAATGCTTGTTCTGATTTAGCACCCACTTGCTGAGCTGGTGCAGGGTGCTGGAAACTGCAGCTTGGAAATAGCCCAAAGTCTCCAGCAAACCTCTCTGGACTGATTTCTGCCTTTTATTCTTCATCCTTGGTTCAGATCTGCCTGTTCCTTAGGAATTAAGGTCTCCATAGATCACCCTTGTTGGCTAAAAATATACCTGGCAGAGGGCAGCAAAGGAAGAAACAAAAGAGGCGGCTGCAAAGACCTGCCAGTCTCCAAAATTTCTCCGGTTTATGATAAATGGGAGAGTTTTCCTTGGAAATTCAATCTGCTTTTGCAGGAGCAGAACCTGTAAGGATGGATGGTGTCTTTTCATTGACTAATGGAGGTCAAAAGAAACCTAGATGACCTCCTGGGCACAAGAGCTCCCCTGCAGCTCTCCGAGCTCACAGTCCCTGCTCTGAGTCACCTGGATGCTTTTGAAATGTTTCCTCCAAATTTAAAAATAAGCCTTGGAAGAGCCATGGTTTGGCTTATTCACTTGCCTGGCTGGACAGGATCACTTACAGTTGCCCTCACTTATCATCTGCTGTTTTGGCCACACTGGCTAGACACATCTCCAGTCACCTTTGTGTCCCTGGGGACATGTGAAACCCATCATCTGGCCAGCAAATTGCCCTCAGATGGAGCATACATTTCTTTTTCTTAATTTCATCCCATTGCTCTGGGTTGAAACCCTTGTGCCAGTCTGAAAAATTGCTTCTGTGGTTTGATACCTTCCCTCTTCAGTGGGTACCGTCCCCAGGGGACCAGCTCCCACAGGCACTGGGGCCACCAAGCATCCCAGCCTGGTCTGAAACCTCACCATCTCCATACTGGACACATCTGCTTGGTCTCAGAGCCCAAGTGTCTGGGAAGGTTTCCTGGCAATTTGTGTTGGGAGTGCTGGAAAGTTTTCCCATGGGACCTTAGCTGCTTTGGTGCCTGGGAATTTTGGCCAAAGCAGGGTCTTATCCTGATGTCCTACTCGTCCCCCCTCCCATGGCAGCAGGGTTCTCATCACTCTCCTGCCAAGACCCTCCATGAACTCTCAGTGGAGGAAAAGGGGGAAAACCATCTCAGACGCATGCATTGCTCCACGACCCAGCTGGCTGAGGGTGACAAGACTTCCTAGGCTTCCCTGTGACCCAGCCCCAGCTGGCCCCACGCCTGCAGCCCTTGGCAGGCCTGGAGAGAAGGGGAAAGAGCGCTGCAATCCCAGCAAGAGCCCGAGTTCAGGCAGGAGCCTGAAAACCAGCAGGGTCAAGGTGGAAAACTTCCCCCTTCCACTGCCAGGTCCATCCAAGAGCTCGCAGGCTACCTGCAAGTCCTCCTCACCTCCTGGCTTGCAGGCACTGCAGTCCAGGGCTGAGGGTTGCTCCTGCCATCCCTGAGCTGTTTTATCTCGAAAAGCTCAGGACAGGGCACTCCTGAACCATGGGAGAATGCCAGCACTGTCTGCAGAACCACCCACAGACCCTGCTTTACCCTGGGCTCTCCCCCTGCTGCACCCCAGCCTCCTGCCCCCCCCCCCCCCATTTCCTAGCAATTTCCAGCCTGGTTTGGTCTAATTTCCATGACTTTGCAGCCTTATGTGTGTGTTCAAAAACTTTAACAGCACAAAATGCAGCTTGCCCTGGTGGGATGCTCCTCAGGGTGCTGCAGGATGGGAAGGGCAGGGCTGGGGGAGGGGTGGGGAGGGGCATTCCGATTTTGGGGCCCAGGCACTGAGGGTGGAGGTCCCTGCTGTGCAGTGAGAGACCTCACGTGCAAGGGCTCTTGCTACCAGCAGATTTCTCCAGCTTTTATCCTCCTGGCACATCTTTCAAAGTGTTTGAGGAAAGAGCTGGTGGTCCAAGTGAAGTAAACAAGGTGAGGACCCCCAGGGACACGCCAAGACAGGACCAGGCTGCATCCAGCATCCCTGGCCAAGGGCTATGGTTCAGCATGTCCTGAGGACAGCAGCCTCTTCTGCCATGGCCCTCTCCAAAAAGCCAAACGCAGCATCTCAGAGCAGAGACGGGGCCCCTGAGTCAGTAGAGGCTGGCAACAAAGGAACTACATCCCCCACAAACATCCCTCCGGCACCGTCCCCTGCCGCCAACTGCCGCCACAGGGATGCCGAGGGGCCGGTTCCTGCCGGACGCCCCTAGCCGGCTGCTTCCCCTCCCTTTGAACTCGTTTCATCTTCCCCCAGCGCAGCTGCAAGAGGGAAGTTTGGGTTGTGCTGGGGGACCCCGCTGTGCCTGGCTGGAGGGGACGCCAGGACAGGGGTCCTGCCTTGCCGCTGGGCGGAGAGGAAGGATGCGAGAGGGGAGATGTGAGCTTTTCCACCAGCATGAGCGCCGCAAACCTATTTTAGGTGGTTTCCAGCTGTTTAGAGGGGTTCCTGTGGAGGCTGGGGAGTGTGGTACCCTCTGCTCCAGCCTGCTCAACCCGAGTGATGCTCTTGCATCCCTCCATAGTCAAGATAAGGCTCCTGAAGGGAGGCAGCATCCTTCAGACCCCAGCAGCCAGGAAGGATGCTACCCAGGGGTTTGGGGCAGAGGGAGAGGGTTTGGTGGGATATCCTGGTCCCCCAACCATGCTGGGTGTGCACTGAGTTTACCTCCAAGAGCAGGAGGAAGGAGGTGCCAACTCAAAGCCATGCAAGACCCCTCTTCACTCTGCAAAATCTGCCTCCACCTTGCACGAGTGGCCCATGTTCCTCTGTGTTTCTGTGTCCATGGGAAACACAGCCATGGGAGCGAGGAGGATGCCCGAGATGGAACATCGGATGCCACTTGGGCATCTCCCACTGCCATCAAGAGACACATTACAAATGTCTTGGGGCATCATTTACTCAAGACATACTGCCACCAAACACCCAGCCCCAGGGCTGCAAAGCTCCCAATCTCCCCCCAGGGCTCACTTTCCAGCCAGGTGCATGGGCAGCGGACGGCTCCATGTGTTTGCTGGAAGAAGGAGCAAACCTCTAGGTTGTTCCCCCAAGCTCGCAGCCCCCAGGGCCAGGGTGTGCATGTGTAGACAGGAGCCGGAGCCGGGCTGCGATGCACCACATTCCACCCGCTCCCTGCCAAGCTGTGCCTCCAGTCCTGCCTCTACCTAATTAAATAGAAAGCCTGGAAAGTCCAGCGGTGACTTTGCTTCTCCTTCAGAAAACTCTTTCCAGACAATAGTCCCATTGGCTTCTCACCCCAATTGGCCAGGATGTGGAAACCTTTGCACACCCCTTCATGGAACCCGAAATGCAAGTGCTGACTCACTGGGGATCACCAGAGCAGAGATGGCATTTGTGGGGTGGTTGGCATGAGGACGGAGCAGGGATGCATGGAGCCTCTCTCCTTGCTGCTCCCAGTCCCAGTCAGCTGCCTCTATGAAATGCATTTCCCTTCCCCACTGTTGCCTCTCCCCAAGCCTCGGCAGAGCCAGGGCTGCCTGCGAGCGGATAGCGGGGCCAGCGATGTGGGGGAACCCCATGCACGACAGCCCACGAGATCCCCTTGGCCACACCAGACCACATGTGGGTCACACTGGCAAGCACCCACCCTGTGCCAGGCTTATCTGGGGACTTGGCACATAAGCAGGCTGTAGCGTGCACGCTGCCTGCTGACCCTGTCCCCTCCGTACCTGATGCTGCCCAGCCACGTACTGGAGGGGACGTCCCTGCTCTGTGTCCTGCCTGCCCTAGGGATGTAGCTGAGGCAGAGATCCCCCCACATTGCTCCCCACCTGCCTGCAAATCTCTGTGGGATGCCATCGCTGCCCAGGACTGGATGCCATTGCTGCCTGTGGACCTCCAGGGACCTTAGCAGCTCTGCCCGAGGTCTCCCAGGTATGAGTGGCCACACATGTCTCGCTGGGGACCCAAGTCCCACCGAGGTGTCGCAGGCTCTTAGCACCCAGCATCAATTTTCATGCCAGTGGGTTTGGCGTTGCAATGAGGAACATCACCACGAAGCTGCGATTTGAACTGTCAGCACTGTAAAAATGTTTTCAGTATCATCTTTTAGCATCTAGCAACAGGTTGGGAGAAACTTGAGGCATTTCAGATTCAGGGAATTTTCTTTAGTGGCATTTTCTCTCCTGTTTGTGATACTTTTGCTGCTGCTGTGTCCAGGGCACAAAATCACCTAAAATCACTGCATTTGCCAACTGCTGGGAATTCATGCTGGGGAAAGAAGGAAACATCCAGGGATAAGTGAACAGGAGAGCTGGTGAAGCCAAACCTTTCTTGTTGAGGCTATGAACCCTTTCAATATTAAAGTAGGCTACAAAAAGTCAGAGGAAAACTCTCATAATGCTGGGTGCTCAGGCACATGATGGGATGACAAAATTCAGGGTTGATATTGCATGAGAAAAACCCACCCAAATTATACACAGCACAGAAGGCTCTAACTTAATGTTGCTCCCAGTAAAGGTCCTGGGCTCAGGGCAAAAATCTCCCTGAAAAAGCCCATTTGATTCTCAGAGGCAGCAAGGGAGGAAAAAAGACTGTGTTTGTTAGAAAAATGACTGATGAGAGCTAGGCAGTGTTGCTATGTATAAAGCCGCAGTACTCCCACACCTGAACCTATCCCCACTGCGCTGGGGATGCAGGAGGACCAAAAAAGCACCAAGAGCAATGACAGGGTGAGAATCACTTCAGTTACACTGACAGGCTGGAAGACGAGGATTTTTTCAGGCTGGGAAAATCACACTTAGGGAGGAAGTCAGGAACAGCCTGCGAAATCGTGTGTGGCTGGGAAGGGGTGGGCAGGGACTGTGGTTTTATCCTGTGGCCCCCCCCTCTGCCTTACACTCCTTCACTAAGCAGCCTCTGCTGGCCATGGCTGCAGGAAAACTCCCAAAACAACAGATCTCTGGCCTGATCCAGTGGATCTGGGGACACCAAGCACTCCAGAACGGCCAGTTGACCCAGATGCAGGTGCCTCCTGTCCCTGTGTCCCTGTACGGGAAGGTGATTCCTGCCCCGGGAAGGGTCCTACACCCATTGGGGTTTGGGCAGCACTTAACACAAGGGGGTTGGGTCCCTTTTTGGGGGTCTTTGTGCTCATGAAGCGTTGTGGACCCCGCCAGCAAAGGGGCTGGAGCCCATGTCTGAACTGCAAAGGGGTCAGTGGGGTGACATGAGCTGGGTGTGTGCTCAGCCATCCGGGCTGAGCTGACTTTTCCAGCAATGCTCTCAGACATGGGAGCCTTCCCAGAGCCGACAAGCCCAGCAAAGGTGTCCCTGCAGCCTGGGCATGTCCTCGGACAGAGCAAGGGGGACTAATCACAGTGACTGCAAAGCGAGAGGCTGAGCCGGGAGACAGGGGCTGCACTCGAGCTTGGTGTCACATCCCCTTCAAGCCCCGCTGACACCCCCCAGTCCCACTGCAGCACCCGGGCCCCACAGCTGCCTCCCCCCAGCCCCAAGGGCTGCAGCACCATGCTGGAGGGGAGTGATCTGGCCACAAAGCAGTTAAATAGCTCCTCCCGGAGCAGCAGCGTTCAAATACAGTGCATCCCCCTCATTTATGCCCCATGGTATTTACTATTGGCTTGGCTTTGACAACAGATACAGATGATGAGAAGGGGAAAAACAGGAAGAGGAGTCATTTGTGGGGCAGCCCCATAGCCAGGGGTCTCTCCTGGGTGAGCCTGCCCCATGAGATGTGCTGGGCTCTCACCTCTGGTCCCTCAAAACCCCAAAGCTGTGTCTCACGTGTCCAGGAGCAAGCAGGTTATCACCCCCGGGCTTCTGGGCTCCCCATGGCAAGGGAAAACCTGGGCTGAAGAAAAATCTATCATCCCCTTTCCATTCCCTGAAGCACCCTGCCGGTGCTGTCCCATGTGTGGGTGGGACACACTTTGTCCTGGCCACAAGGACCCTGCGAGGGGCTGCCCTGTCCTGCCTGCTGGCTGCCACAATGTGATCTCTGCCTGCACACCCAGCATCCCCTGAACCCCCAGGCAAAGCTACCGGAGGCTGCAGGAACCCACCCTGACCCAGCCTGTCCCGATTGCTGCTGTGGCCAGATGTGCCCGGGCAGGCAGCGTGGAGGAAGACCTTTCTCTCAGTGCTTCTCCAAGTTTGGGGCATCCTTGCTCCCTTTGAACCCCCGCAGCAGCCACTGCAGATCTGGTCCTGACACATTTTCCTACCTGACGGGGATCTTGACCCGCAAGTATCGATCCACGGCGATGGCCAGGAGTGCCAGGATGGAGCTCTCGGTGAGGATGAGGACGGGACAGGCCACCATGAGGCAACTGTAAAACTCCGTCTGCGGTCCGATGTTGATGATGATGGCCAGGGGGATGACCAGAGCCCCCACGGCCACGTCGGCCACCGCCAGTGAGACGATGAAGCAGAAAGTGGCATCCCGCAGCGCCTGGTTCATCTTCACAGCCCAAATGACCAGGATATTCCCCGGCACGGACACCAAAGCGATGAGGACTTCAATAGAGATGTAGGCAGCCTGGAAGGCTGAGACGGGGTGTGCCATGATGCTCCGGTCCCCCCCCGCCTCACGCTGGGGTCCCTCGGTCACCTGCAAAGGCACAGGGAGGCGATCAGCAACTGGCATCGTTAACTGCGCTGTGAGCCGGGATGGAGCCTGTGCGGGGAGGTGGGAAAAAAAGAAACCAACAAAACAACCCCACTCCCGTCTGTGCCGTCCCCTGGGGCTCTGGCCCGCTCCCCCCCCCCCCCCCCGGGACACATCCTGCACCCACCTCCATCCCACTTCGCAACCGCTCCCGGTGCTCCGGGGGGAGCGGGAGCCGCCGGCCAGCCCCGGGGAGAGCGGCGGAGCCCCACCGCCCCTCGGGACCGCCCCGGGGCCGTCTGCCGGAGCCCCTCGGGGCCGACGCAACCGGAGAGGAGCCGCCGTTCCCTCCCCCCCGCTCC